>NC_079544.1:8917687-9238224 GCF_015846415.1 Triplophysa dalaica
GGGCAGTTGGTATACGGAAGGTAAATCCCGCCAAATTCAAATAAATAAATGAAATGAGGAAAATGAAAACCAGATTGACAATTTCATTAATCATAACTGCGCGTACAATATGTGCTAAAATGAAAAATAAAATGAAAGCGTGATTGTCCCCACTCCCCCGCTGGCCTGCGCTCATACTGTACTTTACCATCAGAACCCGAGCTTTCATCATTACGGTACATGTACAGTATAAGCGCAGCCCAACGGGTCAAACTTAAGTTTTTCCCTTCATGGTGACACTTAAGGAGTGATTTCCCTTTACCAAAGACAATAGCAGAATAAGTAAAACTTAAGGCATATTTAAGGCCATCCTTAAGGGAAAATTACACTTAAGGTGCTTTATCCAGCCTGGCCCAGGGCTCTCCAATTATTTAGTTTGTTTGTCTGTTCAGACGTCTGTTCACTTATCACAGATGCAGAACACCACACAGTAACTTTTCGGTATTGCACCAAGCAATTTTCAGTCGTAATCATTTTCCAAGAACTAAGACCAAGTGCCAAACAAGGTCTACACACGTTCCTTCGAATGGTTTGTTTCCCCCACGGCATAAACGGATATTACGTTTTTGTGGGTGTTCCCAGTAATGCTCATCCACACCCACTGATTAACATGTAATTTGCATGACTTTGAAAATGAGAACGAAAATAAAACTTCACATTTTAATTTAAATTGTGTCAGTATTATTGCGTGACCATTAATAAAAACCTTGTTAAAAATGTTTTTGCAATTCCTTTTTGCGCATTTGCCTTTTCATTTTCATATTTGCAGTCTTGCCTCAAGACCTTTGTGAAAATGTCAAATCACTAATTGCATTTTCTTTTTCAATTTTACAGGGACCAAAAGATACTTCAGATGGGTATTTAAACCACCAAATATTGACATCTGACCTATCATATGGTGAAATCCTTTGGTATTAGCTTGATTTTTTTCATATTAAAATTGAAATTTGCATGGAATTGCCCTTTTGTTAGTCATTTAGATTAAAAGTGCCTTGTAAATGAATGAATGTAAATATTATAGCATGAGGAAACAGTCAATCACATATACAGAGTTTACAGTATATAAAAGGTCTTTACTGGTTGCAAGAAGGTGTTGTATAGAGTGATAAATGGGTGACTGAGTGACAGAAAGCCCTTATATGGAGATTGTGTGGGCGTGTTTTATGCTAATTACGAATTACAAGCATCCTGATTTATAGACATTAAAACAAGGCTCCCATTTATGTGTCCACGTATGTACTTATACATCCACATTTTGCCTGAAAACCTTTTCCGCACACATTAGTAGGAACACTCGTGCGCAATTATTAATGAACGTGTCTGTCGTGACTATAATAATGCTAATGTTTCAAAGTGAAAAAAAAATATATTTAAACTTGACTTCATAGACTCTGTTGGCACAATAACATAGTTGTGCCATAGCACTGAACTACTAAGTATTTTTTCTCGACACAAACGCTGGCATTTTGTTTATTTCTGTTTTTTCCATTTCTTTTGAGAGCATGCCAGATGCACTGCTTAATGTTGCTTTAAATTTCCCATCTCTCCCTTCTCCATATCTATATGCCTGGCTGTGAACCAAGAAGCTCTTTGAAAAAAATATCAGACTAATTTAATTAAGACAGAATAACACAGGGAAGATAAACTGCTGCTGTTTGTATTTGAAGCTGCTGCTTCTATAAACAGCTCCGGAATAAACGGGAATGAACATTCATTCAAAGAGGACAACCGACTGGGGGACTTCACAGTCGATTCTGGCTGCTAGTTTGCAGGATTTATTGCATAGCAAAGTAGTGGTTTTACAGCATGGTGTCTGTAGTGACAGGACAGCTTGGCTCCAGAGCAGAGAGGGGAGGAGAGAGAGAGAGAGATGGAGGGGGAGAAAGCGAGAGAGAGAGAGAGTGAGAGAGTTAAGACCCTGAGATGAGTTCCAGCTGGCACAGAGGCCGAAAACAAATGTCATTGCTTCTACTCATGAAGTCTCCCATTCATAACAACAGCTAGGTAATGAAGCCAGACTGTCCAAGACAATGTCTTACAGGAGTGTTACTGCCCCTCTGAGGTTATTGAGTGACGGTCCATTGATGGAGTCTTAGCGACTGCAACTCAAAACCTCAGGTGTGTGGGGCGGTGCGGCTGACACAGAGCCCGCCGGAATGAAAATGGATTGTGGAGACACAGCATCCCTCTGACAGAATGGCTATTAAACTGCAGGAGACAGTTTTTCCTAACAAAAGAATTTCTCAGATGGAAAAGAACCCGTCTGACAGTAAGGAAGATTTGGTCAAGGGCAGAGGGCTCTTGCTCAAAGCATGCAAACATACTCACAGACACACTGTTCCCTTTGTTGGCTCACCTCTGTCACTGCAAAAACCCTCTTTCCACAGGGAACCACTTTGTACCATTTGTCGTGTAGCATGTCCATGCAGCCGTCGGATTTGTAGCGGCTGACGTATTCGGACACGTTCCTTGTGAGGGGAGAGTTCTGGGGCAGCCCGATCCCGTAGCCTGAATACACGAAGGGAAAGTGAGGTCAGTCAGCTTTAAGTCTAAAAGGCACTTGACTGGCATACAAAGCAGGATGTGTGAAGCTTTAAGACTTGCCGATTGCTTTAAGACTGGGAGGCACAGGCTGCTTAGAAAATGTCATGGGTAGTTGACAAAATAACGGACAAGTGTCCTAGGGTGTGACAGCAAATATTTTGATAACATATGTTAATATTATATTATTTCACATGAGTTACATTTGAAGAGTTTATTTGCAAAAACAGATAAAGTTTTGAAAGATTTTCAAAATAATGTGTTTTTATTGTGTTTAGCTACTCTTTCTTAGGAGTATTATTACATAATCAAAACAACAAACTACAGTTTGATTGGGAAGCACAATAAAAATATGGCTTTTGATCATTTAAAAAAAAATATATATATAAAAAAAAAAAAATGTTTTATCTATATGTCACACCATGGGACACATGTACGGTTTATGTTAACTACTATTCTATAAACTATTTGTGAAGAATTAAAGTATTTTAGTGAAAAATATCATAATGCACTGTTATGCTAAATGAATACATGACTATTCTTGAATCGAAATGAATATACATGCCAGACTGCTCAGACAAACAGCGTAAAATGTAAATCCGCACTAAAGTAGTCTATGGCAGATACTGCTACCATTGATTTTAATAGAGCAAAGATCGATGTTCATGAAATTACAGACTCTACTTTTGTAATTCGGAGTACTGCCCAGATGCCTGGCTTTGCATGTATAACGGAGGTGGGACTTTGCAACCAACATGAATGACTTTATCTGAGATGAGAACACCAACTATCGTAATGAGATACAGTTAAATTTTGACATAATTCTGTCTATTGCTATTGTTTAATATTGTAAAAATAAATTGATGATCAATAATTTTTCATTAAACCTTTCACTGTGTAGACATTTACATTAATGAATTTGCTTTTAACCAAAACATCTGTTAATGCATTCAAGATATTTATCTGTACATTCACCCATGTCCTTGGCATTGCTAGCATCAGCCTGTACCGTGTTACCAGACAGCACACTTTCCCATTGATGAGTGACATCTGTGCTTCTTCAGTTTTGAAAAGCACCAGCTGATGTAAAGCTTGGCAAGCCAAATGAAGACCACAAGGATTTGTTTAAGAGCGTTTCAACATTCAACCGTGTGTATTGATAGCAGTGATACCTCCATTATTGATATGTCAGAGAGCCTTGGAAAGAACAAGCATGAATCTTTGGTGCTCTGTGCCGATGCACCGCAAAACAGCACGTCTGTCATAGTGCCGGTTCTGAAGCTGGGCAGTCGGAGAGATACGAGCATGCTCTGACATCCACAAATTTCATCAAAGGCCTTGCCTAACAGCAAACGCACAGATCACTCCTGCCAAGCAATCCCTCTCCTCCTTGCAGCACATAGCACAACAGGCCTTGCATCTTGATAAACTTCTGTGCTCTCCTACAGAGTTGCGCCACTGCATTTTGTTCGCCAACGACAACAAGCAAAATGTGCGCTTTTGAACTCATTTGACAGGGAGCACTGCCATGTTGGTGGAAAACTGGATTTGATTTCGGCAGTCGCAACAGTCGTGTTTTTTTGGTTGTGTTAAAAAGTGTTCACACTAATAGCGGATTGAAAGAATAGAGCGAACGAAAGCGCTTTATTGTCACTGAGAGTTTGGTGAAAACATGAATAAAAGTGACTTTATGATATTAAGTGGGTGTGTCCAGTGACCTAACAGTGTTGTCATAAACTCATATAATCTGTTAATTTGATTCATAATGTGTGTTGTTCACAATGCGACGTATAACTCGACTATATACTATAAACAAAAAAACGCCTTCACACAACAGAATTTTTGTCAGCGAAATATGGATTTGTTGTCAAAACAGAATGACGTCTTTTTATTTGCAAAATATCCCATTCAGATTAGATACATATTTACAGCATGATATAAGGTACAGCATGTAATTTTTACTCGCAAAACGTTAACAAAAGCGCTTATTCATGCCACTGTGGAGTGTAGAATGGGTTTTAGTCTTCAGCTCCAATGCCGATGGATATAAACCTGACTCACAAAAGAAAACCAAGGCTAACACGGATATGACACGATCATCTTCTTTACGAAACAAACAGGGATTTTGCAAACTTCTCTGGATTAGGCCATTTCTAAAACAATTATAATAATGCATGTATGCGCCCACCAATAATATCAGAGCATTCAACAGCAGGAATGTCTACATTCAACAGTCCAGTGACCTGTCGACCTTCATAAATCATTGCAAATACGACAAAGACTTTAAAGGACAAAGCCCATTCAGACGTAAAGGACTCTTCTAAATTGAGTTCTCTCCATGTAAGGACACATTACCATAACGTTTAGAGGGGCATTTAGTTGTAAACCCCGTGAATTGAACTCTTGCTTTATGTCTGCATTCCCTGATTATGCAGCACACTGTTTACGTGCTTTGCAAACCTTGACAGAGCTGTCCATTTAGGGCCAGCGGACGTGATTGTGACCGCTCGCTTTGATCGACCATCTAATCAAAACTCAGTGTAATAACTGACTTGCAAGACAGCGGGAAAAATTCCTATGCACGCACAGCAATACGGGAGGTATGTCACAGTTGGGCGACTGCCATGAAACCCATCTACACACCGTAATAGCTTTGCTTTATGAAATGACATGTGTCGAACTTGGCATCCTTCGACTTGGAGGGTAATTACAACAGCCTTAAGGTGAATTCATTGCTGGGTCTAAATGTGGGTTGGAATTTTTATCTGTATGTGCAGAAGTGAACGAGGGTTTTTGTAAGTCAATGTAAAGCAATGTGGCATGGTCAAAGATGCTAGACTCTTAATGGACACACGGTTGCGAGAGGACCTTACCTTCAATAGCAAATGGTTTGCCTACAGTCAGGAGTTTGCAGTCTGCATCTATAGAAACCTCATAGTCTAGCAGAGCTTTGTCCATGATGAAAGCATCTAGCTGAGGAGGATCTGTCCTTCAACACACAGAATAAAATAGTCAGTGAGAAACAATACGGACCGTCTCCATTCAAGCTTATGCTAATTACAACTGTTTTAATAGAACGAGTAGGTTGACCGAAAAACACAATAGAAAGTAATAACAACGTTGGCTGAAAGGACTGGAACGCCCAGCCTGGATTACATCTAAAAGGAAATAATAATTGACAAATATGTTTCATAATGCCGTCCCTCTTTTTTCAAGCACATGTTTATCAATTACTCAGCCTTATGTTCCAATCTCGTACAAAAGAAAGTAAAAATGCAGTTTCAAATGGGCATCGGAGCTTTCAAGCTTTAAAAAACACCATAGACTATAAAGAATGACTTAAATTATGCAAATCTTGTGGCTTCGAAGCTTGAAAGAGGTGTATATGTGTTATTTTATCTGTATCATTTTAACTAGAGATGCACCGATATAGCCTATCGGCAAACAATCGTTATCGATCTATAAAAGCTATTTTCAAACTATCGGCTCTCGATAGTTTAACAGCAGCGGATGATCAGGGACGATATGCCCTGTATATAGAAAATATTAAGAAACACCACCAGTTTGATGTTCAATATTAATAGTCATTATATAAATTAATTACATTCAGAAAGTTAAGAAATATCAATTTAATCTTCAGAATCGGTATCGGCAGATATCCCGTATCGGTGGAGAAATGCATCTCTAATTCGCAGATTTTAAAGTTTTAGCCATCCTTCACTGAAAATGCATTAAAAAAAGAGAGTATTCTTTAACAATTCTTTTATTTATTTTCCAAAGAAAAAAGTCATTAGGGTTTTGTTCATTTTGGAGTGAACTATGCCTTTAATAGTAACGCTTGCTCATCTGCTGACCTTATTTAACCTCAGGTGTGACTTAACAATAAAGTGCAGAGTTAGAGAAAATGTCATGGGATAAAACAAGTCTCTTCCGCAACATAGTTTTGAGAGAGAAATCCGTCCGGATGCTTGTTTAAAAAAGCCTGCCCCCAAGGATTCAGAACTTTCGCTGCGATCTCGCCTCTAAAAATGCTGACTGGGTAAAGTGTCTCATGTGAATAGAGCACGAGAAATTTTGATCTGTGAGAAAAACCTGCATCATTCATAAAAGAAACAAGGTACAAAGACAAATCCTGCACAGTGTGAGAGCTTGAATCCACAGTGTGTGTGCATGTGAGCGTTTGCTTGCCCGGGAGAAATCTATCATCTTTGAAGAGACCTTTGGCCCCATTCAGCAAGTTTAGAGGATTTGACTTGAGAGCGTTTGCATTGCTTGCTTCTTAGCCTGGAGTCTGCCGCAGTCTTTCTTTCAGGGATAAATGGAAGCTGAGACAACAGAGCTAAAGCCTGAAAAGCAGACACTTGTTGCTGTCGACTCGCTCTATACTCTGTTTGTTTATGAAGAGTGAGATAGCTGGAGTGCATAATGCCTCTTGAAAGAAGAATGATCGTAACTGTGCTCCGTTCTGAGATCCACATTAATTCTGCAGAAGTGTCAACAGCTCTTGAGGTTGTAAGAACTGACATGTTGCCCTCTTATTTTAAACGTTTCTGTGACCCATTAATTTTGATCAAGATTGTGAGCTTACAGTATCTGGGCTGTTTGTTGTCTGGCTGTATGAAGCAGTTCTTCAGAAGCTCTGTGCAATTACTGTGTAATGTTGCAGTCTCTGAGATCGCCATATCTTATCATAGTGGCTCTTTGGTGACTGTTAAGGATTTTAAATGGTCTGTGAATTGGCCTAAAAGAATTGTATTGCTCAGAGGTTGCCCTTCTATAGCCCAGGAGTTTTGTTTATATAAGTATCAACAGTAACACTTTACAATAAGGTTGTACATGTATTGGTAAAGGCATTAGTTAAAGGAATAGGTCACCCAAAAATAAAAATTCTGTCATCATTAAGTCACTCTCAAGTTATTTCCATCCTGTATGAGTTTCTTTGTTCTGATGAGCACAAAAGAAGATATTTTAAAGAATGTGGGAAGCTGCACAGTTCAGGGGCACCATTGACTACCATAGTCGACTTCTTCCTACTACCTTCCTCTTCCTATTTTTTAAAATAATAATAACCATAAATCTTTTTTATGTTCAGGCAGAAAAATGAAATTTAATCAGGTTTGAAACAACTTGAGGGTGAGTAAATGATGACAGAAGTTTCATTTTTGGGTGATCTGTCCTTTTAACATGAACTAAGAAGCAATATCGTTTTTCAGCATTTGATAATCTTTGTTTATGGCGATCCAGTTGTTCATGTTAGTTCATTGTTTAACTAATGTTAACAGTTACAACTTTGATTTTGAAAAATGTATTAGCTGAAATAAACATAAGGGCAGAAAATCGCTTTCCCGCTAATTCTCCTACACAACTCCTTCCTGGTGGAACATTCTTCCTAACTCGGTCCGTTCAAATCTCATAACATTCAAAAACCTACTTAAAACCTATCTCTTCTGTGAATACTTGACATGCAAATGAGAAAAAAAACCTCTCTCTTTCTCTCAACAGGAAGTGGTCTAGCTTTTGTAACGTTTTATTAGCACCTATTGTGTTATTGCTTCTGTATGACATATCGTTTATTACTCCCTGAACTCTCTGTAAGCCGCTTAGATAAAAGTGTCTGCTAAATGCAAATGTGTGAGATTTCTGGTCTTTCTTTCAGGAGATATGTCTGTCTCCGTTTATAACTTTAATTGTCTATGAGACATAACTCAGATATGACAGAACATCTGTGATTTTTCTTCCTTGTGATCAATAAATAAATAATTATAACTACCAAAAAGAACCAATATTAAACTTACTGAACGGTTAGTCAACCAGCAATAAGGAAATTACTGATTGTGTTCATATAAATCTTTAAAAGGGCTTTTGTTGTCTCGCATAAATAACAATCCCTAAGCTAGCGAAGAGTTGGCTTATTTAAATTGAACAGTTAATAGAACCGTTCTAGTTCATTTCAATGAAATATTAGCAAAAACAACAGCATCATTTTTGTTGTTACTCTGTTTTCTGTTCGAAAGAAAGAAAAGCAGGCACCTTTTTTGCATGCAAACATTTCTAAAACACCAAAAAAGTAGTTCTACCGTAGTCCATAGAAGTACAATTTATCTTCTGTGTGGTGACTCACCTGCTCAAGTTCATTTGATTTTATCTTCTTCAAAACATATACCCTGAAAACACTGTACCGCAAATGTATTTACTGCAAGGAAGGAAAGCCACTCAGGCCTTCCTAATCATTGTACTACATCTAGCAGTTACCTTCAGCACATTGGACTTTCCACCATCGGTACCTGATATATCGAGTGACTGTTATCGCATTGCTTTCTCTCCTGGGTCTAAACACTTACTTCAGTGTAGAAACTCCATCCGGAGTGGTGGGCTTGTTGAAGCGCCTCATGTATTCGTACATCTCAGGGAAGCTCTTCTTCACATAATCTTCAGCACTGCTCTCTCGAACTGTGCCAAAGCGAAACCCTAGAGACGGGTGATGGAGCTTGAAAAGAATGAAAGGGGATTGATTCTGTGAAACAAGTTTGAGCACATACTCCAATACTCTCATATCAGTGCATTTTACCTCTACTGTAATACTAGTAGAAATAAACTTATATGTGTAACTAACCAGTAATGCAAAGTTTTACCTTGACATCGTGAATTCCTGACACCTCTTCAAAGGTCTTCTCCCCGACCATGACAGCTGCTAGGTTGGCCGTGTAGCTGGACAAAACCAGCAGGCAAAATATGGCCCAAAGATTCATGAGGAACCGTCCTGTCCAGCACTTTGGTGTTTTACTGGCAACAGTCCGACCAAACAGGATTGCGTAGCAGAGGTTCAGAGCAGACGAGTACGAGAAGACCCTGATGCGGTTGCGTCCGTGCGGCGTCATGCCAAACGGACTGTTCCACTCGTACAGTGTAATGAAGAGTGCGGTAATATGCAGGGACACAAAGATGCCCACCCACATTGACCAATGAAGGGGCCACATGAAGGCACCGATGGGTGCGGCCGTGTCCTTGCTGCGCACCAGGATTCCCAGACTAGTGGAGAAGAAGGGACTCGTAAAGTCGATCACTCGGCTTCGAGCCGAGTTGATGCTAAAGCTGGCGACGGCCATATCAGCTACACCACTGAGCAGATCGCCCACCAGCCCGGTCCATTGACCTCCTTTCCATGCGCCGTATTTCCCATCACCCACGATGTACAGGTCAAATTCAAAGTGCATGTCCTCAGCTAACTTCTCCAGCAGATCGATGCAGTACCCATAGCAGCATTTACGGATGTCAGTTGGCAGTGAACTGATGTTCGTCTGCTCCAGCTCTCTAAACAGCTTGTTGAGGACTTCAGAGCTGTTGGTTTGAGGGTCAAGGCACAGCTGACCTGCCGGACATTGGCCCTCATCATCCACCTCCCGTGTGAATACGAACGGATGCTCAACCAAGGTCACCACTCGCAATCTGCTCCCTGCCACTGGGAGGCCCGCTTGCCAACGGCCGCCTAGCCTGATCCCTGGGCCCATTTCCCGTTGACGCTGGGTCGCGCCTGGCCACAGCCCCTGTTCCTCCACTTCCAGCTGGCCTGACTGCCAGTTTGCCACGGTCACCCAACTGGGCTGGCCTAGAGGGTCTCGCTGTAGACTCCAGATGTGGTAACGCTGGGAGGTAAGAACCCTGGAGAGAGAGCGCTGTACTCGCACTGGGCCTGTCAGCCCCATGAAGGAAGTGTTTGACAAGAACCTGTGCACAGCAGGAACGCACAAGCATTGTGAGGAGAATAAATATGCTTCCAGCTAAAGCACAGACAGTGATGAGATAACAGAAGAAAACACTAAAAAAGTGGAAAAGATACTGTGCAATTACCTTTAGGATATATTACTACTAAATCCTAACTTTTAATTTATATTATACTAAATCTGAACTTTCATTGGTGTAACGTTGGTAGGTTGAATCAGATGCATTACATCACTTTTTGTTGAATGTTAACACGGATATTTTGCTTGTTATAAACCAGCATATCCCAAACTTATATACGTATATATGTGAACCTGGACAACAAAACCAGTCTTAAGTAGCACATGAACATTTTTACTAATCGCAAAAACTACAAGGTATGGGTAAAAATTACCGATTTTCCTTTTATGCAAAAAATCATTAGGATATTAAGTAAAGATCATGTTCCATGAAGATATTTTATAAATTTCCTACTGTAAATGTATAAAAAACGTAATTTTTGTGAGTGTATGGCCTCTACAGTGCCTCAGATTAACAACTTCGAAGGCAATTTTCTCAATATTTAGCTTTTTTTGCACCCTCAGATTCCAGCTTTGTAAACAGTTGTTGTTCCGCCAGATATTGTCCTATCCTAACAAACCATATATCAATAGAAAGCTTATTTCTTCAGCTTTCAGATGATGTACAAATCTTAATTTCTAAAAATGTACCCTTAAGACTGGTTTTGTCATCCAGAGTCACATATATAAAAGTATATTCTAGAGAAAAAGAGAGAGAGATATTATATACTTTGCAAAATAACGTTTCTTAAATTCAGCATAAATACTTTTACAAGAGAGCAGAATTTGCGGAAAGGGAAATATGGATCAATCTTTTAACATCGGAGTTACGATCCATCCTCAATGTCAAAAGAACATAAGTGCAGGATTATGACCGAGAAACCATGCAGAGGCTGAATTACACTAAATCTTTTGAACCGATATCCCATCTTTGACAGCCCATGTCCTTAACCTCAAAGTTACCACACCATTGACGTTGGCTATCCTTCATTGTAGTGTAACAAATAAATAAAACACGAATAACACCCAACGTATAAATCATATTATTGGACATAGGTCATGCGATTTCTGCACACTTTTACCAAACGGCATACCCTTTAATGGCCGAATATGATTCATGAATTAGTACGATAATCGATTTTTATCAATAAATCAAGTGAGAATGTAAGTAGTCCGAGGGCTATTGTGTGATGTCTGGGTCACAGATGGAAAATGAGAAATCTTTAGTGTAAGAGGCTAGTGATGTGTGGCTAAATGAGACTATAAATGATATGCACTCTATGTGACCATAACGGCACTTCCATTAAAACAGAGCAGAACAAAGAAAATAAAAAGAGAAAAATTGATTGGCTGGATCATTAATTTCTTCTGATAGCACACGATTGACCCATTGAAAACATTCGCTTTCATGTGAGAGCAATTCAAATACAGCAGATATTGTGTAAGCCACTCCAACAGCGGGTTGTTTTTTCTACCTCAAAGCTACAGAATGCTGTTGTTGACTATTATTAAACTTCAGTATGCATTTGCATCTCTGTGGAACCATAATCCCAATGTGTTTTGGTATTTCTTTTTTCCCGTTTTTGACAAGGAATGAGTTTAGACCTATTTCCTCGGCTTCTGCGCTATACCCTCATTTCTCAGAGCAAATATATTCCCTGAAATGGGGGTTGAGAGGATTTTTAAACTGCGAGGTGAATATTAAAGATTGCATCACTGTATTCCATCCAGTGGAAAATCTCAGAGGCTCTCTGTCTCACATTTTATAATTTCATGAAAAGTTTACTTATCTCAGCTAATAATCGTTTAACAGTGAAAATATAATCTCCTATCTGGATGCGATTCTTCTTCTCTTTAACGTAAAGAAATCTCATTTGTGAAAGTAAGTAGATTGGCAAGGCTTCTTCTAGCCTGCAGCGATAAGAGTTCAGACTTTTGGGAATTGGTGCTTGATTGCATCCCGAGTCAAACCAGGCACAGGATCAACTTTTCGATTTGTTTACCAGTTATTATCTGTTAATTCCGCACAGATCATTGCCTGGAGTGAAAAAAGAAATACAATTTATTGTGCTCATTTAGGATACACCAAACAATCCCTGTATTTTGTAACGACAATGATAAAACATGTCCCATTGATTATTTACTTCTACATTTTAACAGTACAGATGCATAAACCATTTTTGTTGTCAAATCTGAATTTGACTACAGTAACACACCCTACTCTCAAAAAAGCTTCACATCATTGCAACATATCAAAGAACAATGAATGCAGTAAGCATCACCAGATATGAAGGAAACTATACAAGATGAATTCTTTAATAATCTCTTCGTTTTCCACCTTGCTCGATTGTCTCGCTGGGCAGTTTTCTGTATAATTTGACCGTTAAGATCTACTCTCAGTTATCATCTTCTGTCTAGTTGCACCAGCATTAAAGAAGAATAAATCAGTTTTCTTAACTTTCTTTACTCTCCACATCTACAACATGAGTTTTGATTGCACTAGGGGACTGCAAACATATACGTATTTAGACAAGCATCATTTCTTAATATCGCTATGAATTCAATAGATCTATATCATTTCTATAGACACTTAATTGTTTGTTATGGAAGTCAAGTCAGCATCCTATGCTGCCAGAAAAAAGGTTCAAAATCGCACCTTTTTCTCACTGGGGTGGTACCCTAACCCTTTTCTTGTATCTTTACAAGTATACAGAGCATAGTATAATGTTGTACCTTTACATTATTGTTCCCTAAGGAACTATTGTGAACTATATTTTGTCTTTACCTTTACTATTATGTGTCTATTGTTGATGTCTGCACTGTAAAATACAAAAAAAAAACTTGTGTGTGCAAACACACTTGGCAATGAAGCTCTTTCTGAAAACACTAGCACAAAGGTTACACAGACATGTGCGCACACCCTTCCAGACTCCTCCACTGGCAAAATGACAACAATGCATCAAGCTGAGAGGATGTGGACAGGAGGTTTGCGAGCTCCTGACACTGGACCGGACACTGGCATTTAAGACGGGCAGACTGCCTGAATGCACAAGTGTCCCATCCTGTTTTCTGGAGGTCAGTGAGTGAGCTAAGAGGATAGAATGTGCGGTGCAGAAAGGTGACACGAATGACTTATGTACTGCTAAAATTACACATCATTGTGTATCAGCTAACGTGACTGTTTATGTAAATGCACACAGGGATATGTATTTGATTAAGGAGGTACAGACGTATTGAAAATGTCCTCGAGTCATTTAATTGCAAGTCTCCAGCGGCTCCATCAGTAACATTTGGATATGCAAGCATGCCGCGGCCAAGAAAGAATATTCCTGTAATGCTAGTGTCTGGAATACTAATACAGACATTTTTCTCACGATAATCTTTATATAGCATGTCTGTACTGTTACTGTCTACCCACACCAATGACCACATTTAGCATAAATGACTGCAATATGTGCCCAGTTAACTAGCAAATTAATGATAATGAATTATAAGTAGTAGCCAGTGTTTTTAATGTACTGCATAGAAAAAATGTTACAGGACATACATACTAATCAAATTATTTGTTTAGTATGTAAGTCTGAGATGGTGGTCTAGTGGGTTAAACCACTGAACTGGTAAATTAAAAGGTTGCTGGTTCGATCCCAGCAGCCACCACCAGTGTGTCCTTGAGCAAGGCACTTTACTCCATGTTGCTCCAGGGGGATTGTCCCTGTAATAAGTGCACTGTAAGTCGCTTTGGATAAAAGCGTATGTTAAATTAAATCAAATTTGTTCCTATTAATCCCATCCATAATAAAAGTTTGTGTTTACATAATATATATGTCTGTGTACTGTACACATACGTGCACATATTTAAGATAAATATACAAATGTTTATATATAATGCTAATTATTATACATAAATCAATACATCTAAATATTTCCTAAATATATACATACACATGTTATTGTATTTTTTTGTGTTTCTAAATACAAAATTAATAGGCAAGGTACACAGACATATATTATGTTAACAAAAACTTATATTCTGGATGTCATAAATCGCGATTAATCGTTTAAAACCCCAGTGCAGTGTGCGTAGGTAAAATAAGTTTAACTTATTCTTCGGCTTTAACTATTATAACAAAAATGCATGAAAAGGGTTATACAACAGAAGGTGTGCCCCACACAGCGATCTGATCTCTAGTTTCCAGGTAGTTTGTTCCAGACATCTTGGACATGTTGCCATAGTTCTTATGATTTATGCTCTCAACCTCAGTTTTTTGATGATGGATCATATCTCTGTGTGGGTCATAGATTTTGCTATAGGCCTCCTTGTGCATTTTTTGTTTTTTACTTAAATATTACTGTCAAAGATTGTTAAAAAAATTATTTTAATATTTATACGGGCACACTTAAGCAAAATATAGTAATCTTCATCTTCAAAATATTTTTGTAAAACCCTTTTGCACAGTACTGTATTTTAAGAGATATACATGAAAAATATAAACATGCAAAAGCTTTATAAAGGGTATCTAATGACAATAGATCAGTTTAATAGAGTCTCATTTTATAGGTAATCCATTAGTGACATTATACGTCTGCTCACTGCATTTTTAAATTGATGTTTGATGTCTTTGATAGAGACAGGGCTTTAATGTATGGTTTGCATGAGCTGCATACAATCATGCAATCTACTATAATACTCCTTGAAAGACATTCGTTCCAATATATAAAGCCATTTGTTAACGTCCAATTCTGCAACAATCTCCAGCTCTAGTGTGTATAGCTGGGCTTTGGCCATTAAAACCAAGGTAGTAAGCATCATGTGAAATGCAAATTCTAGCTGGAAAAATGGCCTGTTAGTGGAAAATCTATACTTTTTGACAACAGATGAGTTACTGTTATGATTTTGAAAAATGGAGGTAATTTTTTGCATTGCTACATGCAGTAAGCTCTCCCAACACAGCTACAAAACTACACAATAGGCTTACCTGGCGAGGTACTGTCCAGAGGAGGGCAACTCATGTTTATTGGGTTTATCAAAGCAGTTGACCATGTTCTGGATAAGCGCCAGGTCAGGTCTCACCATGGTCGCAGCATACACAGCCCTGCCAATCAGCTGGAGGGCATCTCTTATGTAGAAGTTCAGGGGTTTGCGATTCACCTCCCCGTAAGCCAGAAGGCCAAGGGGAGAGCCGATAGATTGTAGAGAATCCAAACTAAGTGGGTATCCCATAATCCACTGCATCGGGGGAAACGCAAAACTCAGCCGGTGGCCGCTCCGTAGCACAGTGGCCGTGCATTCTGGGTCGGAGCTGAAGAGAACCATGGAGGACGCTGGGGCAGATGGAGTCCTGCTTAAGAGCTGTGAGAGAAACTCCATCACCTTATCTTCCGTCAATAGTTCTTTTTCCTCCTCTGCTGTTGTAGTTACTAGTCTGGATAGGTTGAGGGTCTCCCAAAGGTGCCAGTGTTCTCCATCCACGCCCAGATGACCCAGCTGTTCCAACTCTTCCGGCATGCCCGTGTTGCCACCTTCCGGACAAAGAGTGGCAGCCCCGCCCTGCCAGCCCCCCTTCAGCAACACCGCTAACAGCAGCTCCGCCAGTCTGGTGGGGGCCGTGCGCGTCATCATCTGCAGGTGGAACCGGTTCTGAACCCAGAGAACACAAACTCAGTTAGGTCTCATTCCTCATCAGAATCTAAAATAAACCCCACATGAAATAATGACATCCTCCGGCTGCAAATGCTTATTGGCTTCCCTAATGACTATAATTCTGAATAAGTAAGAGGAATCTCCGGGAAGGGTGTTACATCTCCTGTGACTTGCATCTCTCTGAGCTGCCTCATAGGCAAATCGAAAAATATTTTACTCGCTGAACTCGCATTGACTCCACACTCAAGAATACGGAAAACAATACTTCTTTTATGCAAGCACTGCAATAATGGAGATTAATGGAACATCTGAAACATTCGAATGAAAAATACACCACAAAGCTTTTGAGGCTCTCAAAAAAGGCAGCTTCAAAACTGCAACAGTTTACTAGAACAAGGAACAAAATGGGATGCTTTTGGAATAGCTGCGGGCAATCCCTTGCTTGTTTTTGATGGCTACTGACAGGGGGGCGTGCATCAATGTGCCATAAGAGAAAGATGCGAGGCTTGGCTGTTTTGAGGGGAAGAGGAAGTGTTTGAACCTGGTGGGGGAGCAAACAGCAGGGACCGCAGAACTGAGGAGTCCCTACGAAAAGCTTAAACCTGTGTGACTGGAATAACATTACTGCCTGCGTAGCAGCTCTGACATGTGTCCCTGTGACTTTCACCATTACTCACAGCACAACCCGTCTGCAAATAAAGGCACGAGCTGACAACTGGATGGGGCGATGGCAAACCGCACAGATTCGAAGACGGGAGATAAAAATATTACATGTATTTGTTTCAATTTGCCAGTGAAGTTCTGCTCTGCTGAAACTAAAGGATAGGATAATGGTTTAAAAAAATAGAAACGGACGATGGGCTGTGTTGTGTGCGTATAGGAGCTCAGATAAGACGTGAGAACAGGAGCAGGCTTATCTTTTATTTACCGTTATAGCATTGCCAAGTGAATAAAACAAACCCAACAACAAACAAAGACCTTAAATATAAACGCAAACTTGCAGCCCGGCGCCCTTCATTGCTCAATCGAACCGAAAACACCTGCTTCTCCAAACAATACCAACACCCAGTAGGAACATTTTCAACGTCCAAATGGATTCATGACCTGACAGAGATCGTGCAACACTTCCTGCGGGTTCATTCCCATTTCCCAAACACGTCCATTCCCATTTCCACTTTCCCACATCTCGCCACGTTTCCAATTTTCACAATCCGTATCGGCATCAGGTCCAAATAAATGGGCATTATTTTTAATTGACAGCTCGTAAATGCACCGAGTGCTGTTCAGTAATATTTAATATGGCAACATACAGTCTGAGCAAACTGACGCGCACAGTAGTTTTGCCATCAAATTATTGTGCAGGTGTAAAGACAAAGTGCTGAATGCATCTGTCACTCTCGCACCGCAGTAGCACCAGGTGCATTAGTCTAACCATAATTGAGCTGAGAAATTGGATATTACAATCTATCTTTCCAAAACAAACTGCTAAATTCCTATACTACCCAATGATGGCTTTTTCCATAGGTGACGAGCTTATAATGCAACTTCTTCATGACTAATTTTAGAATAAGGGTCTGATTCATTTCCTTAGCATTTAATTATTCAAGGTGTGAAAACAGAAACGCTGATTCAGCGTTGTTATAACTACACCGTAATCAACTTGGATACAATCTTTAGACCTCTATCACGCTGTGCCAAAGTGATTTAAAGAAAACTGCTTATCTAGTCAATGATACAAAATTCCGACTCTGAAAGTTTTGAACACAAAAACAGGGTGGTGGAGAGAAATGTGAGAGAAAGGTACATCAATACAGTCTTTTCTCTATTAAGACTGACAGTAATCCAATTAAGACAAAACCCTCTGGGAATCAGCAGTGATTTACGAACACATTTGAATAATGTCAAAACGCTTACGCAGTCTCGCAAAAAAACAAATGTCTAATCACAGAATGAAGCTGAGGCTCTTTTTGGGGGCTGAGTGAAATCTGAAAAGGGTTGTGTGGGGATAAAGAAGTGATTTATGCTATATACCATCATACATACTGTATGAATTATTCGGAGTATTGTGAATTTAGAAGTGATTCATAGGCTATGTAAATTAGGCTAGAAAAAATACAACAGGTTTGTTTCAGAGATGAACAGTCTAGTTGTCATCCATAATGTGTTCATGTGGTTTGAAAGTAATGCCTTAATATTTTCTCGGCTTGCTATATATTAAGTGTCAACTCTTCTGTATTCAGTTAACCAAATCATTACATATAAGCATGTCTTGCAAACGCGTGACACTCGGTGTCTCAATCTGTACCGGAGGCTGATTTCAGCATCTGACACGTGAAGAGATGACAGCTCTTTATATTACCACGAATGTCTGTCCAATGCTTTACACGAAATGATGTACAATGGTAATAATTGAAAACAAGACATGAAATGTGATCATTTAACCCTCTAAAGAATGTCAACTATAGCAGACGGATCTTCAAAAGCCATAACATCAGGGTTAGACGTTAACTTTGACCCATTCCCATAATTCTTAATGACCTCCTTATGTCTATAAGGGTAGGGAAAGTGGTCAAGTCCACTTGCATATCCACCACTTTGTTTTATTATAGAAGATCCAGATACAGCATGTAAAAACAAGTTCGTTTTTTATTTTCGAAATATTCATCTTTATGTCACAGTTTATTTTCTATAAATGAAAATACATCAAATGTTTCAGTATATGGAAAAAGGAAGGTTGTGCTGTTTACACATGCAACCTTTCTTAAGCACGTCAATGCCTTTTATCAACTTTGAGACAGATCATAATTTATTAAGTAATGTTATTTTATACATTCAGACTGTAGTAAATATCGTTATTGTTAATGGTTTTAAAAAGTCACATGCATTGCTTCATCAAATTGATTTCATAGCCCTAAACCTAATCTTACAGTGGACAGATGTGACAATTTAAAATCCATCATTTTGGAACAAGAAAGAAAAAGAAATGACTCCGTTCTAGCTTGGAAGCCAAAGAAACATTAAACACTTTCATATCGTGATTTAATAATTCATGCATCAGAGGGTTAATAATTTCTCTTGCGCTGAGATCAGAATGGTAAAAATGATTTTTGACAAAGCTGTGCTTTAATTTCCTTATCTTTGCATATGCCGCGCAGGAATCAGAACTTTGGTATTATGATCAAACAGGAAATGTAAGCCAAGAAATTCAAAGCTCAGCTCTTTCAGGAACTGCAAGTGTGATTACTTTGCACCAAACTGGTATTGTTTTTCCTCTTCAAGGACGAAAAGTGAGGGTATTTCTTCTTACTGCTGCTTGCTAGATTTTTTTGCATATATCACTACATCACTGTCCATGGTGTGCTGCTTTGCCCAGTTTGTGTCCAAAGTGTAATAGCATTCCTGCGTTATTAAATGTTAGCCGTCTTGACTCTGACTTGTTATTACTCTTGATATCATTTCCAAATCTCGTTTGCTCCACAGTGACCCTTATACGACACTGCGAAAATGTCCCGTTCCATGAGTGAACGGAGAGCTCATAAATTCATAACACCGTGAGACAGAAAACAGCACCGTAATGAGGTATCTAGGGCTTTGAAACCAAAATATTTTTTTTCACTTCATAATAGCAATGATTTCTTGCATTAGGGATTGTGAGTCATGCAGCATGATAAACTCCCACTGGGCGATAAAGTAATATTTGAAAATGAAAGCCATTTGGGGATATGTGAGTTTATGGATGATTTGATTTAGCAAATGACTCTGTCTAAATTTAACAGAATAGAATCTTAAACAGTAGTAGTGCGGGTCAGTGAAATGTGGAAAGGTGTAAACACTGTGAGACCAGGGCTGGTTGCAGAAACTACTTAGACCAGTGTTACGAGTTAGTCATCTAAATTTTGTGATCATATAACATTAAGTCAGTTACATTAAAAAGACAGAGTGGTCCAATTTGAAAGCCTCATATGCATTTTATTATAAACATACAGTATATACATTATTACATTTTACTACGAAAACTATGAATGCTGTGATATTATAGAGTTAAGAGTATATTTGTGTATAGTATGAAATGTATACAGTAAATATGTACATCAAATGTATGAAGTAGTAGTACTATACGTGTGTATATAAGTACAATGCTTAACAAATTTATTAGACCACCGTTTTTTTTACAGATTACTAAACTATTTGTGTTTTGTTTAAAACTAAACAGACTGAAACAAGCAAATAGTCTTTATTCACACAAACCCAAAATTTAGTTTTTTGAGTTTCCTCCTTTGGCCTTGATATGGTCTTGCATTCTTGCTGGCATTGTTTTTATGTACTTTCCACAGTCTAGGTTGTTATTTACTGTAATTTGGCATATAAATAAAAACATTGTGCTTGACTATTTTTTCTGCCTTTCCTGTTAAAAAGTCATTTGAAAATGCAACAAGAACTATATTTAAGCATTAGAAATAGTTCTGACTAAAGAAATTACACATACAGGTGGATTAACTATTACAGAAACATAAAAAATATTGTATTCACAAATACTGTGAAATGTTGGTGGTGGTGGTCTTATAAGTTTGTTGAGCACTGTATCTGGATGTCTGCACTAGAAGCACCATTTCAAATATTCATAAGTGAACTTTAATATGTCTTATGCATAAACATTTGCAGTTTGTGACAGTAAACTAATTGTAGGGATAGTCCTTATGGAGCCAGAGTTTAGAGCTTACTCAGAATAACCACATCTACCTGTATAACATTCCAAAGTCTTAGGACAATGGACTAATGGATATATTTTTCAAAACCTGTGGAGTTGCTAATAAAGGCTCAAACTTTAAAGTTGGGCTAACTGTGGATAAAAAGTCAGCAAGATGAATTAATAGAGGGGTTTAACACTAAAGAACGTTCTTCACATTTACATTTCAAGTCTGAGAAATAATAATTGAAAAAGTTTGTAAAAAGATTACAGTATTTTTGTAGGTCTTATCTTAGAAATGTCAAAGACATTAAAGTTTAAATAAAAAAAAAATTGGGTACAGATAACAATTAAAATCGTATTATCTGTGATTAAAAATCACTGCTGGAGGAGTTATCAGAATAATATCTACCGACGAAATAAACATGTAATTAAAATCCCGTCGTTCCTGCTGCACACCCAAACACTGGCAAGAGTTTAACATTAACTTTTCTTTTTAACTGTAACGTGGTCTGAAGACAATTATTGTACCAATGGCAAGAGGAGACCTCAGTCTCAGAGGGAAATGAACACAGATTAGCAGCTTCCCCACTGACCTTTGACGTCTCCACCCAAAAAGCAAAGAGGAAGGATAACAGAGCTACTAGGTTTAATCATCACAAGACGTCTTTGGGGATCAGTCTGTTCAATGTGACATTTTGCCCTAAATACTTCAACAGCGGTGTCGGAAGCAGGTTAACAAATCCTTTTAAATGTAAATAAACGTATGCCATATGTATGAAGTTCCATAAAGTGCACACTGCGTTTTGCTCAATTAGCAGCTGCCATCCACATTCAGGCGAAAACGTGCCGAAATCCTCTCTCTGTAAAGCCTGCTATGTGCAGCCCGCTCTGCTCGGCCTCATCTACACACTTCATATGCAAATCTGTTCTCAGAATGTTGACTGATAGCATTTGAAACGCGCAAAGGACATCACGAGTCAAGAATAATCTTCTAGAGTTTAATGCAAAAATGTGTTCGCTGATCTGATTCAACAGCAAAAACCTTCAGAGGTCAGCTTGCTTCATGGTGGTCTTGAGAAAGGATCTTAATACATGATGTATGACACATAATTTCTCTCAGGATTGATGACAGGCCAGTGATTAATTACCTATTAATAATTGAGAAATGTTTAATTAACTTGAGGGTAAATTTATCCTTTAAGTAACCCTATGCAGCCTAACCAGAGAACTCACGATATATGTAAGTTGATGTGGTAACACTTTATAATCAGGTTGTATTTGTTAACAGTAAGTTAATGCATAAGCTAACATGAACTAACTATTTATTCATCTTAGTTCACGGCATTGCAGCGTTCTTTTAATGCATTTACTTAAGTTAACAAATACAACCTTATTGTAAAGTATTTATTATAGCAATTGGATACACATGCAAGTTAATGGGACAGCTCACCGATCAAAAAAAAATATTTAATCATGTTGTTCTATGACAGTTTTCCCCCATAGAACATAAAAAAGCGAAATTTAAGGAATTAACAGCCTCAGTAAATGAATGGATGAATGAATGAAGCATTTATGTAGCGCTTTATTTTTGTATTGCTGTACACCCAAAGCGCTGTACAATCTTATGCGGGGGTCTCTCCTCAACCACCACAAGTGTGCAGCATCCACCTGGATGATGCAACAAAAGCCACAGCACTACGGCACAAGTGCGCTCACCACACACCAGCTACACAGTCAGTCATCATTCACTCTTTTCCATACAATGAAACAGGCTCAGCTCTGGCCAGCTATGTTAGGGTTGGCAGGAAGATGTCCAGAGTGGGCAATTGGGGGGGAGAGGCTACAGCACAGATTAAAAACTAAAATACTTTGAACAAATGTCTATATTCTAAATCTTATTAAGTATGCTAAAATAAAGACGAATAAAGCTATTTAATCTTTAGCATTATAATATCAATGATGAATCCACATTGAGGTATAAACATAAATTAATTTTGATGTAGTTTGATGAGTTAGGTCTTTATATTGTAATGTTATTCTAAAATGTGGAACTACTATACTGTAATGTATGTATGATGTCATTTGGGTGATCCACAAGAAAAAATGGTAAAAGTTTATCTGTCTAATAACATTCTGCGTAATACCTAATAGAGACTGAAAGTGTTATACGTTGGAATAAAGTAAAGTAATTGATGACAACGTTTTTCATTTCTGGGTGAACTCTCCCTTTATTCTATTCTACAGTAGTATTCAAAAGGCCAATTACGATGACAACTTGTAATATAAGCGAGAGGATTTTGGTTTCTTTCTTCCTGTATTTCATGAAAATATTTCATTAGTCACAATATATAGAAAGCTTTGTAAGCTGATAACAGCTACTTTTAAGCTCATTTTCAAGTTCCTTCACTTGAGACTCAGAGCACCACACCTCACTGTTGTTATCATAGAAATTCTCCTTATCCAAAGACTATTGGTCTGAGCTTTGCAGATAATCCTGATTTCATGCTTGGATCAATCGTCTTTTTTCAAGTTTTGCTTGACATTTACATGGTCCTTGCACGGAAGGAATAACGTTTTGGAATTGATGTGTGAACACGGCAGGCCTCAATCCTCCCAGGAGGTCGGGATGCCAGAAAACACAGACTGCTACTGGGCAAAAATTTATCAGGTCGAGTCAAGATGAAGGCCTGGGGTTGGTGGCTGAGGGCAGAGCACAAACACAGTAGATTCCCAGGTTGTGCGAGAGGAGAATGTGGGATTGGCTTTCTTTAATATTGATGATTTTTCCTGCACGCAACCCTGAGGGGGGACCAGGCCAAATGGAAAAAGAATGAAAAAAGAGCTAAAGGGGTCATATGACACGGCTAAAAGGAATGTTGTCGATTGTTTTAGATGTGATGCAATGTGAAAACACAATTTAAGGTTCAAAAACGTTGTATTTTCCACATACATTTGTATCTCCGCTTTGCCCAGTCTGGATTCTTAACACAGCTCATCGCTCTGAAAAGTGAGGTGTGTCATGATTGGCCAGTTAACCAGTGCGTAGTGATTGGTCGAATACTGCAAGTGTGTGACGGAAATGTAGACTATTTTGGAACATCAGGTTGAAAAGCAATTGTACTGACAGGTACGCCCACCTTACTTGGTATACATTTGGGCGGCTTTAGTCAAATCAAACCACGAACTGATGTAGATTTGTGAAGATTTGGTTACATGAGGCGTTTCAGGCAGGTCTGGGTGAGTATTCGCTTTTAGATAGAATTCATATTTTGTTATGACACTTTAATTTTTGCAATTTTAAGTGTCTAATATAAGCATGGGCAGCTTATAACACACCAAAGACACAGAAAAACATGTATTTGTGCCATATGACCCCTTTAAAAGGCAGGTTAAGCTAGAGGAATTAAGTTTCTCTCATTTTTACACATTTTTGTCAACATGTATTGCCTAGGATGTGAACCCACAACATTTGCTCTGCAGAGCACAAAAGAAGATATTTTTAATGTTGGTAACCGAACAACAGTGGAACCCATTGATTGGTTATGAGTCCAAACAATACAGGTGTTCCGTTACCAACATCCTTCAAAATATCTTCTTTTCTGTTTTGCAGAAGAAAGAAAGTCAGAGGGTGAGTAAATGAAGACCCAATTTTAATTTTCTAACTTTCTAATTGTGACAAATATTTACTTTAAACATTGACTGCATGTTTATGATTGGAGCTTTCAAGGCCATGAAGGATACAAAATGAAAATACATGTCCGAAAGGATCCCTTTTACCTAAACGTGTCGTCTATACAGTTTATGGGACAAAAAACGATGTTATTGTTTATGTCAGGGCAATGCAGGTCATGTTTTTCTAGGTTTAGAAACAGCAATTGGGAATCACCGAAAAAAGCTGGAAGTTAACAAGAATTCTGATAGCAAAGTAATGCATGTATAAGGGTCCGGACAGCCGTGCAGCAAGGTGCAGGTGGGTACAATAGGTAATTCAGCACAATGTCTGCAATAATCAGCAACACAGAGGCAACAGTAAGTGAGTGTGACAGAGCTGAATAAACACTTCCACATAGCTGTCACTGCGTATCTACGCTTACCGTTGAGCCGATCTTTAGCGACAGGCTCCATATTGCACTGTAACTGCAATAGCGATCAAAGTTTGACCCACCTTGAGGCGCATTACAAGGCTGGGAAATTAATTTTCATCTAAGGGAATGAGGGCGGATATAATAAATCTGTAGGTGAAAGTCGGAAAGAAAGAGAAGTTTTACTGCGTCGTCAAACCAGATGGGCTTTCACTTTATTGAACGTTGTGACTGTAAATTTTTTATTTTACAAGTTCACAAACTGGCATTCATAACGATAAAGGCTCTGATGAGCTACACATCCTAAAATTGCTTCTATTGTTCCGAGTACTGCAAAATCTAAATGGTCAAACAAATCAAACTCAAAGTAGATCTAAAAGTTCTGGGGGTATTAAAAAAGACGAGCGTGTTTACAAAATGTGGGCAAATGTAAATAAGGCAGAATCACTCCTACAAAAAAATCCCTCACTTGCAACTTAACTTAAGCAGGGTTCTTTTTGTGCATAAGGGTGCATAAGAAAATTTGCACCGATCAGAAATGCAGAGTGCTTAAAGTGCATGCACAGTCATTAATAAGCATCAAAGCTGCATTTACTGTACGTGCCTCACACACGCTCGACCGGCCATCTCCTGCCTTCTTATCCAGCCAAAGTTTTTCTATCCAATCGAAAAAATGGGGGAAGATAATTGAAACGCACTGACCTGAGAGTTGAGTGAGAGAGATAAAGACAAAAGTAATGGAATTAAAAAATAAATGGAGGAGGTGAATATAAAAAAATGAGTTTCAGAGGGAAACAGGAACAGAGAGGGAACTTTGCACCAAACGTAACATTTCCATAGTGCTAAACTGTAATACCCGCTTATGCAAATCTATCCCCCATTCTTTAGATGCTGTTTGCCAAGATGTACAGACGTTACTCTCTCTCTCCCACACACACGTGCAAGCATTTGTTTTCTCCATCAGCTCTGTCATCAAAGCAGTCAGCATATAGGCTTCAGCCCAAGTGGATTTTTAAAAAGAAAATGTATCTTAAAATTACTGTAAGAGTCCGTTAGATCTAAGCGATAGAACGACGAACAGACCTTTTATTGTATTGCTATGAGCTGTGGATAGCAAAACAATTAAAAAATCTGAAGTGTGCTATTAAGAGAACGAAAACAGCAGCAACATTACTTCCATAACAAAACCAGAATTAGGCGCTCTTGAGAGATATTATTGGAATGAAATGCAGCCTGGTCAGCTCTTGCCCACCATAACGCTGCCAAGTGGCAAAATAAAACAATGAATCATCTCTTTGGCGAGATCTGAAAGCCAGCGTGAATCATAATGTGAGACTCTGCTGTATTTAGTGAGAACTGAGATTGAAGCAGTGCGACAATTCAATTGCGTTTTATTGAGAGATCAGGAGCTCACCTAACAATAGAAAGGCTTGAACTGCAAATAACACACGTTGTAGTGCGGAAATAAGGTATGGGGTTGAGGAAGAGTCATGAATTAGTTCTGGACACAGTGTAAATCTATGACTCAATCAGTGAGTAAAAATGGACTTCCAGATTCAATTAAACTGTAATATATTGCAGGTGCATCAATAAGTGATGAAATCTACATCATCACCGATCCTCCAAAAAAGTCGCTAACTTGATGGGTCAGAGTATTCTCAGCTTACAGTACGTGGGCATTAACCCAAATCCAGACGGTATTAAACTGCATACACAGCTGTGTATTAAAACCATATAAATGTGCTTGGGTGCCGTGAAGCTAGGTGCCCGGCAACACAGAGCCATACTGACCCCACAAGCATAGCTCGGAGCGCATTCTTCCTCACCTGCCTGATACACTTCCGCTCTTCCCAATCCTTACTGTCGGAGACCTTAGTTGCCCATCTGGCCTTATCTCGGCCCTGCACATGTGGGAGATTACAGACCATCTCCTCCAGGTATTTCACACTTTATTTAAACCCTCAGCCTCTATAATGGAGCGATCCAAGCTGCGGACAATTGAGCAATGCACAGATGATCAGCATTGTTCTGGCCGGGAATAGGTGGAGATTTACATGGCAATGTAGCGTGAGATCAAGCGCAGACCACCTTTGTGACAATTACTGTAACTGCTTGCACACCGGGTGCTTTTAAAAATAGATGCTTTTAAAAATATGTGTTTGGTGCAAGTTGGTCACAAAAATGAGTGATATTGTATCATATAAGATAAGTTGCTTGGATATGCATAGTGTTTCTTACAATACATGAAGATAAAAAGTGGCTTTATAGAAAAAATGGTGTAAAACGTCTATACAGGAACATTTAGACAGATTGGTTGACATGTGCCTTTAAACAGCAATTACAACAGCATAAATAATGCTATGAACAATTACATTTACATTTATGCGTTTGGCAGACGCTTTTATCCAAAGTGACTTACATTGCATTATCCGATACATTTAACATGAGTATGTGCAATCCCGTGGGATCGAACCCACAACCTTGCTCTTACCACTGAGCTACAGGAAATTACAAATGTTATGGTTTCTTCGAAATTCAATTTGAGTAGTGAAAATGATGGGGATATATATCATTTATTTTCTGATTTCAGATTTATATCCCAGATTTATACATTATTTATTTTACAAAGTACTTTCTGATAAAGGTTTAATAAGACCTATATTATGAATTACGTGTCTCACTTTGACACAAAGTAATATTATAGTCTAATCCGATTTAGCTGAAGTCAGATCTGATCTGAGGCAGATGCATTGCGAAGGATATGGCTCAATATCGCATTAGTCTTTCAAAGGTTACTTCTCCAATACAAGTCAAGACTGCAATTGCAAAAGGCCACGCTTTTATAATGAGGGCATCCACATACATAATAATAACTTTGGCACAAATTAATGTCTTGATTTAGGTGTGCATTAAAAATGTCATTTTGGGTATCCACTCTAGTGGTTAAAACATCGGGTTTAACTGAGAAATCAACATTCGGTCAGTCTCTAAACAGTCCTCTTAAATTCAAGATTCATTAAGCTTAATAACTGTCCCAGTGGTTGTGAGCTAAACTAACAATGAGGCATAATTGAGAAAGGCCTTGGATTAGAATGTAATTTCATTCAAAGGGACAAATTGAGTTTTCCATGTGCTAATCTTCCTTTTGTGCTTGGAAAAAAATTCTATAGAAGAGAAACAACTTAATAAGCGCTCAAGCGTAGCTGAGAAGAAGAATTTCACTGACTAAACAGGCCCAGCCATCATATTTGGTCTGCAAACAAAATAATTTAAGACAAACTGAGAATATGGTTATCTGATTGGCTGAGGGGGATAAAAAAACGAATGAAAAAATGAAAGAAACTTGATTTAATTTGAATCGCTCAGACACAAATTGCAAATTCAGCCTATGTGCTCAGCAAAAGGGACCGGTGAATGGCTGTTTCTTCTTTGAAGAGCCAAAAGGGGAAGTTATTCACTCGCTATAAAGAATATTGCTTTGGAAACTTAAAGACATGAAATCTTGTGAAATATCTCGGGGGGTTGCAACCTAAAATAAATGAAAATCCATCTGATGTACATCCTCCACGCTGGCCAGGAAAATTTATAACGTATGATCTGTCTTTTAATTTGTTAAAGTAACTTGGAAATGTAATGACTCCACGGTGATGCCACGAGCCAAGTTCGACTCATTGGAGGAAGATAGGCACTAATGATTTTACACTTCCTGAGGGCCATGTTCAAAATGAAGCAATCATAAACATTTTGTAAATCATTTTCATTAATCACATAAATGGACCTGGTTATGTTTCCGCTCTGACTCACATTAATAACACAATACATGATGCATCACTTGCAAGCAGGGTGCCTGTAAATGTGCAAGAGAGCACTACACTTTATAAGATGTCAGTAAAATCATGCTGTTATGAATGAATATCTTTGCTGACCCACTGTTCCAGCCTCTTTGTGCAGAACCGTGATATCTTTGTTCCTTTGTGTCCATATGCTGGCAGAGTTTGATGGGAGGGAAATCTTTTGAGCTTTCCCTCCTCAGACACACCACTGCAACTGGCTGCACTGCTGGAGTCAGACAGAAACAACTGGTGTGACTGGCATCCGCTCGGTTTGCTGCTCTGAATACTAATGAGGGTCCACACATCTCATCCCTGAGCCCTGAACAGTATTGAGATTGTTCCACTGGAATACACCAGCATCTCTGTGCTGGACACTCATTCAAAAAGCACAGCCAAAAATAAATCTGACAGCTTCAACTTTTAGAGAATGTAAACTCTCTTTATGCCTGCCACTCTCTGTATGTCTCTCTATTTTACAGTAATATCTGTTCGGGGGTTGGCACAACTGTCTTAAAACTGTCTTAAAACTGTCAAGCCCATTTTCTGTATCATTATACGCGCTTAGTTTCCGGGATTATGTCGAAACAACTCTGTAACAAGAACGGCAGTTTTTTATTATAAAAACATTCTTCTACAACTATAAAAAAACATGTACAAAAATAGCACATCAGGACAGAGAAACACACTTTAAAGACGCTCGTAAATGGCACATTAGTTTGAGCGCATCTCGAGCGCAAAGCCCAAAGATCACTCTGTAATAAAAGTTAATAAGCAACCTGTGTAACACGTGAAAACGAGCGCTTACCTGAGTCTTAAGAGGTTCACCCTGTTCAAGGATGCTGATGAAAGGTATTTCCAAAAACGAAGACATAAACTCCACTTGTACGAGCTCCTCGTGTCTCTGTGGGAACGCAAGCACGGCGGAGACTCCTTGCACAACGATATCCTGACACACGCACCTGAAAATGGACTCCGGGTCTCCATTGAGCGGTTCTCGGGACAACACTTCCAAGCTCAGATTGTACGGTAAGAAGTTGTTCCCACTTTGCCGGAGGTGGACCAAGGCGCGGTTGAGCGCGCCCTGTATCCTGGACTGCTGGCGGGTCGGCAAGAGCGCACCCAAACGCACCGTGTGACCGATGCGTGCCAAGATGTGACAAGGTTGGGGATGCAAATGACAAGGGTAAATAAACATCTGAAGAGCGACCTGGAGCCCGACGTGAAGGTAGGTCAAGAATCTGAAGAGCATTAAATTCATCCTGCTCCTTTAGCAACTGGATTGAGGTTTCGTCACAAGATGGCATCGCTCTATTCTTGTCCAATGTTTCCTGTCCTTAACGGGTTTGCGTGCGCGCTGATGTAGTCTCGGTTAAAACGCAAGTAGCTCATCCATTCCAGCTGCTCCAAGTGTGGAAGGAGGTGGTGTGCGCGCCGTTGAGGGAGGAGGAGGTGCCGTGCCACTTGAGATCGTCTTATAGCATCACTGCTCTAATCGGAGAACAGTTGCGTTGTATTGACACTTTAACTCTTGGCTTTGGTCACAACAGGTTGGGTAGAATATCAGATAATGACAGGTTCCCCCGAAGGTCATGAAACATTATTAAGATATCTTTAAATCTTCAGCTAATTAATCATGGAGTCACGACAGCAGGTGCAAAATCACCCCCCACCAGAGGCTGCCAAGCCAAATATTTTCAGTTAATAATTTCACTGAAGTCTTAGGAAAAGAAGAAAAAGTGCCCGAGGTGGCAATTGTTTCCTGAATTCAGAAGGTTTGGCACAGTTCAAGGACAATATCCTATTCATTCAAGCTTTAATTAAAACATAATTGCATGGACACATGAATCCACTGTTATATAGAATTAATTTACGCTGGCCTTTTTTTGCCTTTGAACAGCATAGCAAATATATTAACGTGTCCCTTTTTTTTAACAGCGAAAAATGTATTAAAAGAGTTCCATAAAAAACAATAGATCATTAGTGTGTTTTATCCCATTAACATCCCAAGGTCTCCCTGAAAGGCATTTAGATTCAGTATACAAGCGTTATAAGTTAAGTTATAAATCCAACAGGCAATGTGTTGCAATAAATGTATTAAACATTCTTTCTCTTTGTAATTAAACAGATAATGTGTGTCTAAATGCTAAATACACAAACGCGTGCCTCCCTAACATAACAGGGGACTAAGGGTTGATTAACTTCAGAAAATGATGTCTGCACATTTACTATAAACAGTCAGCTCACCCTAGGGTGTCTAATGAGGTAAGGAATATAAAGACATCTAAAATAAGCATTCCCTCCTTTCAGTTACAACTATACCCATAAAGAGTAGTTCATGTGTTCTTTCACAATGTTAATTTGTGAAGGAAATGGTGGTTTAAATTTCAATAAAGCGAGAGCACTGTAGTCTGAGGGTTTCTTTTCACACTACAAAGAACCTTTAGCACAACAGAAAGGTATTTACATAACCACAGCCTTACAAAACATCATGGATTTGTCAGTGATAGTTCACCCCAGGATAAAAATTCTGTCATCATTTCCTCACATGACTCTTGTCATTTCAGACCTCCATGATTTTCTATCCTCTGGAAAACACAAAAGAAGATATTTTGAACAAAGTTTGTAACCGAACAACAGCGGTATTCACTTCAATTGAATGAACACAAAACCATTGCAAGTTAATGGGTACCGCCGTGATAAGGTTACCTGTATCTTCAAAATATCTTCTTTTGTGTTCTGCTGAAGGTCATACAGGTTTAAAATGAATTTGGTGGTGAGTAAATGATGATGATACTTTTTAACGTTTGGAGGAACTATCACTTTATTAGAATCTTTATTTTAAGAGTGAATAGATTTTTCCCCATTACATTTTTGACAAGAAACATATTAGCACTGCTAGATCTGAATCTCTTTTTAAGAAATTATTAATGCATTTTGGAAAGCTTTGGACACTCAAGTTCTTTTGCTCAAGAACAGTATGAATTTCCGCAACTAATTAGCGTATTTGCGAATACTGATTGAGGAAAAGCTTATGAACAAGGTCAAAATTTGGGCGACACATTTGCACAGCATGCTTCCTGACAGTTTACATATCATATGCAGGCAACATATTTTACTCTATATAGTCCAGATCATGTAATCCATTACAGAAACAAATCAAGTATTACAAGTCTCTTTTCCTGTTCAACACAACCCAATCTTTTTGTCCGAAGGATGTCATCAAAAGCTATTTGCTCAAGGTGCTTTCAATTCAATTTAATGGTTGTGAGCCATGTTGTCTGTCTTAAACTAGACACTAACATGTAACCACTGGCGCATGCTTGATTGTTGCTTCAGCTCCAGTGCATACACACCCACATGTCTCAATGTTGTGGATATGTATAGGTGATTTAGGGCCGAATCAAAATTTCACAAGCCGCCTACGCAACTATCCTTTCGTGACACGTGGACTGTCCTGCTTGACTTTCATTGGAGGCACATGCAGACCATTGTGTCGTATTCACCCTCAACAAGCCTAATGCAGTGAGAATTAATTTTCATACATCCTTGTGATTTTAATTCAACCGGCTGCTGTGAATGTAGCCTCCTCATAGTTCATTGCATATAGGTAAAATATATATAAAAATGGATTACACTTTAATCAGAAAGCCAATTAAAAAACACATTTATATTGGAAGGATTACTCTACTTTATTTACCAGATGTGAGAACCCATATAGATAATCCCCCCTCAGCTTCCCCGCCTGTGACTTCGGTCTGTTAGTGTGTCATACGCATACATTAGACAGTCCTCTATGTACTGAAATGCAACAGTTGAGTTGATGAATTTTCTTATTGAATTTTCAGAGGTATGTACCGCCATCAAGGAGAAGCAGTGCAATTACGGCGTGGATGAATGTTGCATCGGCGATTCTTCGGTCTGAGTGCATGTTGCAGCTCTCCATAATCTATCATAGATCTCTACAGAAAACCATGTGCGAAAGAGAACAGTATATGAATAACGCTGTGCGACATCAACATTCTCCGCACATCGTCTTGATTAATTTCAGCATGATCTTTTGACTGCACTAGACAGCAGTTTGGCGGCATGTTAGATGTGATGGACCATCCGGATGCGCTGGGCAGAAGAAGTTAAAATGGATAATTCTTTTTAAATCTGAAGTGTCACATGTTACAAGATACTTTGCTTGAGGCAACAGCTTCTTACTGTGCCAAAAAAAGGCAATTTTTCCCTGCTTCTGGAAAAGCCTTGCAGTACAAGTGAAAAGATTGACTATGAAAATGGGAACATTGTGAACCTTATCCTTCTTCTAACTTGTGTTTGAGTTGAAAAGAAACTATGAGGTGATTTGGGCTTCAATTTAAAAAGGGTCAGAACGTATAAATAGCGAGCGTGGGACAGTTCACAGCAGGAGGGTATCTATGTAAAACCTCATTTAATTTGGTCAGACATTCTGTAACCCCTCTCTGTTCTATCAAACTGAACAAACGTGATTCTGATAAAAACTAATGAGTTTTATGTGGTTAATTAACTTTACCACACATTCTTATGGTATAGTGTCACAGCATAACTGTCAGTCCCCAAGACGAGTAGAGACAGAAAACACATTCCCTAACACACCAGTTTTTCAACTTTACTTTACATTTTCTCAACCGGCAAAGAATCGAAAACGTGGCAACATCTTAGTCCTGTGTCACCCACCAAAGTGCTTCGAAATGGAAGGGGTGGAGTTAGCTGTTGGTTGCAATTCACCATCTCACCACTAGATGCTGCTAAATTTCGTACACTGGACCTTTAGCTTCTTTGTGTAAAAGGTTCAATTTTCTTACATTGAATCACACAAGATGCTCGTTTGTACATTCTCACATCCTGCTTGAATAACATGGATCATCGGGCTTTATCTGTGTCAGCTTGAGTGCATACCAAGATTACCACAGAAATAAAACAAACAAAAAACTATTTTGTATATTTGTGAAAATATTTTCATTTGAACTTTTCTACTCAAATTATTATGCTGATGGTATATTTTTTAATATAATTTTTTAATAAAAAACGAAAAAACGCAACCATTTTCACAGTCCCCTTTGAGACAGAGAGAAAGCCACTGAAGGTCTAATTCAAAATCGTGCCTGATTTGACCTTGATTTGTTATGGAAAACCCGTTCTCAGCATTACTCCCTCCGAATCATAACTTGTGTTCTATACATTAAACTTTGATGAGGGTAAAGGTTCTGTATTTCAAGGCATATACCCCATATTATAATAAAACATATTAAAATACATATATCAAAGTGCCCCTGGGCAAGCTAGTATTGCTGAGCTGCATTTATTTTTACCGTGGTTTAGACAATCCACAGAGATATGCCCTCACAACATATCTAAATGTGGTATATTTGGAAACTTGTGTGTCCAAATGTGTGCAGTACAGTATATGTTGTCTAGAACAACCATTTCTGTGAGGTATGCTATAAATACTTAAGGGGTCCCTCTTGATCTCTTCTTTTTTCATGGTCCCTCTATAATTTCCAAACCCATTTTTTGTCCCCCTGTGGGCATATAACAGTTTTCTAGCCACAATCATTTGGAATAACCTGCTGATTCCCCCCCCCTCTAGTGTTCCCTGTAAGGACCCTGAGTGGGTCCTGTAAGCTGGAGGAAAGGATGAATTGATTTTTGTACAATTACTCACCACATGGACATTGTTTGGTCAGAAAACCTAGTTTTCACATCAATACGTTAATTATTAAAGGCATCCTTTTTATTAATCTGTACAGTCATTGCATTGGGCCACTGTGTTGGTAGCTGATTGTGTTAGTGCTGTAGCGGTTTGGCAGTTTGTTTCTTTTAAAGGGGAGGTGACATGCTATTTCATGCATTCTGACTTCTTTAAACGAGCAGGATTCTTGAAGCTTTACATAGTCAACTTGTCATGAAACGATTTGAATGTATGAAGTACTCCAACATGGATTCCCTTTTCGTAACAAGGGTTCAGATTTTGCGTCTATAATCACACAGAAAACGAGAGCTGCACTGCTTTCTCCTTTTTTCCAACGCGCCTAGGAGATTGAGCTCTCCTGGCTCTGTCGTTTCGAAGCAACCATGGGCCACGCCAGGCGTTGAGACAAGTAGGTATAAACGAGGGATATATGGATTATATGCACTGAAAATACTTTGCAACAACTCTGCTACTAGATTTATTAATGCTGTGATTGTCTCCATCTTCACTGAGCTTGTCTATATTGGTAGGTTGGTTCTTGCCACATGGCATGCGCCATTCTGAAAAGTTGAAATATTGTCATCTCTATACAGCGCCCACGCGCCTAGAAAATGGGACCAAATGCGCATCGTGACCGCGTCGCTCCCTATTGGAGCATGCTTGTCGAACGTCTACAATTATATAACGAATATGCGAGGGCAAAAGGTGTAAAATGTGAATGGACCCTTATTGGACAATTTTCCCGGAAAAGCATGCCCACGCATCATCCAACACGCAAAAGAGCACGCCCACAATCCAGTGTGAGAGAAAGAGCATGCCCACGCGTCAACCAGCCTTCAGTCAGCTGAAGTTTAGCTGTGTTTGTTTGCTCATTGCATTTCGGTGAGGAATGTTATATAAACGGTAGATATATTGAAATTCATAGATGCCGCGGTCCCTGCGCTAAAAGATGCCAGATATGAACTGCACCCGGTATGTCAAACTAAGTCATAAGTCTGTGTTTTGCTGGTAATCGTCATGTACGCATATAATGTAAACAACACATACTTATGCGATGATGTATTGTTTGCTCGTGCTGTAGTTCCGCCCCCCCACCCCTGCACGCCTCTGGTTAGTAGTTTGTGACAATACTATAAATGTCCAAGTAATCTCAAACAATTACTTTTTCGATTCTGACCACTGTATCATCTTTTTCTAAAATAGTTCAGCAGAAAGACTGCCTAGGCTGTATGCATGTTGTCCTAATAATATAACTTTGATATTTTGTTCTACATACATTCATACATCTTTAAGTATTCAAATACTTTTTGGGGTGAATTAGGGGTGCTTAGGTTATACCATCAAGACAAAAATGCCTTCACACTATACTTTCCACTTCACACTTTGCCCTTTTTAAAACGCAGTTCTGTTTACTATCTGAGAACCTGCCCTTTAACTACGGACGTAATTGAGGTCAGTGTGAATGAAAACATGAATCTATACATCAATCTTGAAATGTAACTGAATGTGATTAAAAGGGACAGATACAACTTTTGTAGTTCATGCGTTACTACTTGAAGACCGTCTTTGAGCATTTAAATTTATGCATTTGGCAGATGCTTTTATCCAAAGCTACTTACATTGCATTATCCTATACATTTATACGTAGGTAATTGCAATCCCCTGGGATCGAACCAACAACCTTGCGTTGCTAACACAATGCTCTAACCACTGAGCTACAGGAAAGCTTTACAAAAACTAAACAACAACTCTGATTCCCCTACCCTTCATACAGTCGATTTGCAGTCACTGACCTTTATGCAGAACAGTGGCACGGGAGACATAGTCTAGTCATGCTCGCTGCTCACTCAACCTTGCATAACCCTATCTCACATCCTTGGCTTTTCTGAGAGAGGTGATATGCTTTTTGCCTAATAAATCACACTGAGATCCTCAGTGCTGCATTATGCATCTGTATGAAACAGAAATCAAATGCTGTACAATAATATGCTTTTATACAGCTTGACATGTTTTTTTTCCACAAAGCCCTGGGAAGGCTAATGAGAGGCCTGAAAAGAACAGATAATAATGTTTGCTGTCCTGTTAAATGCTTTTCAGGTGTGTTGTCTCTGTGTTTAAGAGAGATGCGGGGTTAGTCAAGCAGCAGTGGAGCAGTGTAAAGAAAATTGGAGCCCTATAGATTTTATGACAGGCATCAGCTGCCCGATACTATATAACATGCTCCTGAAAATGGAAAGCTCCCAACTGCAAGACAATCTCTCCACCTCTGTTGAGATTTTTTCAAATGTTTTCCTTATGTATGCTCTTTCATTGATGCCTGGGATAAAAGAGATGTGGAACCATGGCTGAATCCCTGAGGAGTGTGTTGTTTGTTTCTTTCCATGTGGTTCTTGGTTAGGCTATATCCATACTTACAACCAACGAAACACAATATGTCATACAGACGTTTATGAATACACAGCTACATTCTTAAGTACTGTGTATCACGTTCGCTTACTGTAGATACGAGACGTAGGACTAGAGTACATCAGACTCATTTTGGCAGATTTACATGCTGCCGTCGTTCATTAAATGTCTACAATTAAAACAAAAAATTGAGTTTTTTATGAACAAAGCACATTTTTGTCCACCAGAAGTTCAATGCAAGGTAAAAATTATTACCAGCATGGCATAAAAGTTTCAACAAATAAACACTCAGAAACATATATGTCTTTACATTGATATAAAAATAAAAATATGGCTATTCTTGTATTTTAATTTCAGAAGCTATATTTTCTCTAAACCACTGTGAGCACTGCAGTTTCTATTTATGTTACCGATTATTAAAACGATTATTCACTACTGTTCTTACAGTTTGTACTACCATCAGATTGTGCTGCTCTTTCACGTGAGTTAGGTTAGAGTTTGGGTTGGGGGAGGCGATAGTCTTGTATTTTTTATACAAAAACACTTTTGGACCACAGACGCAAATGACCATTCTGATTGGATGTTTGCTAATGAGTGTTTGGCCTTTTTCTGGCAGTGCTGCACAAGCAGCGCCTTGCCTAACACATGTAAAGCATGTAAAGTCAATAAAATGTACATACTGTCACATTATATCCTATGCATAATTTTATTACTTTACACGTTGCCATTATTTTGAATACATTCTTGAGACTTGGTTTCATATGCCTCTTACAAATTGCCACTTTTCCCTTTATGGGTTTAAAATTTTATTAAACCTATATGGCTACTTTATTTTTATGTATGTGGGTGTATTTATTTCTTTATTTTTACAATATAAATCAAGTGTAACTTTTACATTTTACGTATGTTATTTTGATTTTTTTATCTAAGCATTTTAACAGTGTATCTACCTCATCAATTTAGGTCAGCAAATTTCCTGTAATAAAGTTGATACAGCCGATAACGTTTCTCATTAATGATGATCCCGTATCACAAGACTGGTATATTAGCCTTTGTATTGATCCCATCTTGATTTTTTTTAACTGATGCTTTCTAAAAATCAAATTAGGATAACCTGATAAATTTTACCCATTTTTTATTTCATAATTTCATTGACTTAAAAGCCATGCTGCTTGTTTAATGAAAATTCAAAAATATTAAACAGGCATTGAGGGATATTTTTGTTCAAGTATTTTTGGGAACGGGAGACTGTGGCTCAAAATAGAACGTAGCCCCTGAGCCAATATGAAAGACTGTATCACAATAATTATGTAGTCAAACCTCTGCCAAAAACATCCCAACTGAACAAATTCACAAAATTACCCAAGTGATTTAAATAATGGCTTCAGTTGTAAAAAAATGTTATCCTTTTTTCAGCGTCAACATAACATTATAGCAAGAAGCCATCACTCAGGAAATCCGCTGTCAAGATTTGGCTGAACCTACCTGTCTCACCACTGAACTCCCCAAAGGCCAAGATCAAGTACATTAAACAAGTCCTTGAAATGTCACAAGTCATGTTTCTACAAACTTCACTTCCCAAGTTGTTCCATACTTCTATTATATCCTTAAATACCATTAGATCCTGCTCTGGATCACTAAATCATTCAAACTGCCTACTCTTACAGATTTGTATCAGGCTGGTGAAATGCTTCCCCACAGACACCAATTGCTGCCAAGTGTGAAATGGCATAGAATCACATACAGTATCATCCATCTGAAGAATCTGGCAACAAATTTTATGGTCTCTTTATGACCTTTATAGGTGCAAAGACTTTCCAACCTTTCAGAAAAAACATCATCAGATATTGTCTTAAAGGAATAGTTTTCCGAAACTTACTCTGTTTACTCACTTTCATGTTGTTCCAACTCACATGACTTTCTGTCTTCTGTGGAATACAAAATGAGACATTTTCAGGGATCTGTATTAAATGGGGAATCAAGATTTAGAAAGAATGCCAAAACACAATAATAGACCAAAACACCACAAAAAGAGCCCTGATGGAGTATTTTCAAAGCCATATGATTCACTGAAAGTCTTGCTTTTTTCATTTGACTCTTTATCTGGTTCAAAACAACAAATCTAAACCATTTCTCAGAAATTTTAAAAGGATATTCTCAGTGCTGAAGCTAATATATGATTTAAGAAGTGGTCATAGGCATTCACATTATTATTTTTTATCATATGCAGTGTCTATATAAAGTATATTTCATTTCATTATTAACATTTTTGTTGATTTAGTCATTACATATAATGCTTCATGTTGACGCATTATATGTATAATACATGCGCAAACATGCACATAAATATGATACACATACATCTTTTCAATTAAAACCTTTTAATTAAATACTGACTTAACATTAATAGCTTACAACGCAAAGTAGTTTGATAATGTTTGCTCAGCCCACTTCTGACATAAGACTGCTTCCATGTGACTGCTGTGACGTATGGTTCTGCAGTTCTTCAATCAGACGTATCTCATATAACAATATTTTAATAATGTAAAATTCCCATATTTTAAACAGAAGATAAGATAAGGTTAGATAAAATAAATATTTAATCATTAACAATATATGGCTCTTACAATGGTGATAATCAACAGGCTAAATCAGATAAACAGTGGCCTATATCACAAAGCGAGGCGAACAAACACAGAGTTGCAGAGTATGTTTTGAGTTGACAAAACCAGAACAACCCAAGCTGGTTTAGATCAGGTTCAGCTGAAGCACAACCCTTGGTATAAACGTTCTCTGTCATCTCCGGTTTGATCCCAAGTTTGTGCATATAGCATCCTTTGCATGCTTGAAAACTGCAGTCCTCATATGGTGTAAGTGTATAGAAATAAGTACGAGTATGCAAGTAAAGATGATAGACTTTTAAATGTTGAATAAACTATTCCATTAATGAAGCACAAGAGAGATGTTGGAAGGATGTGCAGTGAAACTTTTAGTTGAAGTGTTTTATGCAGTGTTTTTCATTCAAAACGTGTGCCAGCCAAATAAATACACAGGTTAGAAGCATGCAAACAATATCTTTGATAAACACCTTAAAGTATATGAATAAATTTCAGCATTTCCTTAGATGTCACTATCTTTGGGCTAAACAATGTACTTCAGCGGGCTTGTTTCATTAGAAGCTTTTCACATGCTCTATCCAGGAGCCACATTTATTATGCTTGGCATTACCCACATCAAACCACATTCTTACAATCTTTAGTGATTAGGCTGTTGATAGCGGCAGCTTAATGACTTCCTCCGATTGTGTGGAATCTTGGTGACGTAGATTTAAACCTGTGACAGTGTTGAGGGATGGATGGTGAGATGAATAGAAGCAATTCCTCTGCAGAGTGCTGTGTCAGGGGATTGCTTTGCCAAGAATTGTCAAAAGCAAAGTACCAAAACCAAGGGGTTGATTTATAATGTCAAACTCATGATGGAAATCTTATGAATTTGTTGATTCAATTGGTTGAAATAATTTTAAAACAAAGTTTCACTTTTTAGAAAATAATTACAGAAATATAGTTTTTTATCATATAAATTGACTGAAATGCAATATAATATACATAACTATGTCTCCAGAGGTGTATTTTTTTACCTTAGAATGAACTATTTATCCACAGCATAGGTCTGCTTGTGTCACAAACTGCTTAGAGACTTGTTGAAGATCTAAAAGCAGATTTAATCCAAAAACAATACAGGCAATGTTCAGGGCAGGCAAAAATGATAATACAGCCAAAGATCAGTGCTGACAGCTGTGGTTCCACAACGATTAGCAAATCCAAACACAAGTCATCCAAAAGAAGGCCACAGAAATGCAGTGGGACACAAACGAGACTTCGCAATGACAGAATGATTGAATCAGTCTTATATTGACAGAAGTAATAACACACAGGTGAGAATGATCAGTGTTCAATGAACCATTCCCATACATGGTTTATGGGAAATGTAGTGAATAATGAAAACCGGGTGATGGGGAGAGTTCTCTTTTGTGGAGCACGAGGGGACTACAGCTGACAGACGTTACAGCTTTCATGGAATGTTAGGTTTAGGGGTTGCTTCGCTGTTGCTTTTTTTCCAGTAATCATTAGTTAAATGCATCATGAACAACAATAGTTCTTAATTTTAAAATATTCAGTTGTTTGTTACTATATGTTAGTTCAGTGATTTATTCAATGGTTTATCACAACAATTGCATTAACTGATATAATCTTATTGCAATGTGTTACTAAAAGATATCCTGTATCTTTTGTCATTTTATTATTGTGCTTTTTCGGCACTTTTATTTGTTGCAGAATGCAGTTGAATTACTAAAACAAATGTTATCAATACAGAGAAATATCCACATGTTGGTTATGTTTTGAGGCAATACGGTTGATTAATAAAACAGAGGAGCTGCAGAAGGAGGCAGGCAGTGTAATTTACCTTTAATCTTGAATATGAGGAAATGACACCAAGAGTTATTCTTACTTTAGTGTTTCCTTCCGCAAAGAACAGAAAGCTCAGGACTTACTCATATATTAAGTCTGTTCTTTATTTCACTTGGAGCAATGCAAAATGATTGGTCAGTATTAATGCATCATATGAAACAAGAATAGTACTATCTTTAAAAACAACTTCAGGAACTTCTTAAGAAGCAATATAGATACCAGAGCAGTGTAAAAGATTTTCTAGACAGTTTGATATGCCTCTGGGAGGATGTAACTTTTTCTTTGATCCGAGAATAACTTTACTGTTGACAAGCGGATAATGGTTTTAGGTTTGACTATGACAAAATTGAGTCACATGCTTTATAGTGTCCTAGAGGTTTTGGTTTTCGCCTCAGCTTTGCAAACAGTACCAAAGCAAGCATTCAGTCCTGTTTGCTGACACCCAGACGTACTATATTGTATACAAACCTAGACTATTAAGACTATAAGACTATTGTTTGGTGGGCAGAGAATCCCTTCTGTGTTGTAAAGCCTTTGAAGGATCTCTTTAGATTACTGAGAGCTGAATAGGAAATGAGAAACCTCGGATCCCTTGATTTTCCTACAAATACAAATAGTGACAGTTTGCTTTTCTAAACAGCTCCAAACTTCCCTTTAGGCCGGCAGGACAATCAGACATGTGGATGTAAAGCAAAAGAGGATAGAGGCCTGCAAAAGACTCAAGGAATAGCTGTTTAGTTATCCGTGGTAGATCCACAGCGGTTTGTTGTCTTGTGTGCCGAGCGAGACAAATCGCTGCATAATATTCACTGGAGGCACAGCAGCAGTAAATCTGAGGCTTTGAGAGAATGATGGGGGGTGGGCTGGGTGGCTGTTTTGCCTGCTAGGCCGTCCATTAGCAATGAATCGTAGTTAGTGTTCATTAGGGCACAGATGTGGTGGGAGGCACTAGTCTTTTTCATTGATCATGATGTGTTTGGGAGCTCGCTACTCCTTTTCTCTGCCTAGTGTACTGCCAGTTGTGAATGAGAAAATCGATCAACAGCTTTTCAGATGGTTTCTATTATTACTAATCCTTAAAGTGAAAGTGACCTATTTGTCAGATATACCCGAAATGTGACCTCTGCATTTAACCCATCGAGAGAGTAGTGAACACATGCACAGCAGTGGGCAGCTATCACTGCAGCGCCCGGGGAACTGCAGCGCTTGCTCAAGGGCACCTCAGTCGTTACCCGCCGGCCCTGAGAATCAAACTGGCAACTTTCTGGTCACGACTCTGACTCTCTAACCAATGGGCCACGACTTTTTCCTTAAAGTTGAGGGATATCTTTACATAGACTGAAGCCAAGACAACATAAGGAGGAGAGACCATTAAATAGTCTTCAGTCCGTGATCCGGCAGCATTCACAGGGCAGAAAGGCTTTCCTCGTGTAAATAAAATAAATCTAAATGTCAATATATTTAAGTATTTAATATATATTTGAAAATATAGAATACTACATTGGTGATATACACTGCCCATCAAATGTCACCACCTGAATTTAACTAATCAAAGAGGTAAGAGCCTCCCATTAGTTCAGCAACGTTATGTGCCCAAAGAATGAGGTCAGCTGACTACCTGAATATAATGAATGACCAGGACATTCCATCAATGGGTTCTTTCTTCCCTGATGGCATGGGCATATTCCAAGATGACAAGGCCGGGATTCATCAGGCTCAAATTGAGAAAGAGTGGTTCAGGGAGCATGAGACATCATTTTCACATATGGATTAGCCACCACAGAGTCCAGACCTTACGACCCCATTGAGAATCTTTGAGATGTGCTGGAGAAGACTTTGCGCAGCGGTCAGACTTTCCAATCATCAATACAAGATCTTGGCAAAAAATCAATGCAACTCTGTACGGGAAAAATTGACATTCTGGACATTACAGAGGGTATCGAGATGATGCCACAGCAAATGCATGCCGTAATTAAAGTTAAAGATGGTCCAACAAAATATTAGAGTGTGTGACTTTTTTGGGAAGGGCAGTATATTACAATGTTACAATGCATTGAATAATAAGGAATTCCCACTGTTAACATATTAAAAAAACAAATAAGCACAGTTTGGTTCCAATACATGGAAATGTATTGTTTAATAAATATATTGCATGATAGTTTCAAGTCTAAATTCTACTTAATGAGTTAAGTATTGCCAAAAATAAAAATTCAAGTAAAAGTTTTTTCACATTTAATTTGCACTTCAAAAGATAATTTACTCAAAAATAAAAAAAATCTGCCATCATTCACGCACCACCATGTCATTTTAAACCTGTATGACTTACTTTATTCTGCAGAACACAAAGTAAGATATTTTGAAGAATGTTGGTAACTGAACAATAACGGTACCCACTCCTGTTAGACACAAAACATGAGTAACGCCATTCTTCGGTTACCAACATTATTTTGTGTTTCGCAGAAGAAAGTAAATCATACAGGTTTGAAATTACATTTTATTAAGAGTTTAAGAGTAAATGATGACAATTTTCATTTTTGGGTGAACCTTTTGGTGAAAACATGAAAGTATTTGGCACTTGGCACTTAAGTATTAAAAAGTGAAATGTTGTCAGAATTAGAAATTATCAAAAAAAGTGGAGTTTTCCCCATGATTCAAAAACAATGCACAGAAACATTTTCTCAGTGTCCTCAGTGGTGTAAGATTTTAAGACATGCATAAATATTAGACTGAAACTATCTTTGAATCCTCCTAAACCTAATACGTGAAACTGTTAAACATTAAATTCAACATTGAATGGTTTAATGTATTACATTGTCAGTAAAATAATTTGACTTGCCATAAGCATAAATCAAGAGATTGTATTAGAAGAGCAACAAATTAAGACATTGGTTTATATATGATACCATATTTTATAATTTGAGGGTTCAAATGATATAGTAAAGACTAACAAGTTTGACAGGCCCCTCCCCACCGCAAAAGATTTGTTAGTAGTCGAGCATGGTTCAAATTTTCCCCAAATAATATAGATTATATATGGATAGATTTTGAGTAAGAACGCCAAATAACCTTCGGCGGGCAGGGAGGAGGTCAGTCACAATGAGCAAATCCTAGCGCACCATCAGTCACTAGAGAGAATATCCGTGGCTCTAATGAGAGGCAGTGCATGAAATTACACATTTATTTATAGGAGCACTCCGAGGGTCTGAATGCCATTTCGTTTGCATGGAGCCTAAACAAATGTGCTTCACCCATAATATAAGATATATTACCAGCATCATACAGTACATCAAAGTTAGCGATGCTGATTGTTTAATAAATCTATTAAATGACCAGTTTTGTTGCTTTGAATGTTGACACTTTATGCTTTGACATAAGTGTCAAAAATCATGCTTAGATGTCCTTGATGAAGATGGTGAACTCTATCACTGAGCTCCTTATCAGACTCCATAAAGAAGTAAGAAACACATCAGCATCAAGCCAATGAGAAAAGCTTTGATGGTCTAAAGATCATTTACTGCTACACAAGTGAAGATGATTCCCTGTACAGATCAGAAGAAATATCCACCGGCTTTCACGATTTCCCCCAGCCGCTAACAACCTTGCTGTTCAAGTAGAAGCTCAAACATGAGGGATGTAATTAAGTGACGAGGTAAAACCCCGGAGGATTTCATCTCTTGCCTCCTTCTGATGTGATTTAAAGAAGTACGGTCCACCCAGCAAGTTGCTTACACAGCACGTATCTGTTCTGTGAAACATTTTGATCATCTAGCATTGTCAGACTGACGTCAGGACCCATTTCATTAGCTTAATTTTCACATTCCAATGCTGCCATGTTCCTCGAGCAAATGATGAATTGCCTGAGATCTTTGCATGCTGTTTTCTCCAGCCCCTCGAGGACCTTTGAATGGCAGATGTGGAGGAACAAGGGTGCTGTTGACAGTTTATTACATTGAAAAGCATGGCTCTAATAAGGTAAACAAAGGAAGACCTGCATATTTAGTGAAGTCAGACACGAATCCAGGAAATACAAGATGTTATCCACTTAATTCACGCTAGATTATACAGAGAAACTGTTGAGATTCTTAAAATGCATCTGAAACTCCTATTAATATTCAGGTTACATGAAATGCTTACAACAGTGCAGCTAAACTGACAGCAATAATGCAAACATAGAAGATTAGATTAAAACAGGTTTGGAATATGTGAAAGGGACTGAAAAAACAAGGGCATAAGGGTCGGCTGACAGTAGCTCACTTAGCCTCTGTTAGTAGATGACATTGGTCAAGAGCATCTTACTGATGGCCTTGAAAGTAGCTGTCTGTTCTGTTTATTTCTAAACAATTGACACCACAACTTATTATACATTTCTTTATATTACACTCGATGCTCACTTGTGTCTGATTTTTTTTGAAAGGCGGTCTTGGTTTCCCTGTCTGGTGCTGCATTGTAAGAGCACTCCAAATGCAGGATGTTGCTGACTTGCCTTTAAGATGAATAGAAATGATAATCATATCTGTCTCAAGATAGTGTACTTGTACTATAGACTCTCTTTGGTTTACTGTGAGTCAAAGGAGTCCCCCTAGTGGATAATAGCTCTGTTCTTTTGGATCTGTCTGCAACTTTCAACATAGTCGACATCTAACTGATGCCCTGGCAGTGATGTGTCAGAACTCACCTGCTCTATCTGGTCATGGCTATGCGCGTTAACTTGGTCTCAACAAGACTGAGCTTGTTTTTCAATCTCACTCTTTTATTATCACCGTTATTATTGTACCTACATGGGTGTAAAGCTTAACTGGTATTATCTTAGATGTGATGCAATTATAACGGGGGTATTGTAACACAGTCAATTGCTCCAATCAGATACAAGCTACAGCAATGACACTTAATCTGCATATGCGGAGTTGGCTTCTTTCTCTGCCTGTGGAAAAGTAGCACAATCTTTATACCTCAGCAGAATTTTTCAACACAACGCTGATTTTCATGTATGAAAGTTACTTTTTGATTTTAAAGTATTTTTCTTTGTCTAAAGTTAAGATGACTGTGAAATGAAATAACGTATATTTTATCTCTAGGTTATTGATACAAATTTTGCATGAACAATTTATGGTAATATAGGTGTGGCAACATTGTGTTACAATTGCCCCCGAGCCACATGGTCCAATGTGTTAACACACTTAGAAACTTAGAAATTGCTTTTTGAATGCATATGATGCCAGACGAAGTTCTGTCATGACAACTCTCGGAGGGTTAAGCATTGTAGTGCACATGACATATTGCAAGTACAGAGACTAGCTACGGCCAATACATCCACAACATGCTTCTGTGTGCATGTAAGGAATGCTGCTGCTGCACATATAACCTATAGCCTATGAATAACCCCATACAGCATACATGATCACCTTGTAGCACAGGTGGAGCTGCATTGGAAAGGAGGAGGGTTTCTTCTGAAGGTTGCTGCACTCATTGCATGGGTCTGACAATCACTAGTCAAGATTTAAACGTCGAGCAGCAAGGTCATTGGCTGCTGATACAGAGGGAACCAATAAGATGTGCCGTGTGGTGGTGAAGTTATAGTGTCAGATTGGGTCAGATTTTTAGGACTGCGCCATCTAGAGTTTCGTGGCAGAACTTTTTCTATCATTTTTATCATAAACAATAAAAATTATGTTATTAAATACTACAGCAGGAAAGTGATAACTTTGAGGCAGGCTATTATTTGACATGCATTGGGTTAAATTGATTTATATTGGGGCGATTGTAACACTCTTGACTTCTTGCATTTAGCTTAATACTATAGTTTTGTCCTTATTAGTGAAAATGTATTAAATGTTTTTTAATTATAAAAGGAAAATTATAAGTAAAATGTATTTTTTTTACTATTGCTTCCGGTCACCCCTACATCTCACGTTTGGGGTCAATTGTCCCTTCTTTCTGCAAGACATGGCCAGACTAACTGAGATTACGCCGATCTACAGACCCTTTCGGAATACGTAAACAATGATGGCCCAACGCTGGTCCAGAAGAAGTTTTTAACACTACACAAACATTACAAAATACAAAACCAAAATACAACCAATAGAAAATGTGTAACCTAATAAAATAAAGTATGCATCTTTAAGATTTAATTATAAATCTGCAGAATAAATGAGGAGACTAATCCAAATGTTTATTAAATATGATTTCTAGATGTATTGTGGCCATTTAGTGTCTGTTGAATTTCAACCAAATCAAACCTCAGGAGTGACTTAAAGTCATCCAACAGCAATGTGAAAGACTGACAGCATGACAAGACACATGGAAACTGCGATACAAACGTTTCTGTTTTGATTTATATGAACTTGTTTTCTTTGCAGCATTTGAGGTCTGAAAAAACACAGAGCATCCTTTTTGTTATTTTGATCCGAGAAAAATTTCTCTTGAAATTTGAGGGGAAATATAGTTAGTTTCACCTAAACTCATACCTATTAATTAAGAAAAACTGTAAAACATTTTGAAATACTCTCTGATTTTTACTGCTTCTGTTTAAATTTTGCGAAGTTGTTTATGGATTAGTCTAAGCTTTGTTTTTGTAAAGTTGCTTTAAAACAAAATGCGCTTGACAAACCCCTGAATGGTTATATGGCTTCTGAACATTCTTCTATGTTTGTATGGTGTCTTCAGATGCTTTTATCATCTGGTAAATTTAATTCACAAAATTTCTGATTTATGTAGTTATCCCAGAGTTAGCCTATCTTTGTTTCTTTCATTTGTAAAGCAAGTAAACTCTCAATGCTTGTTGAAAACCAAACCGGCAGAGGGCAGCCATGCATCGCAATTCTATCAATGTCTTGCTGAACTCAGAGATGCTTCGCCGCCCGCTTCTTAATCAATTAAAACAGATTTTATCACTCAGACAGTTTCGATGAGGTTTGGAGTACGTATAGTTCGTAACTTTTACGTTATATTCACGTATCATTTACTGTTATTTTAGAGAGGGAGATTCCTTTATAAGAGAAAGCTGCGAGTTAAAAATGAGAGATAAAGCTTAACCTTGGAGAGTGCCTCTGTGATTGGCTAAAATATTTTTTTTCTCTTGTCCGTGTTCCCCTATAAAACCTCAGTTAACGGGACACTCTGATACTTTACGAACATGCCGCTCACCATAAGCGACTTCAGCTCAACATGAGTTTTGCGCAATGGATTAAAATATTCGGAAACCACCGCAGATAAATTCCGCAAAGTAACAGTTCAGACTTCCGATTATTCGACTGGTTTTGTTTTCTAAAGTAGAAGTAAGAGGACCTTTGTACATCATGGCAAACGCTTGCATTCAGTTCACGGGTCTTTCGATGAGTTTTTTGGGTTGGATCGGTCTAATCATTGCCACTGCCACTAATGACTGGGTCGTCACCTGCAAATATAACATGAACACCTGTATGAAGATGGATGAACTGGAGGCAAAAGGTTTGTGGGCAAACTGCGTGATCTCGACGGCGCTGTATCACTGCAGCACACTTACTCAAATTCTGGAATTACCAGGTGGGTGTAAACTTGTTTTGTTTAAATTTTGGGGGGTTAGGATCAGTATATCGTAAATTAATTACGGATGGGAATAAGAAAACACAATATAGATGCCACTGTAGTGATCTCTTTAGTATCATAATATATGGTTTAAATAATTTGTATCTTTTCTGTGATTTTTCAAGTCACACCAAAGATATGGAATTCAAATATATAGTATTATCATTGGAAAAAAATAAGAGTGTCCCTTTCCCCTGTCTTTCTCCAGCTTACATCCAGACGTCTCGAGCACTAATGGTCACCGCATCGATCTTAGGACTGCCTGCTGTCGCGCTCGTGCTCATGTCCATGTCCTGTATTAATCTAGGCAGTGAACCAGAAAGCGCCAAGAATAAGCGATCAGTGCTCGGAGGAATCCTATTACTGATCATTGGTAGGCATGATATTTATTGATTGAGTTATGAATCTCTTCGGACGTGAGCGCTGCTGAGACTACAACTTTTGCTCCCACGGGGTATATGTTTCATTTCTGCCATTATTTAGAAATAAATCCTTCCTCTATGGGATTTTTTTACCATGGCACTCCAAATAGCCTTGCATCTGTTCATATCTAATAGCAATATTTCCTTTGGTTGAGTTATGCTTAACAATGAAATCTATAATTACAGTTTACTATCTTTCAAAAGATGTTACCCTCTATTTGGAGTTACAATATATGCAAAAATACAAGCAAAACACAATACAAATATTTGTGTTAATTCTCTGTTTCCTCAGCTTTTTGTGGGATCATCTCCACTGTGTGGTTTCCCATTGGAGCCCATCAGGAGAGGGGCTTGATGTCTTTCGGATTCTCCCTTTATACTGGCTGGGTTGGCACTGCACTCTGTTTGCTGGGTGGCTGTATGATCACCTGTTGTTCAGCCGACACCCCTGCTTCATACACTGACAACAATCGATTGTACTACTCCAAACAGGGTCCCACCCATCAAAGCACTGTCTCCACTAACCACGCCAAGAGCGCACACGTGTGAGCGTTGGGAATACTTCAGCCGGCCAGACCTTATGCAATTTCGTCCGGCCCATTCGATTTTTGCTCTCTTTCCCTTTACTTTTGTGTTTCATCCGTGTCTGTATCTACAGTGGTGACACTGTGGATTGTTATCGTACAGCTGAACTCCAGGCCTTTGACTTGGCATCAGTGTTACATACAGTTATATGGGACAGGCGCTGGTGAAAGACCTGCTGTTATCTGAGGACCAGTACTGAAGGACTTATTTTCATGGTTTTACTGATTCAACACAATATAATGTGTCCTATTTTTGTAGTGAAAATTTTGAATTTTTGCATTTTTATATGAGTACTAACAGTATTTGACAATGTTGTTTTTCTTTTTGTACAGCTATATAAAAACTTGATTAATTTCAGAACACTGTTTGTGTCACGAACACACAGTGAAGTTAAGTTGGGAAATGAATAATAGCTGGCCAAATGTACCTAGACCAAAATTGGACCAAAGCAGTAACTGAGACTGTTATTTATTGTAATACCTGTATGCTGCTTTTATTATATTTGTTATATAATAAAGAAAGTTGTCCATGTGAAATTGCCTTCTCTTCAGCTATAAAATTTTAGTTTATTATTATTAAAGACCATATGAATAGTTCATCATTTTTTATATAAAATCCTGTGGGAAAGTGAACTGTAAATTATGTTACTGAAGTGCTCTCCAAGGGACCATATGCTGTAGACTGTTGAGTCTCAGCACCTGTCAGATGCTTATGCATGTGTACTGCATCATCATTAATACACTGATTCATCCTAGCAAACAACACTCTAGAGCACATATGATTCAAGAAGCCAAGACACAGTCTGTACCTGTATCGATTTCTTTTCAATGAATGAGAGTCAAGACTGGTTTTAAAGTTAGTGGTTGTAACCGGCCATAAATGCAGATATGTGGTGTGGCTGTGTCTGGCATTCATCTTTTATTCTATAGATTGGATCCAATGCAGTAAATGCTATTATACAGTATGTGTGGACACTATAGGTTGAGTAACATGTAAGCTTTTTTTGTCATTGTGGTTTAGTGGAAATGAAAAAGACAGTAAATATAATAATGCTGCAGCTTGGACATCTTAATTATTGCTTCTAATTTGTAAGTCTTAAATGCATAGATCACTCCAAAATTGAATTCTCTCACCCGTTTTTCACCCGAGGTTATCATATTGCTTCGCAACACTATAGTTTGACTTGTATTAAACTTCTAAACCTTTAAAGCTTGGGGCAAAATGTATTGCATGGAAAAGAGTGACTCTTCAGATTTTCTTGTTTTGTACTCCAATAAAAGAACAAAATCCTATATCTTGTGACATAATGGTAAATAAATGATGGGGGAATTTTTAATTTGGGGTTAACAAATTCTTTAACCTTTCATTCTTTGCTTGGAGGTAGTTAATGGTGGAATAAATTGAAAAAAAATTTGTTATCTACAGTATGTTTCTCTTCCAAATATGGCTGCACGTGATTTTATAAAAAGAGAGGGAGAGACAGACAAACAAAACAGAGAATGACCTGATCCAGCAGATTTCTTCTGATATTAATCCAGCCCCTGAGTGTTCATTGCTTGGAGAAAGGTTTTGCATGTTCTTTGAAAGCAAAAAGGCAGTTTGCATTACGACCAAACACACGGCAACCTCATTTTCCTTCTTAAAGTGCTACCGTGTTAAATTTTTTCCAAGAAAATAATTGTAAACTGATGTGGAAATGTTAGGAGCATGACTCACTAGTTGAAGCTTGGCAGTTTTGCTTGGAAATGGGACTGACCTTGAGAAGAACAGAGAAATCTGAGGCGGAAAAATGTCTAGAATGTTGACCAAATGAATTGGGAAATATGTGTGATTCTTTTCTTAAAAGTTCAGAATTAGTATGACCTTTGGAAGCAAAATACATTAACAAAAGTATTAAGAGAACTGCTGTTTTTGGGAAGACAAAGTTTGTTCTTTGACCTGAGGGGTCCACTATTATTACAGCCTACACGGAGGAGACTCGCCCATAAAAAGTTTGCTTTGGGGCCTTTGAAAATGTACTACGGTATTAAAGTAAATTATTGAAGCAACTGATGATAAACAAGATTTTGGTTTGGTTTGTCGCATGAATATGTTTGCATAAGCATAAAAGTGCCTAGCCTTTACATGTAAAGTTTACCTAAATAAGTGCATTTTAAACTTAAAAATCTATCACACACTGCCAGCGCATTCACCATCTTCCTCACATCCAGGATGTCTTGCATAGCACCAGGATATTTTGCATCAGAACCACAGGGATGATGATCCCCCAACAAATTACATTCAATATAAGGACATTACAGTTAAATTTGATTTAGATAGATGACAGAAAATGAACACAGATGACGTCCTATGAGTGTCTCATAGAAAAAACATTTATGAAGACCCTCCCACAAGAGGAGCGTGCTTCAGGCGGGCTGGTTAGGTCGATGTCTGTGCCATACAGACGGACGGGTCTGTATGAATTAAACATAACAACATGCTTTGATAACTCAAAACCATATTGTACCACATCGACATAGACCACCACTGTAGCGATGATAATGGAACAGTATCGTTTGTCTCATTCCTCTGCATAGCCCATGCCGGCCCTCCAGTATGACCATGTTTCCATTGTGCTCAGGTACAGCCCTCAGATCGGTGTTATTCTAGGCTCGGTGCTCCACCCCACAGGAAACGGAGCTAGACTGCAGCGCTTACACAAGCCATTCGCGTGAGGATATTTGTTACGTCTGATTTTGGGTTTTGTGATACTGCCTTTAAGCGAAAGGAAAATCAAGAGTCTTATCTGATCTGCAATAAATGACTTTCATTGTTGCATGGAAGCAATATTAACATCTCATTACACAGTGCAACGGGAGAGCAAACCACAAGAAGAAGAAATAATAAATAGATTCGTACAAAAAATCAGAAACCAGAATACATCCACTTCATACCAAAATATACAGCAGAAACAAATATCAGATTTGCAGGGGAAGCCAGTCTCCACATTTCCTGAACAAATATCAAACAAACTATGATAGCAGGAAAGATAGCTTACAAAGTACAAACACTGTACCTTTTCGCAAAGACAAATAACAAGTAGTAGCTGACTTTGAAAGCAGTAGTGGAAACCTTTTCGTTTTTTTCATACAGATTCCTAATAACAAAATATATCTGCACTGTATTTTTTTGTCTTGGTTAACCGTGCCCTCATCAAGCCTACTAGGCAGATTCGAAGATCATTCTAGAATGATGTCATTAAAAATATACGCTTACCCAACTTTTCTTTAGAAGTTCTGCTGAACCCACAAAATACCACCAGCGGTGGATGAGCTACCCCGCAGATAACCCGAAGTTTCGTAATGCCTGTAGAAAAATATTTCTCTTCGATTTCTTTCTCATGCCTCAATGCTTTTATATGGTGCTCTACTCTAAAGAAGTAAAATGGTGTCTTATGTCAGATACAGCACACAAAGAGGTCGCAGACTTTGGCTTGATTTGTAAGAACAGGCCGCTCTGTTTGGGGGGGCAGACTGCTTTCCTTATTTCTCAGAATGCTACATTTGAGCGTTACATCAAGTCTTTCACCACACATGCAAATGCTCAAGAACACAGTTTAACTCTGGGCCCTGTTTGTCTGTAACATGCTACACATTCAGCAAAATGCCACAGCAACAAAGATAATCACATCAAAGACTAGATGCAAGAAACAAACCAATCCAGGCCCCAAACACAGCTCTATACACTAAGCTAAGCAAATATATGCAGAGAGCCTAGGGGACAGCAAGCTTCTCAATCGTCTATTTTTCTAAATATTACAAACAAGAGAGGAAGAAAAATGAAAAGCTATGGGGCATGATTTGCTCAATGAATTGTTAACACAAAGGCCTCCCATGATTTGGAACTGGCATTTGTAAATATGAATGGATTTGAGGCCTGGCTTGGTCTTCTGTTTTTCTTTTTGACTTTTCGGCTGGCACAACTGCATCACAGATGGAGTTGGATTGGACAAATCAGTCGGACGCCACGTGAATCATGGGGGAGGGAACAGCAGAAGAGCACACCCAGATAAAAATTCACAACACGCTCCCCACTACATGCACTTCATGTAGCCTCTGTTTGCCTATGTCTTTTTTCAAAGGGAATATACACTAACCATCTGAAAGACAAATCGTACTGTGGTCAGACTGTTGGTTTTTACACAGAGCTGCCTGCTTGCAAGGATGAAGTGGAATCACTGGCATAAAATGGATGGAGCGGTGAAACATGACAACTGACAGGCACACGTGTAAGAACCTTGACCGGGAAACAAATCTACAGCATGAAGATGCCTCCTTACATCAACATCAAACGAAAATGCGAAAATGCTAAACAAACAAGCATGGACATTTGGATGGACATATTTAAATCACACATTAACAGATGAAGGCACTATTGCAAGCAAAGTCCAATTACTATTTGTGACAACCTATGGTCCAAACCTCACTTGGGCTAGATGTTAACATGATGACAACTGGGGTGACTCATTCAAATAACAACTTTGTGGAAATTGGTTTGTTTTAAAGTGAACTTTTGCAGGAACGGGCTTTCAATGGCAACATTTCGGCTGGTTTTAAATAGACCCCACATACAGAACGAGACCTAAGCACAATTACCCTCTTCTCAATTTTGAGGCTTGTTTCAGTGGAAGCTAAGGGACTGTGATAGCTGACAGGGCAGCTGTAAACTACCCGCTAGATGACAATACATTTCAAGCTAGCCATTGTACTTAAGGGAGTTCACTACTCTAAATACAACTTTAACTCAGGACTATTTAGGAGCTAGGTAATATTGAAAACCATCCAAACGTTTTATAATGCGTCTGAAAGATATATTAAATAAACCCTAACCATTGAGATAATCCTACCAATTGCGAATAAAAGGCTGCAAATGAAGAAATGGGAACGATATAAATATTAATTGCAGAGAGATAACAACCTAGCCCAAGTGTTCTGGAGTCATTGGCGGACAAGTACAATCAAATGACATTCTCATTCCAGAGGATCGTCCAAATCATCATCGACCACCAGCGCCTCAAAGCCTTGACTGGCTTTGGGAGCTTTGCTTTTGGCCCTGCTATGTGAGGTCCTGTTGTTGTCTGCCTTGTCCTGGACATCGGGCTTCTCCTGGTGTTGCTTTTTTTGGTGGCCCCCTCTTCCCTCTTGGGAGCTCCAGTTTTGGAACTGGCCGGCGTCTTCTTTAGGATGCAGGTCATCATCAGCTGCAAAATTATCCACACCCGTGTCATAGCGCTGGTATGTGCTAGCGTGGGCCTCCTCCTCACGCGCCGTGATCTCCAGGGTGCTGTTCCACATGCCGTACCCAAAGTAAATCAGAACACCTGCAGACACAAACAGGCATAAACTGATGCACTGATGTAATGTGATGCACAGATGCTGTGTCAGTCACACAGAAAACAATTTCTAGACGAGTAACACAGCATGGTCAATAGTGTCAAATGCTGCTCTTCACAATGGTGCATAGTGATGGCGTATAAGATCCATTTATTGTTCCTCAAAGAACCCTTCACTTAGTTTCTTTTTCCACAACAAATAACCTTTTGTGCAATAGAAATGTTCTTCAGATGTTCTTTATGAAACAACACAGAAATTGTTCTCACCTATGGCATAGTGAAGCACCTTTATTTTTTTTAGGTGTAGGAATTTATTGACAGTCCTAACCTGATTTATGTTCATATAAAAGACAGTCACAAGTTAGTCTGCTATTCTCTCCACATAAATGAATGCCAAAACTCACCCACAAAGCACCACAAGCCAAAACGGATCCAAGTGATGCTGGACAGCTTGAGCATGAGATAAACATTCACCAGCATGGCAGAGGCTGGGACGAAGGGAACGCAGGGAGCCATGTAGGGCAGACGCTTGGGGTTCTCGGGCTGCTGAATGATGATGAAGATTAAGAGCATCATGACTAGCAACAGTATCACCAGCAGTAGCACGGCCCACCATTGACCCTCTGCGATCTGACCCGGCCCGAAGATGATGAGGGAACAGAAAGAGAAAATGAGGATGAAGAGCAGAATGACACAGCGGGTGACGGTGCGACCTGTTGCCACAGTGGGCCGGTCCATCTTGCCCGGCAGGCCGAGCCGAATGCGCATGGTGTAATAGCGTGGGCCAAGCAGCTTCTTCAGTTTGAGCAGGTACACGCTGTCCGCCTCGTCCGATTCGATACCTGAGGACATGTCCACGGTGCCGTAGTTTGGATGACTGGCGTTGTAGGTGGATTTGTCAGGCTTGCCAATCAGCATCTCATTGTCTCCTAGCGAAGGGAGGTTCTTTGCTCCACAGGTGTTTGTGGGAGGTCCTCCAAAATCATCACCCTCGCTTACCGGCGAACAGGCTTCCTTCTCGCACTCGGCCAACACCCCCTCTTTACGCTTTGAATTCTGCTCTGAAAGAAAATTGACGAAACCGTGGATGTCTCCTTCAGGCTGGTAGCGTAGCAATAGCACGCAAACCGACACTAGCGTGTAGGCTAGCAGAGTGCCGATGGACATCATCTCGATCAGGTCCCTCAGGCTTACAAGCAGAGCCATCAGAGCCGAGAAGAACCCAGACACCACGCAGGCCACTGCAGGTGTCTCTGTGTATGTACTTACTTGGGCCAAGAACCTGAAAACATACAGCTTTGGTCAGACTGTGTACATGATCTCTTACTTTCATTATCCAAATACCAATTTCATCAATGAAATGTTCAGTCTTTTAGACAGACATTTACATAGAACAGAGTTTTGCGGATGTGTAATGGCAGGAGTTAAAGGGGAAGTGTGTTTAAACTGTCAACATGAATATTTCATCAAACAGGTTTCCTAAAAGCTGCTATGTCAACTATTGGTAAGATAGGTTGCTGGAATGTTGAAATTAAGACTGTCAAATTGATTAATTTGTGATTAATCTATTCCAAAATATTATTTGGTGCAGATTCGTATGCATGAATGCAGACACATAGATGTACGTATATATAACAAATATTTATATAAATATATCCATGTAAATAAATATACTTCAAATGATGTATAATATACAGTATGCAAATATGTTTGTGTATTTTTACACATACAGTAAATATACACAACACACATAGGCTTATTATAAAAACACAAATATTAATCTTTATTTATGTAAATATTAATAGCGATTAATTGATTTGACAGCCGTAGTTGAAATCTCAGCAAACCCATTATGTTTTACTTAAACCTATAAATTATATTTGTTACAACTGTTTGTTGATATTTTGGTAAAATAATTATAACATTGAAACAAACCATCATATAAAACATATGACAAAATAGGCTACTCATTGCAAATCATCGCACATCAAACATGACCTTTTGGTGATTCTCCTTTTTATTACCTAAAGAGCAAACCATCTCCTGCCATGGCGTAGATGATTCTTGGCATAGGAAAGAGGGATCCCAACAAACTGACTGTAAGTCCTGCAATTGAGCCGATGGCCACTATGTATTTGGCAGTTTGGAAGCCATGTCGAGAAAACATTTCCATCAGTGGAGCTTCTGTATCAATTTCAGTGTAGGGAACCATTAGAGTAAGGATCACACTCACCTGAGACAGAAATAAAAGATAATGTTGTTATAGAAAAAATAAATAGTGTGTGACTTGTAGTGAGCCATAAACCCCCTCACTCCCTTTTGTCTTGGTTTCTAGATAACATCATCAAAAGACCACAGCAAGCCTGGCATGGGTCTGGTTTTAGCTTTTGAACTGTCACCAAGAGAGTGATAACCATTTGATTTCTCTGTAGGATATTCCATTTTGGATATATGCCATTTATATGCCAGGATACATGCCATTTCAAATAGTCTGTAACTGTTAGATATACAAGTTTAGATTTAGGGTTCATTTGATGTATTCATACGCTGGGATGATTCAAAGTTCAATGCTTTGCATGTTTCATATTTTACTACTCCTCTTTGAATTCCCTTTATGATGAGTTATGTTATAAAAACATAGCATGCATCATACTATGTCCATAACTAAGTTAGTAACTAAAGGTATTAAATGCAAACGGACCACACTGTCAGACCTATGCAAATGAGGTGCCATGAGAAACAAAGGAACTTTCTCTGGCCAATTTATCACTTTCATGGCATTGGCCTGCAGACCATCTGGGGGCAGGGCAGGTATGCATTTAAAACACCATCAGCGATCCACTTCGTTTATACCCTTTTTTGAATTAGGAATTGGAAGGGAAAAGAGAGAGGATGCGGAGGACACTGCAACGGACACCCCCACTTGGGGCTCCCCTCTGGGGAGTCCGATTAGGCCATGGAACATTGGACTCAGAACCCAAACTCAGCGTTTCAACAGGACTGCATTCTGAAACCATTCAAGATTTCCATCCACGCGCATATGGATATTGGTCCAACACCGAGATTGCAAGTATCCGATTATATATTAGAATAGCTGCGTTGAGAGCGTGCCTCTTTGTAAAAGATGATTTTATTTGTTTTCAGACATGTTTTACCTGCCTCGCTCACTCTCTCTCTCTCACTCTCCCTCTCTCTCTGCGCTTCCTTGCGCGTTTGTGTTTCATGTATTTGTTTGTCGTCATTATGTTTACCATGTAGTGTAGAGTTTAATAAAAACCATAAAGGCATTTGTGATGGGTTCTCTGTGTTCACGCTCACAAACGGGTCACTTAAACTGTGTTTCGATCTATGCTACCTCTGCTCTTAATTCTGTTTGGTAAAGTCACGTTACTTATAGTCATGAGATAACGTTAGAGTATAAATCATTCATGCATTTGCTGGACGAATACATATAGGACTTTTAATACTTTATTGCTAATCAGAATTGTAAAATATGTATGTGTAATGACGATTATTATACATATTTTCCTTTGAGCTAAACTAATTCCTTGAATGAAATTGACGTTTTAAATAACTCATTTCATGTATCTGATCTTGATAGATCTGGTGGAGAATCTTATTTGGTGAGTTAAACTCATCCTTAGTTGAACATGCAGCTAAAATCGCTACAAATGATTTACCTCTCTCTGAATCTCTGAAAATTAATGGTCCCTTTATTCTTATATATATTTAACCAGAAAACGTTATCATTTTGGAGTAAAAAGCTTCTCAACAACCAGTTTATTTTAATTATTTGTATTTTAAGTTAAATGGTTATTAATTGTTATATACATTTTAGTTACTTAAGTACACTTTGATTTATAATAATTATATAGGATAAACACAAGCACACATACTGTATGCAAAAACATACTGCACAACTTTACAGACATATAGACTGAGAACCCTATTTCCTGGACTTAAATTTGTCCATGTGAACCCAAACAAGAATGACATATGGAGGGTTGAACACTTAATTAACACATTTGCTCCTCATCAGACAATCTTATAGATGTGAAAATGAAGAGCCATTTTGGTACAGCCCATTTTTTCCCAGCTGACACCAAAACAGAAGTGAGAAAGATGAAAGATTGTGTGTGGAGGAGGAGGATGGTGATGTGTCTAGAATTAAAAATATAAATTCATACATTTATGGGAATATACTAATCTACATTGAGATGCAGAAAAGGTGCCTGCTGGTGAGTTATCTCTCATTTTATTACTATGACAACCTCCTACAGGCAGACAGCACTGAAAGGTTATAAAGTCTGAGAGCTTTTCATAAATTACTATTTGCTTCACCAAGAGAATAATCAATGACTCTGTTTGGAAGCACAAAGGCTACATATTAAATCAAAAGAACAATGAAACCTTAAGTGATTTTGTTTCAAATCTTGTGAAAGGCATGCATGAACACATTTTACTATGGCTCTTGTACACCGCTCTGGGAAATTAAAGAGACCACTCCAAATGTGTCTTTAATCATTTGTACACGCATGGTAGCCATTTCATTCCAGCAAAACAGTGACAAATCAGAGTCATTCATGAAATATTCATTTCTGAACTATTCCCAAATTTCTAAAGAAAATGTGAGTGGTTCTCGCCGTGGTAAAACTCAGCACTGGGCACTCACTAGGGTGCTGACATCCCCAAATGAATCTAACCAAACCCCATGTCTCTAAGATGTTCTGATGCAGAGATATAGGTCTTGCTAATGGGTTGATAGGCTAATGTGTTTGGTTGCTATAGGCGTGGCTTGGCATCTACCAATTACTCTAAGCCACGAGTGAAACAAACCAACAACCATGTATCTCTGATGTAGGTCTGTCTGAATGGTTGCTTAGATAGTCTGTTTGGTTGCTATGGGCGTGGCTTGGCAGATTCCAATATATGATGCTCAGAGCCACAAGTGAAACGAACCAACCCCCATGTCTCTACAATGTGCTGATGCAGAGATAAAGGTCTGGCTAAACAGTTGCTTAGCTAATCTGTTTGGTTGCTATGGGCGTGGCTTCATAGCTTCATGAAGACCCTGGGATACTGATTGATTGCCTGAGTCAAAAGAGCCCACCCACTTGTGTCTACAAAACTGTGCTGCAAAGACATCCACCTGGTTCTTTTATTATGGGAGTCTATGGGAACCCCATTATAAGTCAATGGGGAATTTTGGGTGGCTCTTGGGCCCCAGGGGTACAATTTACACCCCAGTGTGAGGTATGTTTTTACAGAGTCTGACGGCATCTTAAAATGTTGTAAGTCGCATGTTAATGAAATCCTCGCTCGGAGCTACAACCCGTCAAAGATAAGTGAAATGTCAAGTCAATGGGACTTTTTGGTAAAAGAATTGCCCCCTATCGAACACCCTACGCCCGATCGCTTATTAAAGTCATAGCACACCATTCCTCAATAAGGCGGTCGATTTGAGACCCATTCACGGATCTAAAACAAACCATGCAGGACAATTTAAGCGGCAAAATTTTGGTTGAACAAGAATAACATGCTCGCAGTTATTAGTAACCAGGCCCGAAGTTAACATCCAAACGGAAGTTTATATTAATATTTTTATTGTATATGAATTGAATTAAATTAAATTAAAACTACTAAACAGATATTGATTCTTTGCTGAGATCTATCGGAAGTTACGTTTGTGCCACATAGCGATTGTTGTTGCCACTGAAACCGTCCATAAACTTTGTTGCAATAATAAAAGCAAGAAATTATTTTGACTGGTTCTGAAAATACTTGCAAATCTTGTCACAGAATAAAACAAAATGAACATTTTACCTAAAAACATACTTATGAATGTAGTCTCAATACTGTAATGCTTCCCATCATGTATACTCACAGAAACGTAGGCAGTGAGGCAGGTGACCAGAGAGGCAGTAATAGCGTAAGGGATGGAGGTGTTGGGACTCTTAGCTTCCTCTCCAGTAGTCGCTATGATGTCAAATCCTATAAAGGCATAGAAGCAGGTAGCTGCACCCTGCATGACCTGTTGAGCAGACAGCATAGACAATGTAATTTCTTCATCATTGTTAGCCTAAGTGGCACATTATGGGATGATGTGAACTTTTCTTATTCACTGTGAAATTAAATTAGGCATGACATCAACTGAACGTTATTTACTGGTGCATCACTTTTTTAACCATGTTTAGAAGTTGAAAGGTTCACTAAGTGATTTGAAATCCTTTTTACCCCTGACCAGCCATAAGGCAGGAATCGTCCCTCGTCCCAATTGCTCCCACTGACGAAGAACAGTCCTGCAATCATTATGAAGACCCACACCATCAGATTGATGACGTTCAGCACGTTGTTGAAGCCCACTGAGTTCTTCACACCCAAAGCAACTATCACAGTCACAAGCATGGCTATGACGAGGGCTAGGACGTCAGGATACGACTGCTCACCCTTACCTAAAATGTTAAAAAAAGGTCATGAGCCAAAATAATTTCCCCAAAATAATGAAAACAGATCAAATGAAAACCCAAATCAAAAAGCCCTTAATGTTATTTTGGCCTTGTGTAGTTAGAATACATGGATGTCTTGGGCATGTAGGTAGACAGACAGACAGGTAGCCTAGATAACATAATTTGTCCAAAACCTGTTAGAACACAGAGCATGTTATTTAATACAGTGACAGATTGAAGCCTTTCCCTCTCCTGTCTCCTGTTTTGAGCTTATACACCTGTTTACACATCATCACAACACTCAATCCTCAGATGACTCTTTATACTCTCAGGAATAAACCATGTACTGCTAAGAATACGAAAATGATTATGAATCGTGACGAGGCTACGATTTGTGTGAGACAGAGACACACATCTTTTTTACACTGGAGGAGAAACTGTGAGCCACGTTGCTTAACAAGCTGTTGTCGGGCTGTCAAGCTGTTGACTGCATAATTTAAAAATCCCTTTTTCCAAAGTGTAACTCCACTCAGGTGATAAATTAAAGGGAAATTTGTGTCATCACTTGTTCACCCTTAATGTCATTTAAAACCTAAATTCTATGACACCCCACTTTCCCACACGGTATTATTTGTAAATTAGTGGCCGCTGTTTGCTTTTACTTAAGATAAAACTAAAGCTTTAAAAGATGAACACATATGAACATTTGCACATGTTTGCTGTGAATATAATGCAGAGAATCCAGGCTGCCTTATACATGGAGTTTGCAGTTTGAAGAACATCAGTAGTCAGCAAGGTGAGTATAAACGCACATGCATGCACACACGTACACAAACTATATGCCAAAAAACGTTGTTCACTTTGAGTAGTTTAGAAACACTGCCTTTATATGGGCAGTGTGCCGTACCCTATACCACCTCAGTTTGGAATGAGTTTCTACAATATACAAAAGACAGCAAAGATTCCATACATGCACTCAAGTAATAGCGTAAAAGCGTCCTGCATTCTACTCACCCAGTCCATTGAGCGTCCCTATGTGGTTGATCATGAAGCCACTGATGCTGTGATTGGCCAGCGAGTCAAACATACTGCTAAGTGCACTGGCTCCTGCCGCTGTGCCGATCAGATACTCCAAAATCAGATTCCAGCCAATAAAAAAAGCCACAAACTCGCCAACTGTCACATAGCTGTAGGTGTAAGCTGAACCTGTGGTTTTAGGCACTCGCACACCAAATTCAGCATAACACACACCTGTGGAGAGATTACAGTTATTACTAAGACAATGTGTAATATCTGTATGTCTGTTGGATGGGTACGTTATTATGATATCAGTACAGAAAGTCTTTAAGAGGTTGCTGAGATGAGACCATTGATTTAGATTTTCTCTTTGACTGGAGGGTCGGATCAATTCTCAAAAGTCAAACCCAGAAAATCCAAGAGGGCTGGATGTCAAGAGGGAAATCCTTCTTTACATGCTGGATCCGCATAAACCCCACTATCAATAGAATAGATAAGGATTATGTGTTTGTACATTTAATCCTCTATTTACTCTACAGAAGGGCATGCACTGTCAACCTAAAGTTATTTTCTATATGCATTTTTCACAATAAGGCACAATTTGGTGTCCTAATCCTTAAAAAACGATAGAGTACAAAAACCAGGCACGTTCAACCTGTACCTCCAATGTCCTCCAACAATTAAAATAACATAATATTATAAGTCAAATATTAAAGTCATAAGTAAGACATTATATATTGTATTATTTTATATTACATAAAATCAAATAATATGCTAATCATCATTTTAAACTCTGCCCTTAGGGAAAGCTTCACAATGTGCCAAACATGTGAAACGTTTTAATACGATTCTCATTTTTTATGTCTAAAGTGTTCTTTTAATTTTTCCAAATGCATGCCAGCCAAACAAATGTTCACACGTAATGGCCTGTGTCAATAAGGACATAATATGTTAACTCTGAACCATGTTTCTGTTTCCATTGGAATGGAAAGTTCAGCAGCCAGGAAAATACGTCTTTTTTTTCTTTTCCATTTTCACTTTGGATATTTATGTTGGCATTTATGGTCACAACTAAATACATTTTCCCTCTGATTCTACATGATTTGTTGTTGCATGCCGTCCAGAGTTAACCTTATAATAATGTTTACTGTGGAACATCAGCCAGGAAGAATGTGCTAAAGAGATGTAGTAACATACAATTTTCATTGTTCACCCATACTCATATTATTCCAAACATGTATATTTTCTTCCTTCTGCAGAACACAAAAGATTTTTTGAAGAATGGACAAAGAACCAATGAGACCATTTCTTCTTTTGTTTTCCTCTGAAAAAAGATTATACATGTATACAGGTTTTGCATCACATGGGGGTGAATAAATAATGACAGAATTTTTAATTTGGGGTGATCTGTCCCCTTAACTATCCCTCAGCTGAAGATTTACTGACCCATGATCGGCAAAAAATGTGGTTATAACACTACCAAGGATATAATCTCCAACAGTCACACTTCACTGGAGGCAGGTTTATTGCAAGATGACAGATTTCTATTTGGCGTATTTTCCTCTTTTGTGTCAGGCTGACTGGAACAGGAAGTTTGGGCCGCACTCACCTGACAGGATGGAGGCCACGGCAGCGATGATGAAGGACACAATGACCCCAGGACCTGCCATTTCCTTAGCAACAAGTCCAGATACCACGTACATCCCCGTACCCACACAGCTTCCCACTCCCAGAGAAACAAGGTCCACGGTGGAGAGCACACGTGCCAGTTTAGTGCCATGAGCTCCAGTGCCGCCTGTGCTCTCTAACATAGACTCCACCGGCTTTGTGCGCAGGACGCGGGACTGGAAGGTATGCCAGGTGGCCCCCCAATGGATCCGCCGTGGGTCCAGTTTGGCAAAAAGACCACTCATTCTGGAGCCTGCTTACAGCTCAGAGAGCTTCCAGAGATCAGCCTGGAAAGTGCGTGTTTAAGAAAAATGTGTTAGTTTAGTAGATGAAAGAATCCAGTACAAAACAGCTAGCGCAACATTTCGAACATCTCAAAAGAATGCAACCTGTTAGGCTGTTTGAATTGGATCTGTTTGGCTAAACAATACTGTCAAGAACATTAGTTACTGAAAGTTACCGTAGTTACTAAAGACATGCAAAAGAATGTTAAAGGGATGGTTTACAACAAAACAAAAATGTGGTCATCTTTTACTCACCCTCAGATTGTTCCAAACCTCCATACATTTCTTGCAACATATTTGGAAGAATGTAAGATCTTACCCCCCATTTACTGCCATAAAAGGGAAAATAAATACAATGGGAGTCAACGAAGTATGAGATCTGACATTCTTCCAGATATCTTCCTTTGTGTTCAGCAGAACAAATACATTTTCAGGTTTGGAACAATAAGAGGGTGAGTAAATGATGACAGAACTTTCATTTTTGCGTGAACTATCCCTTTAATGATATGAGAAAGATGTCATTTCTAAAACCGTTTCGATTTCATATGATTAGATATGAGACAGAACTATAGGTTGACATGTTATTATAAGATTTTACATAACATACTGTAAATGTGTATGACAGCCATGCCCTTCAGAGACTCTTTATATATTCCAGTCGTTGTATTTCAAATGTATCTTGATAAAATATTTGAAATATTATCTAGATAATCAGTTCAAAAATATGTAATAATGAATTTGAAAAATAAAAAAATAAAGGTTGGGGCCCATTTTAAAAGCTTGGTTTTTCATATCTTGATGGGAACAAGGGGATAACATCAAGATCTACATATTAAAATCCAATAAAATGTGCTGATAAGCCCTGGGTCTGCAGCCAAATAGGAGCACAGACACAAAACAAATCCTGTCTCTTCTTATTAACAATTTCCTTGGGCATTCAACATCCTCTAATCTTCTTTCTCGTTGTTACTTTCAAGCTTCTCTATTCTCTACTAACTTCTCTATCAATCTACACCAGCACTGTTTTCATTTTTACATTTAAATAATTCATCCTGTATCTCTCCTTATTCTCTCTCTCTTTCTTCTTCCTCTGTGTCTGACTAACTGTCTGCAGGATGACAGTAAGAGATCAGTGAGAAATCTATTCCTCGCACATGGGCACACGGGTATTGACCAGTATAATGATGTCTCAGACCACTTCTCCTGCCTCTGTCTGCTTTCCAATAATCACAAATTACTGGTATTGAGTTTTATAGCACCTAGGTGCCATGCTGACAGAAATGTCTTAATTTTGTGGAAATAAACTAAAAGAGCCATAGAGAAAATCTCATTTAAAAATGCTGGGTTACTTTATGGTCATGAACTTACTTTGATGCATAGTTGTTGCCCAACTACGAGTAAAAAACAATCCAGCATTTTGGACTGAAACACTTTGTCCATATTTTAGCCAACCATGAGTTGAAACCATTTTTAGAACGTAAATTACCTTATTGTGCAATAGTTAGCGATGTGCTTCCTAAAGAAACAATGAAATGGGAAAACGTCCATCCTGTTGTTTCATAGGTGAAAAAGTAAAGGTTAAAGCTAAAAAGTTCATATGCCAACCTTCAGCACGTTTAATATGGACCAGTATCAGATCTGAATCTTCACAGTCACATTACACTGAAGCTGTTTGTTCTTTTCAGGGTGCTGGAGGGAAGTTGATGTGTTTAAACCAATATGAGTTTCTAAGCACTGATATTATGGCACAGTTAGTATTCACGGTTGCCTGCAGTGCAACACTGTGTATGAGTGTAATTCACAGCTAATTCAGAGCTACAGTATAAAGAACTTCCAGACACAGCATTGCCTAAAATGAGTGTTTTTGTATATCGATAGAGTGAAGAACTTTGATCAACGATACAGCAAAAGGTACATAAAAAGGATAAAGATTTAATGTCGAAGATGAAGAGTGTTATATGCAGTTTATGTTCTAATAGTATTTAGATGGAATGTTTTTTAAGCCAATTTATGTTGCTAGGCCTTATTTATGTTTAGAAATGTCTAGCTTATGGTTGGAACACAACAAAGTACACTTATTTTTAAAGGGAAATAGCATTAAGGTTGTAAAATATAGTGTAGTGGTACAAAATATTGACAAGATGCCAAAGCTATAAATATAAACACAATGTAATGCGCAATAAATTATTAAAGAGAGGCTCTGTACAGAATGTTGTGAGATAGCCTTTTTGCTTGTGCATGTCACTCTTGTTTCTATTTCAGAACAATCAAAAGACATGACTTTAATTTTTTACAGGCGATATTTGTAACTTGAGATTTTATCATCTTGATGCTTAGTAAATTCATTTCAGTCATCACTACAAAGCATATTATCTGCAATTTGATTCAACAGCATAAGGCGAGTGGGCTGTGCCATTCATGCTTTAAGATAAAGCAGGTGGATGTCAAGTTCACATAAATCATTTATGACTGAGTCAGTTTAAACACTGTTATAGTTAGGGGTGGTTGGTAAGGGAGAGGTGACAGAGAGTGTCTGGCCATCTGCAGGCAATGTAAGAAGAATTGATTTCCATTGTAACCTGATTGTGGGGGTAAAGAGATTGGGCGTATTTTACGGCTTGTGATAAGAAGGCCTGATTGATTGAGCTGTTGTCAATGTGAATCTGTTATTAGTGGATGGCAGTATTTAATACAAACCCACAGGGTTTACACAATCAATATCTGAGGGAAAAAATGCAGTATGCCCCAGGATAGCAGGCTACAAAAACCCTTAACATCTTAAATTTAGTAAATGGTTCTGGTTTCTAATTTATAGTGATTTATCTGATCTGTTTTTAAATTTCATTCGAATACACATACAATACACCTTCATTAGGCTCTAAGTAAATGTTTTAGGGGCTTGGTGACACCATTGTGGCACTTTAGTCCACAGTTTACGTTGTATAATTCTACATCATGCTTGCTATGAAATTGGTGCAAAATACCAAAGAACATTAATCCTTCTCATCTGTATAGACTTGGCGCCTGTCGCTTTAAACCGGAAAGCACAAAATAGAAAAACCAACAGAAGCAACAGCCCAAGCAGATGGTGTGTGGAAATGGTGGTTTAAAGAGCTGCATGCACTCCTTCAGTAATGTGGAAAGAATCACACTGTATAAGAATATTTCTTTAATTGCACAGCACTGCCAATATTCACTCTAGCAGAGAGAGAGAGAGAGAGAGAGAGAGAGAGAGCTCAACAGGCTGTCCATAAAACAGTGCTTATTTTGCTATTTTCAGTGCCAGACCTCAAATTTAATTTAAAATCTATAAGAGATATAGCCACTTCCTCAACCCCCCCTTCCCAAATAACAGAGCCATGTCCAATATTGCAACCAATATGATATTTTTTGGCTTTGTTAGAGCACAAATTCAATTTGATAAAGAATGTCAGAGGGTTACACCCAGTTCGTGTTTACTGGCACAGGATGAAAATAAAGACCAGTGTGTGTCTAAATTATTCAATAATAAGGAAAGAAGTTCTGAACAAGGTGATGGTAAATCACACCATTTTTAATTTTATGCTTAACTTACAATGCAAACACTCCCAAATTATGCCTTTTCAGGAAGACTTGTGCATAATATAAAAAAGAAGGTGTGACTACAGAAAACGTTTATTTTGTATCGTGAATTGAACTCCTCTTGAATGTTGAAATGCTGAAAACTGTTAATGGCATAAAAGGACTATTCCAGAATACGACAAAAGTATGCAAACTAAAGGTTTCTTTAAAGCAAAGATCTTAAACTTTGATGAAACCCTCATCCAGCTATATCTTTTGTCGAGGCTATATAGTGCAACTCCCTTTTTCTTGCTTTCCCTGCTCTTCACTCCCCTCCTCCTCTAGTGCACTGCAAAGTTACATAAACTGGCTGCCAAATGGAAGGAATCTGCTTGGCTAACACCATTTCAACCCATCAAATGTATTACTACCACTCCCTCAGCACGATTCATATATCTCTAAGTATCAGGATACAAAGGCAGAATTCTGTCTGGGGTTTCTTGCAGCCTGATGTTGCTTATCAGTTGGTCATAGCAACAATATTCAGCCAACAGAGGCCGTTAATTAAAACAGTCCCTTAAGGCAATGACTGATATCTCTTTTCTTTGATTATATATGGTTTTCTATATAAATGCATCTTATAAACACAAAAAAGTTACAATTAATGTCACGGTTCATAAATTATATTTCTGTTGGGTCTGTCTAATAAGATTATTTTATGGCACGCGATACCACGGACAAGGCTGCGAAGATTGTCTTATGTCCCTTGATCACTTCCATAACCAACACAGTTCTGCAGGTGGTTCTAATTGATGGAAATGCTTTAGTTGTCTTAAAGTGTGTGCAAACAGAATAACTGGTGCTAAAATGACTGTTTGATGTTTTCGAGCATAAAGGAGGTCAGTTCTCTTAAAAACGGGAGTCACGTCCATGTACAGTATAACTCATCAGGGTTCAAAAAGGAATCTGAAGGGAGTGGCCATATTAATGAATGCATCCACAAGTGGATCAGTTTCTTGATACATCTGCTATCCTCATAACCACCTAAATCCTCAACCAACTTATATGAAGATTTCTTCAAGACACAGTTAAATCTTACAAAGATCTTTACAATTTTTTTTAATGGGACGACCCAAATTTGATATTATATTTAACTGATTTAGGATCAGTTAAGCCAAGTATAATTACCAATGCTAGTGTTAATTGGCAATAATAATTCACTTACATTTCTCTAAAGAGAGAGAGACAGACACAGTGCAAATTACACGACTCTTTAGAAAGAGTCGTGTAATTTGTCAACTCTTTATTTGAGTTTATTTGTCTATAATTTTTAAGATGCATCTTAACGTAATATTAATAGCAACTTCGTCATGTCTTAACAAGCGTTTGTGTATTTCAGCACCATGGTCAGCGACAGCGGAAAACAAGACGGCAACATCGAGACTCGCTGCTGTTTTCAAACGCCCGATTATAAACAAAGCTGCATCCACGAGTAACTGCCGACATGTCATTGGAGATTAACCTCGTTTCAACGCCTAAAGCACTAACTACAACAAATACACGTACAACTGCCATCAAAATAGGACATTGTCTATCTAAAAACCATGTCATCAAACATTTATGTACATCTTTACATCAGTCTGTTGAGGAAATGTGAATAAAAGAGCATGAAATTGAAATGTAGACCTTTCGTACCGCCCCTCCCGGTAAAACAACTACATATATAAACATTTTGAAAGCATCGTCGGAAGCGAATATTACAAAGATGTCTTCATCGACTGTTCAGTGTCTAGAGTCAATATCAGTTTATAAAGAAATTTAAATGCAATAACATCCAAAGAGTACTCCTTAACATGGTAGGAGATATATAAAAGCTTATAATAGAGGGTTATTAATAGTAAAGGGTATTTTCAAACGCGTATACACTTCCATGCTGACTAAGCTCGTGCACGACTATAACCGCAATTAAAACAGAAACTATCGTACATCTCGTGTAGCCTACTTTGGCCGAACTATAGGGTCTATGTTTGGCCATCTCTTACCTTCAAAGGTGCCCGCTGTCCAGCTGTGCCGATGCTGATGTGCTGCGGTTCAGGGCAGAGTGATACGGTGGCGTAGTCCAAAAGTAGGTGGTATCCAAGCAGGGTGCATTTCACCAAATGTACATAATACACATATATCACACCATAAATCAAAGCAGCATTGCCTGCGAAGAAATCATCGTTACGGATTAAGGTCGAAATGTTTCATCACTGATGCTGCAGTTGCACGCACCGTCCACGGGCACGCACAATACGGAACGTGCACTCGTTTAGCAACGCAGGGGTTAAATTATTCAGACGCCGTTTCCACGTGATGAGGCACAAAATTCATTATTTATTATGACTCTCTACGTCAATGAGGTTATGATATCGTCTATCTTTTTTTGCGACAGCAAAAATGAATAACCCTCCGTTGTGCATCCATCGAGGGGATGGGCAGGAAATTGGAACTGCGCCTCCCGCATCTATTGTAAACGCGTAAAATCCAAGAGATGAAAGTGACGTAAATGGTGAACATGCAGTGATAAATAATGCGCATCAGACTGAACCAGGAACATATACGTTTATCAAAAAGGAGTACTAGCAACCACTAGAAAAAAGGCTGTCATACACCGTTTACACAATACATCTGTGCGTTTTATTTCATCGTTTTGTATACTGCAATTTTTGTTTATTTTAGATACACAAGACTCGTTCAATAACCCTGAGTAATAGTCATAGGGCGGGGATCTGGTCTGTTGCTCAGGAACTGAGTTCATTTCTTGAGCTTGTGATGGTCCCCAGTTAGAAATCTTTCTTTTGCTGCCTTTTGTTCTTGTCGAAACTGTTAAATGCCCCCCAGGTCTTAAACCACGTGTGGGATCCATGATGAAAATATTGGGTGTAAATCTCTGTCAATCAAATATGTGCTTAGAAACAGGCTACGGCCCATAGGACTCTAACCTTGCCTCGATGCTCTCTCCACCGCCTTAAGCTTCTGGGTTCTGGTTTAAAGGCAGTCATATAAAATGAGCTGACTCGATTTCAGAATTGTTTTCGAGTATTTCTACAATATAAAACACACTGTAATAATAATGACAACAACAACATACAAAAATTTGCATTTTACATGATTGAACTCATGAGTGCGTGAGTGAATGAGTGAGTGTGTGTGCCCTGCGATGGGTTGGCACTCCATCCAGGGTGTATCCTGCCTTGATGCCCGATGACTCCTGAGATAGGCGCAGGCTCCCCGTGACCCGAGGTAGTTCGGATAAGCGGTAGAAAATGGATGGATGGATGGATGATTGAACTCAGCTATGAGGAGTTGTGTGGTAAGGCATAGTGTGGTTAACAACAAATTTTCAAAGATACCATTGCCCAATGTGCAGAGAGGTCATTTCTAAGCTGTAATGTAAACAAATTCAAAAGATCAGCAGATGCATTGACTGAGTATGGCATACCTCAATCCATATTTTTTCTCTCTATGCTGTGACAACATTTCAACAATATCTCAAACTAGGTTCAGATTATCTTCTATTTAATATAAACTCGGTCATAAATAGTCAACATTTATGTTTCAGAACCATCCACATCCAGCCACTGAACGTTATTATCTTGCTAAATGGCATCAGTCAGATATCACCCGTTGTCTGTTTCTCTTTGAGGCACAGACTCACCTAAGGAGTGCCACCTCTAAGCCAGCTCATTATGATCTGTGTATAGCCCTGACTGCTCAGATGCTGCGTGGCAAGCCTGCACTGAGGGGTTTTAATGCCAAGTCTCCTGTGATGCAGAACAAGAAGAACCCTGACTATGCATGTAACCGACGGATATGCCACCAAAGAGAACTGACCGACCTTTTAAAAAGGGACATGAACCCATTAAGTAAAGTGCACGTCCATTGCCAGCCAAAACTATAAGACTTTCTCGGTTGTGTATCTGATTGAGTGACTTGATAACTTCCATGAGTTTGGGCAGACAGGCTGGTACAGTTTTACAAATTTTAAACTCTTTAATAATTTGCTTTCTGTACAATGGTTTACAGAACGTGCCTTCAATTAAATTTTCACAGTGTGAAACATCCTTCAAACCGCTACTTGTAAACAGAATTAACAACTATGACTGATTGATTCACATCTTATAAGCAGCTCTTCTTCTCTAAGCGAGCATTTCACAGCCCGTTCAAGACATTTTGGTGGCAGTCTAATGTCTGGATTTGCAAAGCTATCATTCATGTTAAGGTCCTCTTGCCTGAAGAGAAACCCGGTGTGATGTTTTGTTGGTCTTCTTAACTGCTTTTGTTGTGTTTTATCCCACTGGGCAAGCTAAATGCAGTTATTAAGGTCACCATTACATTGCCTAGAAATGATTGTACCATATTTTCTTAAGCAGTACAGTACAGTCTTTTCAAAATGTAGTAAATATTTAATGTCTGTTCACAAAGCTCTCGAATGGTGCACTAATGAGATTCTTGGTAATTATAGATCAATTTACAAAGAATAAACTGCATTGCTTTGTCAGACTCATCCGTCTCTCAGTGAGCAGCTGGGTAAAATGTCGTTCTCTATCTCTCATGAATAAAATAATGAACTGCTTCATTGACAGATTGGTTGTTACATCTGTTTTGCTGTCATTTTTGTAGCAAAGGATGAAATGAGAAAAGTGGCTTGAATCTGTTGATTCAATGTTTTAGAGATTGATCTTGGTGTCAAGGAAGAATCAGGTGTCAATCACTTACTAATCATGCAAGGTGGGCGGAAATTTCCAGTGATGGTCCTTAAGGCCAGTGTTGGAGATTTGAATTTAATGTGGGAGATAGAGTTAGATTTGAGGAAAGTCAGATGAAAATCAGACATGTTGCTGTATTCTGGATCAATTGGAAAGGCTTGGTTGCACTGGCCAGCCAACAACAAGCAGTAGCCAAGTCTTGACTGCGTGGACAAGAATACAAGAAAAGTCAGATTTTTGCTGCGTTTCTACTTGATATAAGAAATCACAAACCATCCATCCCCGCTTGTAACCACTAAAGCATTTGCAAACAGTAAAATGACTAGAGCTGTGATAAAGTGATGCATGAACTGAACACACTATATAACTAATTGTTGTTCTGTCAAGTTCACAGCTTAAATGACTCCCTTTATCATTCTTACGCTTAACCATCTTTTTCAAGCTCACTGGGAATCTCACTGTTTTTCTCTTGGTGCCAAAAGGGAGTTTAGCAAGGCTGCTGTGATTGGATCCTTCTTTTACATCAGTCAACCAAGTGGGAGGGCCAAACTTCTATCAGTAAAACTGAGCACCATCTGGCGCCAGAGTCATTCAGATTTAAGTGGGATGGAGGGCTCGTCAGAAGGGCTAATTAATTGAAACACTGTAATGGGCAGACTGTCAGAAAGGCAAAGATACATCCCATCAATTGATAAACAAAAAGCAGCCATTTATATATATTTACTGTGCTGAATGAATGAATATTAAATATGAATAAATTTCACATAATTTATAACGTTCTATCTTCAGAATCAATATCATGTATTATCTACAGGAAAGCTCTATTCTAAATATATATGCTTTTACTCAGGTCTGGTGTGAGAGAAGTCCACCTACAACTTATTGTATGGCTTGGGGTTTCTTGCTTAGAATCATAAAGGAGCAGAAAATTGGCTCTTTAGCAGCAGCTTTTAAAAGGAAGTGCCTTTCAAAGGTGGAAAAGTTCAGATGAAGGTGTTTAATTATGCGTAGCTGATTACTACCGATATCCCAAAAGCCTCAAGGTGTACTTGTGGAGTGAAATCATTACCACATTGCAAACTAGTGCACAGAAGAATGTCTGCTCCAAAATGAACATAAACATTTGGAAGTAGATGGAAGAATTATTTTCTTTCACACATTACACAATTGTGGAAAACACCCTAACCAAATCCACATGAACATTTAATAGTCTAAATTAGAAATTCATTTTTAAATACCAGTGTATTATTTTTCCAGTATACTCTGAATTTTAGTATCAAATAGTTTTTACTAAAAAAAAATACTCTTAAAGGTAGAGCCTCGGATTCAGGAGGAACAGTGTGGTTTCCGTCCCGGTCGTGGAACACTGGACCAGCTCTATACCCTCTTCAGGGTGCTGGAGGGTTCATGGGAGTTTGCCCAACCAATCCACATGTGTTTTGTGGATTTGGAGAAGGCATTCGACTGTGTCCCTCGCAGCATCTTGTGGAGGGTGCTCCGGGAGTATGGGATTCGGGACCCTTTGCTAAGGGCCTGGTTCGCATTGCCGGCAGTAAGTCAGACTTGTTTCCGGTGCATGTTGGACTCCGGCAGGGCTGCCCTTTGTCGCCGGTTCTGTTCATAATTTTTATGGACAGAATTTCTAGGCGCAGCCAGGGGCCGGAGGGCGTCGGGTTTGGTGACCACACGATTGCATCTCTGCTCTTTGCGGATGATGTCATCGTGCTGGCCCTATCAGACCAGGACCTTCAGCATGCACTGGGACGGTTTGCAGCCGAGTGTGAAGCGGCTGGGATGAGAATCAGCACCTCCAAATCTGAGGCCATGGTTCTCAGCCGGAAAAGGGTGGCTTGCTCACTTCAGGTAGGTGGAGAGTTCCTGCCTCAAGTGGAGGAGTTCAAGTATCTGGGGGTCTTGTTCACGAGTGAGGGAAGGATGGAGCGGGAGATTGACAGACGGATCGGTGCAGCTTCTGCAGTAATGCAGTCGCTGTACCGGTCTGTCGTGGTGAAGAAGGAGCTGAGCCGCAAAGCGAAGCTCTCGATTTACCGGTCAATCTACGTTCCTACTCTCACCTATGGTCATGAGCTGTGGGTCATGACCGAAAGGACAAGATCCCGGATACAGGCGGCCGAAATGAGCTTTCTCCGCAGGGTGGCCGGGCGATCCCTTAGAGATAGGGTGAGAAGCTCGGTCACTCGGGAGGAGCTCAGAGTAGATCCGCTGCTCCTCCACATCGAGAGGGGCCAGCTGAGGTGGCTCGGGCATCTTTTCCGGATGCCCCCTGGACGCCTTCCCGGTAAGGTGTTCCGGGCATGTCCCACCGGGAGAAGACCCCGGGGAAGACCTAGGACACGCTGGAGGGACTATGTCTCCCGGCTGGCCTGGGAACGCCTCGGTGTCCCCCCGGAAGAGCTGGAGGAAGTGGCTAGGGAGAGGGAAGTCTGGGCATCCCTGCTTAGACTGCTGCCCCCGCGACCCGGCCCCGGATAAGCGGTAGAAAATGGATGGATGGATGGATGGTAGAGTTTGTGGAAATCGGGGGTGCACGATCAAAACAACAACAATCACATAGCTTGATGACACTGTATAGAAGCGTGGAATGATGGGAAATGTTGTCTTCAACTCCACCGCTGATGGTACCGCATAAAGTTTTATAAATGTTGGGTTTGATGAAATCATTTTATTTCATTATAATAAATTAGACCCGATTAATGTTTAAAACTAAATTGTTAGTCATAGATGTTACAGCTATTGTCCAATTCGATGGCGCGATAACTGCACAGTTTTAATTGTTCAAATCAATTATAATAAAATTTATTTTGAACGTACCCACATCATTTGCAATAATGCTAGACGGACCAATGGTACAAAATGCTTCCACATCTGTCTACGACAGTGTCACGCGGTTGCTACGTCAGTAAAGGTGGTAACAAAGGGTAACGCGGATATGATGCCATTGACAGGCGACAAAACGACCCCAGTCCAACGTTTAGAATGGTGATTTCTCAGGATTTAAAGGCAGTTGGAAACGTTTGAGATATTGTAAGTACTCAGCTGAAAAAAACATATAACATTGGCCTAGTGGTTCTGGGATATTTTACTGCAATTTTTTCACAAACTGTACCTTTAAGTGCTTAAAATGATATTTCGAAAGATTTTACGAGCTTTTTCTTTGGCTGACTTAGATACATAGAATGATACAGCAACAAATACCCCTGATGCCTGCCAAACCGGGAACAGACATCAAAGCTTGCAGTTAGAAAAAGCACAAAATGTTTGGAGATGCTAATTTGATCTTTTTCTTTCTGTCTCTCCTGTCCTCCTCTATTTTTAAATCATTCTTTGTTTTAATTGCTTTCCATTCTTTGGTAAATCCAGATTATCTCAATACGGTCTCCATGGTAACACTAGCTGCAGCATGCAGCACATGAATGGCACAGAGGTCGACTCACCTCAAAAAGAGATAGTGATTATATGCGTGAAACTTCCTTTTATTATCATGGACTGAGAATATACAGTATAAACACATGCACGCACATCTGGGGATGGCAGAAAGGGGAATGTAGTATAAAGATTTGTGTTCCAAAGCATCAATACATGTCAGGTCTAGATCTTAATCAGATCATCACTAAGCGATGTGTTTGCTTTTAGCAAAAAATTGAGAATCACTGAGAAACATAGATGATTTATGCATTGCATATGTAATCTCATTGGTGGCACAAGAAAATGCTATAAAGCATGTAATACAAAATCAGTAACTATATATTGCTTATGTTTTACTCGTTCAAGAATTGTTTATGTAGTTGCAAAATTCATAGCTCGGCACTTGGACTCCTCCGGTGATGATCAAGGGTTTAAAAAGTATCTTTTACAGTAAGCTTACACCTACACAGCTGTCCGAGCAAATCTACTGGGACACAAACCAGGCCTGTTTCCCTCCCACAGATCTGCAGTACATGCCATAACTATCGCTTATTGCTACACCATACTAAAGGTGTTTGCATTTTAATACCCGTATAACCAATCCGAACCATCAGAGAGGTTTCTTGTCTCCTTAAATAATGCAACACGTACAAGGAATGTATTCAGCCAGGCGTAATTTATCAGACTCGTGTGTTTAATATTTATAGTGTTATGATTGTGAAGATTTATTATGTAATTAAAGATGACTGAGGTCTTCCGAGGTATTGGCGACATATAGAACCTCTTGTAATTCATGCTCTCTGCAATGTCACTTCATCATCTAAAGAAAGACGTTATGAATTATGTTTTAAAATTTGACAAGTTCAGTGCTATTCTTATGTGATAACGTTTAAATCATAATTTTGTCCGTCATTTCAGTAGTTGTTCCTCAACAATATCAAGATACTTGTCGGGAGTCAACTGTCACTAAAGATAGATTAGAGACGTTGTGTGAGTTAGTACAACGTAATATCAGACAAAGAAGGATGTGTTATGGCCAATCAGATTTGAGGACCGGAAGTAACTGTTACATAAATAGAACCAAACCATTGTGTCATTTGTTAATGTTTACATGTCTTTGAGAGAATAAGGGAGTTTGCATAGAATGCAGTTTACAATTACCTCAATATTAATCTCAATAACACAAAATAACTAAAATATTATACTCATAGCATAAAATATACTTTTGTGAGTTGCTTTATCATTCAATCAAAAATAAGGTATTAAAAAGAAAAACTGTGTGGTTTGATCGCTTCTGTTTTTGGAAGGTTATCAAATGTGAACAGAGAAACTGAGTTGAGTAACAACAACATAAACATCAGCACCTGCCCTCTATAAACACAGCGCTGGTCAAACAGGAAATTAAATTTGCAAAGTAAACTCAGTTAATGTGAACAACAGCCTATTACAACCCAGACTCAGCAATTCCTAAATGCGAGTCTGTTATTTGAACACGAGGTAAAGACAGTTAAGTCTCCTATGCTTCATGAGCACAGTCTTAGAACGATCTCCAAACATGTTTAATATATCTGGTGTAGGTTAGTGCAAAAGCAAAGTGCAAAAACAGATGTGTCGGTAAAAAACAAAGCTGCACATTTTCAGTGTGTTATTTGACTCGAGCATTTCACTATGGTAATACTGTGAAAAATGAGCTGAAGGTATTGAGTTCTGCAGCCTTGGACCTGAAAGAAGACTGAGTTGGATGTACAGCTGTGGCGGCAACAGTATCCTCTAAATCTATTAGATGATATAAATAGTTTTGACTTTACAAAAGAGAAAAAAGACAGAAAAGAGAAGGTGTATGTGAGAGAGCTGTGTTTACCACAGTCTCCCTGCATGTCCATTACTCATTCCTTATTGGATCTTTTCTTTGGATGAGCACACTTCGACTGGAGAAGACAATGGATGTTTAATGACTCTGAAGAGCACAAATAAACATATTTCTACAGAGGGAGATCAATTCTGCCTCCCCATGAGTAAGGATGATGTAATTGTTTACAGAATGATTCTCATTGTTCAGTATGTTATAATGAGCTTATTCACAAATTCTGTGTCTGTGTGAAATGCAGCTGTGACTCATTATACCCACCAGGAAACACTTTTACCTTCAGTTTATGATCTTTATTGCATTAAACATCTCTGCCATCTTTTGCCCTCTGCTCTATTAGCTCATAAGGGCTGGTCATCTGTTCATCATAAACATGTCTATGACCATCCCCATCCACTGTTTTAACAGTGGAAATGATTGCCACAGAGGCTTCCAATTCGTGGGTCGCCCCTCAGCACGGTTCAGGAAAACAACTCCATGCTCTCCTGCCTGCTGAACACCTGCAACCTGAATCTGCTCTGCTGCTCTCTATCTGTCTGTGTTTCCACAGCTGGCTTTTAATGGCCAGAGTTGTGCACCCTCTCCCCTTCGAGCTGGGTCAAATGTCCACACCCACCCTTAAGTCCAGCTGCGTCTGAACTCTGCAGTCCCCATTAGCTACTGTCCTCACATGACAACCAGCTCAACCTGATGCATGACCTTTTATAATAAAATAGCATGTGCTTTTATGCACATGCATCTATACTTATGCAGAACAGATTCAAAGGGTTATGGTTTGACTTTTTAGCATGCTCCAGATAATTCTTGCTATAAATACAAAATCTGGCCCCAAAGACGTACAGTATATTTCCTATGTTTCCTATAATAATAGACATTTACATTTCCAACCATAAAATAATACAGTTTGTTGTAAAGCTACTTTCTTATGTTTAATAATTGTGCTTGAATGCATCTAGTGATATTTTAAGCACAAGAGCTCAAAACTTACTGTAGCCTACCTGTTCCGCATTTATTTGACTAACCAGTAACTGTCTGTGTCTTGTGTATAAAAAAATTGTTGTTCATTCTCTCCCTTGCTTACTCCAGCTTTAATCCTCGTAGTAGCATGCCCTTGTAAACTAACGGTACTGTTTAGAGCTTTGACAAAATGTTTATTTGCTTTTCAACTTGTAATTTGCATTGGATAAAAGCGTCTGCCAAAGGAATTAATGTAAATGTGATGTAAATGTAATGCTGAAGACATGATTTCAGTTCAGCCTGCTTCCAGACAGTGCAACAGCTTGTTATATCAGATTTATGTCTCAGCGCTCGCGGGAAGGAGAGTGATATTTCCCTGCCTTGCGCAGGACACGAAAAGAAATAAACATAGTTGGGAAGTTAAAAATGTGGAGCAATGCTGATACTCACAGGAAAATGTACAAAGCATCATTTTTTTGTGAGAGACATGTGAGAGAATTTGTCAACATGACAGAAATCTGCATTTATATCAGGAGGTCTTGTACAGTTGATACAAGGGTGAGAGAAGGTGTGGAGTCCAAAGACCCTATAAAAGATATCAGAAGAAAAACGTGTTTTCCTTTTGTAGAATAAAGGCATAAACCTCCCCAAGATAGCATTTATTTATCATAGAAAACAAGAGGTTGCTGTGAATCATTTGTGAAAAACCTTCCAGACATCTCCAGACATGTGTTACATAATTCCTGACTTCCTGCACTGTCAGAGGCCTTCCTAGGGACTTGTGGACATCTTTAACCCCTTTCATGAATAGTTCATTGTTTGACTCACTGATACAGGCCTTGCCACAGCTCTGATAGAGGGAGTATATCCAGACCAAGGCCAGCGCAAAGGACTGTAATGTCAACCAGAGAGAAGGGGAGGATGGGAACGAGGCCTTGAGGTTGGAGGGAGGATGAAAACAAAGCTAGCTGCCAGAGAGTTTGTTATGGGTGTTGGGGAAACCTGGCTCCAAAACATCTGCTTGTTATCGAGACCTTGAAATCGAGTCTATGCCATTGTTTTATTCCTGTAAAAATGCCTTGATCAAGATTATCTCCATAAGAGGGTATGTGATGTTTGATATATTAAAGCACCTATTGCAGAAGGTGTCATGTCATTTTTAAAAACAATCGAGGTGACGCAATTTAGCTGCTGTTGGATAAAAGATATTAGGCACACAAATTTGCATATACACTGGTTTGCTTCATTAAAATAATTGAGATATGAATATGAAGATTTTTATTGAGTTAATATAAAGCTGTAATCATAATTATTGTCACGGTAACCTAAAGTGAATCATGTTGCATTAAAAATGTACACATTTACTTTAAAAAAATCTAATGTTGACCCCTAAATAAGTCCCAATATGATAATAAAAATTTCTTGTAATGAACTTTGAGTGAATGGTTCTTCTATGGTATCGCTATACGGAAACCCTTCTTTATTTTTAGTTTAAGAGTGCAGACTAACATGTAATGTCTATGCTTGCTGAAAACACAGAGTTCTCTGTGTTAAACAATACGAGAGAGTTAGTCCTCTCATCACCAGGTGGTCAAATACACTTGCGTGGAACACAATTTTTTCAGAAGTATACTGACCACAAACAAAGACAATATTTGACCAAGTTAAATATTTGATTGCTCTCTTGATATTAGTCTCACATCTGTTTGTTCCAATGTAACAATAGCCTGAGTTGTCCAGAAAACATCATGTAAGCATGTTTAATTTAGGACTTATTGGTTTCACATTTCACAAAGCAAACACAGTCTTTAATCCAGCTTCATCAGCGATCACATCCATGTGTGTGGTGGGTGGTTTGACTAAAACACTGTGTAACGGAGGCACGGCCCAATCCTACTGACTCAAGCCAGAGGTATGACTTATCAATAACACGTCCTGACTAGCTTAATAATAATAATAATACTTTCTGACTAGAGGACAATTATCCATCTACACAAGCATCCTGTGCATATTTCGAATCCTGGGCATATACTTTTGCACATTAGCGAATATGGCATAAGCAAGACAGATGACTTCCATACTTCAATTTACCCAAATACTCATTTGCTCTTTACGCTCATGCATTAGGCGCTTCATCTTATTTTTATAAGCTAAGCAGCACGCATGCATAAAAATCATTTCACCCTCGAAACAGAACACAGAATTTCATTACAACACCAAATACATTCAATAGTATCAAGATCATTATAGATTTATAAAAATAAAAGTCAACCAAAACCACCAGATTGGAAACAAGACTACCAAATTCTGACTTTCTTGTAATTCTACTTTCTTTTTCCTACTAACATAAATGCCCAACTTGGCTTGGCCCAACACAAATTTCAAAAGTTGACAAAGAAATATTTTTTCCTTACATATTTGAACCCCAAAATAAATGTCTCTAAAGAGAAAATCTCATTACAACTCCCAAAAAACTCACTTTCAAACAAGAATAATGGTTTCAATCTACAACAATTCATAAAAGCATAAAAAATAGTTTCTTTTACAGAGCAGAAGCTACCTCAGGGTTTAAAACTGAAATGAACGCATTTGCTGCAACAGCACCATGGAGATTTCTCCATTATATTTCATCTGCTCTCTTGATCAATGTGGTTTATATAAGGATCTCCACTCAGGCTTTGTACTCTGATCAAGATTAAAATGAGAAAGAGAGAGAGGATAACACTTCAGTATAGGGACCAATTCTCACTATTAACTAGTTGCTTATTAGATGCCTATTTTTAGCATATTGCATAAACATACTTATAAAGCACATATTTAACAGGACCATATTCTTATTCCCTAATCATACCTAATACCTTAACTTAACAACTACCTTATAGCAAATTAGTAGTTAACAGAGGCAAAAGTCATAGTTAATGGTTTATGAATACCGAGCATTGGACCTTAAAATAAAGTGTGACCTCATAAAATAATGAGACCAAAAAATGGAAGAATGTAATGTCACTTTACTATACAAAAATAAAGCCCATCAGGAACATACATATTTAATGAATTTAAATGTAACCCATGGCCCAAAACCGTTTTTTAGAAATATATTCGTTTTCGAAGAATGTATATTTGAAACATAGGTTTATTGTTATGAAGAGCTGTATGATCTCAGTATTTTATGAAAACAGTTTGGCTGATGGCGACATACTCCTAATTATGTGTTATTATGTGTGTAAGAATTTTGTCAATTGTAAGCTTTGGTGAAAATGACATTATCGGGGGTAGAATGTCAATGTGTGAATCATAGTTTACATAAGTGAGATTCCTCGGAGCTCCGCGCTCATCCTCTACTGTAACTGCACTTGATTTATGTGATAGTTCATGTGTACTGACACTCACACATACACTTACAGGATCATGTGATGAGATAAAATGAGATGTGAGAGAACATCCATGCTGAAACAATGCTGGAAAAACTAGTGGGAGAAATGTGGCAGTACACCAGGAAAACATTCCCCTACCTCTGAGCAGAATAACAGCCTACGAGTGGGTCAAAACAATTGAGGGTCTGTTTATATAAGCTATTTCTTCTGAAGCAGGACTCATAATGTGTGAGAATGTGTGTGGAACGGGCTTCACAGTTTAAAACAAAAGAGGACAGGAGTCTTTATTCTGCGCTTATCTGAACTTAATTTGGTTTAAATTAGAATCAAAATCTGGGGAAAATAGTTACAGCTGTTTAAAGCACCTGTTTTGTAACAACAGCCCACACAAAATAAAGTGAAAATGCACAAGAGTTTTCATAAAATTAGAAAGTATTTAACCCTAAATCGATATATATTTAATGCCATCTTTCATGGTATGGTTATTCTGTAAGATTCGGTGAATTAATTCACTCAGCTAATGCTAGTCAGTCTCTATAGAAATGTCTGCGATCAGCTCTCTACATCAAGGTCACAACCTTTTAGGAAACACTGGGTACATCCACCCCAGATGGCAGGAAGGAAGTGTATAATTAGGCTGATATAAAGATTTATTTTTATAAGGATATAAAATAGTTGTTAGATATTAGTTTTAATACATATCCAGTAATACCAATGGGTGGATATTGAACAATTAGGCTTCAGAATCCTATTTAACCCTATTTTTACAATAATGCTGTGCACAAATGTCAAATGTTTCTGGCAGTGTCATATAGTGTCCATCTGACCTGATCACAATGAACATAGCTTCATCTAAACTGATGTATTTTAGCAATTACTCTATAGTTTGTCACAATATTTAGACATAAGATTTTTATATTACAGCATGCAGGAACCAGCAAACCCCAAATATCACAATGGCCTATTATGTCATATAAAATACACTTTTTCTTTCTCCAGATATATGTAAATTGAGCTGTTTTGCCTTTGGATAGTGTTTCCTATCAGGAGTGAATGTTTTCTGCTTAAAAATGAAAACATGAGGTTGTGACATGTCCATGCACTTAGATCATTCGTTCATTTACTGTAATCCATGTGAGTCACAGAGAAACAAAAACACTGCACTTAGCTGGAAATGCAAATATTTTCGGTCCCTGTTCTGATAGAGGAGGTTTGATTAGTACAGCAGGTTTATTTGGGCTTAAGAAGGAAATATCAATCACATCTCCCATCTTGTTCAGGCCCCTCTTTGTTCAAAGCACAACGTTGGCTCCTAAACTCTTCCTGGTGTCATGTTTCTTCTAAAGTAAATTATCTTGCCTAACCAAGCCGTCTTTGTACATTTCTGTTGTGCTTTCAGAGGTTAGAAGGATTCTACTTTCATAGCACACACTTTTGATTGGCAGGTGACCTAGCAGTGTGTTATACGATTTGTAAAGCCATGTGTGTGATTTCTTAGAGAGCAAAGAATCAATTATACGCAATGGTATTTCTCCAGCTTGGTACAGATTTAAATCTCTTGGTAGAAAAAATATTCATTTCAATCACAAAAAAATCATTGGTTTCACAGCTGGTGAACATTATAGCGAAACGTGGCGAATCAAAGGAAAGGAGAATAAAACGAGAGGGTGTGCGCTAGACCATCATGCAGATGGATATGAGACTATGCCAACAGAATGTTCCCAACCTAACATTCCTTCTATAAATACACACCGAGACGATCGAGTAGTTGAACAATTCACACCAACTATGTGCGAGGAGAGTGCTTAAAGTCAAGCTACCGCTGAAAACGGCGTCCCGAAAAAGTTGGATACTTTGATCGTCCGGTTACAAAGATCATAACAGCACAGGAGGGAAACAGCAGTTGAAAGGGTTTGTGTTTCCCGAGAGCAAACTTGATCTATCTCCATCTTTAGACCTCCAGCAGGAGCGCATTTGATCTTTCTGCTCTGCATGTGTCAGTGGAAGATGACCAGCAGAGTAAGAAAACATTGGACGGGGGCATGGGGCCAATATAAGCAGATCTTCTGGAGAACTTGGCCAAGACCTCAGATATTTATTGCACTTGAGCGTTATAGAGTCGCTCCCTCAGTCGTCAGCCCCTCCTTGCTTGTATCTTGTCAGTTGAAAGCATGTTTTGGACTACCGAGGCATCCCTGCTGGGTAAAGATGTAGATTCATAAATTATTAACATTCCATCAAACACAATTGATCTCTTGTGTTTTAGAGCTCTTTGTTTTTTTTTTAAACAATTGCGAATGCAGATATCTAGAAGGATAGATTTGAGACGTTGCTTTAGCATGAAAGCTGGTATGAAAAGGCCCACATTCACATCTCCAATTTCACCTGTCTGCATGATGATGGCCTAGTGAAGAATATCTAATGATGGAAAGAAGATTAAATTGTTTGGGACAAAGTCAGAGCCTTGCGATGCCAGATTACACTTGATTTATATGCAGCAGTCACTCACTGTTAAAAAAAAACTATAATTTGACTGAATTTTCACGTATTTTTGAAATGCTGTAAAAGATTACTGTCAAATGACAGAATTTGCAATTTGGGTAAAAGTAACATGAAATACATCAAATCATTTTAAAGACCACCCCGCTTTTTTACAGGGTTTTTTTTTAACATCGTGGCTTAAAGGTCCAGTGTATGACATTTAGAGGCATCTAGAGGTGAGGTTTTCAATTGCCCTCTCCCTCCCTTTCGAAGCACTACGGAGGGTGACACAGAACTCAGATGTTGTCACGTTTACACTTATTTGCCGAAGGAGGAGACAACGTATTAACAAAACCTGCTCTGTAGAGCAATTCGTTTGTTTAGGGCTATCAACAGGTTGTTTCACACTTTAAAAATACCAGTTGCTTGCGAGACACTTTGAAATTACATATTACATTCACACTTACTGTATGTGAAGATGCAATGAAGACAAAAATCGTTTCATGAAAAAAATAACAGATAGAGGGTCGGAATCGCATGAGGGTGAACAAATAATGACCAGACTATAGTATTTCTTCAAGGAGACTAGAAGAGGATGAAGACAGTAACCTCTGACATATACAATTAGATGAAGGTAACGCAAAGAAAAATGCAGATTCCATTCTGACTTCCTTTTCAAAAGCCTCTTTCAGCCCCATCTGTTGCTCTGTACAGCAGGGTCAAAGAGGATGTCACCCCAATCAAAGAATTCCTGATGTCTCTAATTCAATTACAGCTCTCAAACTGACTGACTCAAACATCTTTCTCTCTTTCAAACTCCTCCGTGCACTGCCTGGTCAGTAATGAAACTTTCACAAGGAAAACTGTGTGAACGTTAAACAATAGTTCAATTATTAGAATGTCCAGTCTGCTACAGTTTTAAATTCCCACACTCCTGTGCCTGAAAATGTTTTACAAATAGAGCTGCCAACATTCCCATTGTTTTTACACTACACTGATGTTTATTATGCTGGGATGAGGTTCCCAACAACATCAGGAACAGTGAGTGCTGTTTAGCCAGCTCATCCCAGCAGCTGTCCGGAATATTCCAGCTGGCCTGTTTTTCCATTACTAAACGTTATCCGCACAGTTAAAGACGTTAAGTCACAAAGTCACAACGCTAAGTGGGAAACAGTTGAGTTGTCCTAGACCTTTTTGTATTTTCATTGTTGAGGAACAGTGTCATGGTACAAAACAAAAAGAAATAGTTGCTCAACACCCTCTAGATTCTTAACCTTGACACTTTTCTTGTGTTCACAGGCTTGTGTCACAGGCTGGTGTAGTCAGAAGGATATCCTTTATCATTTCAAACCACTTTTTCAAAGTCTATAAATGTCTAGTCTCTGTAATTTAACACCCTGCAAAATACAATGTAAAGTCAATGTTCTACACAGACTCTACTAAACTATGCATCTATTTCCTCAGAACTGGAATGACTGTTTTTATAAAGTTCTCAACACAAAAGGCCTGCAACTTCTGGAAATGGATAGAACTCACAATACAGACATGCAAAGCAATAGATACAGCATATCAAAGGTATTGGGATGCACGCTTCTAATAAATATGTTTATTTTTTACAGCAATTCTAATAAAAACAAATATTTTTGATGCACCATACAGTAAACATGTGTTTCCATTCTTTTCTATTCTGTACAAAGCTGTTCAGTTAGGTTCAGATCTGGACTTTATGAAGATCAGTTAAGTTCTTCCACATTAGACTAAATCAATCATTTCAAGCGTGCTTTTTGCACATTGTCATGTTGGGATTGTCATGTTGGATTAGAAAATGTCCATGCCCAAACTGTTTTTTCCGAATTCATTTTAACAGTTGCTTAACCTGTATTTTACATGTCACGCTGCATTAAATTGCATTTAAGAATTTGCAGAAATGTCCGTAAAATAAAGGAAAATATACTGGTAATTTTATGCCAGGACTTTATCCGTTTTTTAAAGGGATTTGTTTTTACAGTGTGTCTATTAGAATTTCATTATATGCTGTAGCATTAAGATTTGTTCTCATGAAAATGAGTAAAGAATTTCAACCTGTCCATATTGCATGTTTTGTGGAGTATGGAAAAGCAAAGACTAAATTCCCCTAAACATTTTCCCTCTGTTCAAATGCACATATTTCACAGCACATCTTTCATGAAAAGCAGCCACGTGTTCATGTGGAAAAAGTTGGTTTCCACTGTGGATCATTTGGACACGACAAGAAGATTCTTTTGATGTACACGTATGCCTTTTATGTTAAATGCATTCATAAAACAAGAATTAAAATAACTGATGGAACACCAGGAAACCTCATGTGATATCACTTGGGCATGAGACTAAAGCATTTACATTAGTCAGTCCACACCAAACCAACTACACATTGAACAGATTTGAAGTGGGCTGTCACAATATAACAGTATTGTAAATAAAAGTGATATTAAAAACCATGATTATAATACCGTGCTAATTTGTAAATAATTCAGCACTTCTTTAAACTTTTGCATTTAGAGCCACAACAAACACTCTCTCCATCCACTTCACTACAATCATAGTGTAATCATTTACAATCAATATATGTAATTCATTTGCCAAAGACAGAAAAAAAACATAAAGATTTAAACAAAAAATGTAATCAATATATATTGTGATTATTTCATTATCTTGAATGATTTTGGTCCAGATAGATGTGTATTGAAAATCTGATATTGTGACAGCCCTAGTGTGTCACACAAGTATCTCATCACGTATTTAGACTTATCTGACTTTTGAGTATAGTCTAACCTTAATGTAAGAACAGATGTGTACATGCTTGCATCTACTGGGAAATCATTGCTACAACTGAGTTATATGTAATTTAACACTTCATCCAGGAGAAACATCATATTCCTTTTGACAATAATGAAAACAGGGCTGTGAGGAATAGTGTATAAGAACAGTTCGACAAATAGGTTGAACTGTCTTAAAGTGATAGTTCACCCAAAAATAAAAATTCTGTCATCATTTATCTATGAAAGACTCTCTTTCTTCCGCAGAACACAACAGAAGATATTTTGAAGAATGTTGTCAACCGAACAGTGAACGCACCAATTCACATTCACTTTTGGATACAATAGAAGTGAATGGTTGCCATCGCTGTTTGTTTACATTCTTCTTTTGTGTTCTTCGGAAGAAAGAAAGTCATAGGTTTGAAATGACGAGAGGGTGTCAATTTTTTAAATCATGTTTTGGTGAACTTTCACTTTAAGGTACTTTATGACAATCCATGTGAGATTTATCAACCCGTCACCCGACAGACAGTTAGTCAACATTGTCTTACAGTAAACTTTTTGGGAATATGAAGCTACAGCTGGTGTAAGGATACCTTTGTCTCTAGTACCAGTCTTTTATATTGAAATAGGAAAATTTATTTAAAAAGGCACACACTTAATAAATAAAGTTTTTCATTCTGAATGTCGAAATTCTCTCACATTGCGTCACCTGATGGAACGTTCGGTCACAATGCAGCCATATTGTAAAGATCTGCTATTACTTCCTGAGGCGATTACCTTTTACAGACAAGCTGATGATGTTCTGTCAAGGATATCTGTGCCAAGAAAGATTATTAACCACTCCCAGGAGACTGCCGGCCTTCAATCTGGGTGTACTGTATTCCGGCACTATTGTTTTCTTAACTCTGCTCGGCTCAGCTCTTCAAACAAGCACGGACCTTAACATGTGTGGTTGATTTTGCCTCCATGAGGAACATTTCATTCAGTCTAAGTCCAAACAAAGTCTGTGAGGCAGTCCAAACTAGTTCATGTAGAAAAACAGTCTTACATACCGCATTTAACCAGCCTTATGTAAGACACATTAAGCATGTTAGACTATTCCTCACCTGCATGTTATCTCATTGCCAAATCTAAGAAATACTGCTTTAGTTTAAAGCTGGTCCCTTTTCAAAAGAAAATGTTGAAATATCTTATGTTTAATCACTCCCGTGGGTTTCATATTTATGTTTGCTCTCTGTTCAGACAGAGAATCGCTCCTTGCAAGCTATCACAGGGTGAGATGTTCACTCTCAGCACTTTCTCAGCACATGCCATTATTCTGAAAATCATAAAAAGAAAATATATCTGGAGGAGAAAGAAGCATGCTAGCCAATATAAAGTCTTCGAGAAAGACCTCACACAAGCGTTTGATGAGAGCGGCCTTGTCGAACTGTTACGAAGGGCAACAAGCGTTTATCTTTCTTTCGTACAGTTGTGTCCTACCCACGTCAAAGCCCACGTAACAGCAAAGATTGAGTCAAAGTGGAAATAATACTGTGAACTTTTTCCACAAACAGTAGTTTAAAGCCGATCATGTGTGTAAACCGCAGCTTAAAGTATCATGCCACGACGATTACTTCAAACAATGAAACAGCTCGTTTGTAAAATTGTGTTTATTAAATCTAGCCTTATGGATATGCTTCCAAAAATCAATCTGGCCTTTTCTGTAAAGGCTTCTCAGCAGGACGACTGGAACTACAGGGATCCGTATAATAAAATAACCCTTGTTAGCCCTTTTCAAGATTGTTTGATGGTAGATAAGCACCAAAAACCACTCGTTTAATACATTTGCAGTTTATCTCAGATATTTTTCGTTTATTTAACTTTTCATAAAGAATATTTTTAATTTCGTATATGGTGTCAGTCCATTATAACAATATAAAAGGTTTGTGTTTATCACCCTGAAGGGCTTTTTTGTGTAATATTGACTGCGGGACTGTTTTTCTTTTAGTCAAGCACTAGATGGACGATCCTCCACACAAACGCTCATGATGTAGATTTTTTCTCAACAATAAATTGTCTCCTGGAGAGCACGTCCCTATTTAATATAGTGAGTTAGGGTTAGGTTAGAATTTGGTGACTAGACGCACTGATCAGAATGAAATTATATTGATTTCTGCCTTTAAATTCCTCAGGATCTAATAAGAACACCTGCTGAGCAAAAATAAAAATAAGGGAGGAAGGTGCATGATGCCCGAGCACTTAAAGCCTCCTGTAAGCCATTAGAGCAAATTCTCTCTCATCTGTTTTCAATACAGACACCGTTTCATCACCCCCTTTCTGTTTCTCTCTCCCTCCTAAAGACATGCTTATTGATTTGCTGAAGAACATAGAGCCAGATGTGGGCATATGAAAATGTAAAAGAGCTTCTGGAAGAATCAGTGGCAGAGAAACAGAAAAGAGATGTGCAAAATACACAGGCACACAGATAATTCTGATCATGGTAAAATACTGGGAGCACACCTCAGGAAGTTCTGAAGGAAACTGCATTTGAGTTCACAATAATATGAAACATCGTGCTACTGATGAAAGTTGAGCTGTAAAGCCAGTCTGAGCCTCTCTCATTCCATGAAATCATCCTCGTCAGAACATCCCGACCAATAAAGTCTCTGTCCGTCTGAGTTGTTTATACACCTGCACTAAGGCAGAGACTCCACTGAACTCAAATTTGAGAACTGAGGGTTTTTAATGCTAATTTAATTACGTGGTCCAGTATTCAAAAAGCCAAATGGTTTATTTTGGAGCCTGCTGGTTAGACAACACAGGAACTAACAAGATGCTTCAACTGTATTTTAGCTGCTTTACATGTGTGCAACCATTAACCAAACCTGGTGTAAAAAAATATTTTAGGATGTCAAAGAACTGGACTAGTTTTTGCATCGTATTTGAGTCTGGAGGGTTGAATTCAACTTCTTACATTTTCTGAAAAAAATGTAAAATCCACCAAATAATGCACTCTGCACTAACAGAGCACACTTCAGATACAGTCTGAAAACTCTATGCTTTGGTTTGGCTGTAAAAGTTTTCTGAAAAACATGGATCCTCACTCGATAGCGGACACATAATGTAGATGTTTTTCCATTCCTCTAACCCACATAAATATGGATTCAATAACCTTACAGGAAAGCAGGGAGGGAAAAACCAACTGTTTAGCTGCCGTGCTCTTCATCTGGTGCTTCACCTTTCATGCTAGTGCACTTCAAAGGGAACCTAAAGAGGGGGTGATGGGAAGTGTCAAATCTGTTATGAGTCCATGGAAACTGACCCCCTGTAGGGACTCACACGGACCAGTCCAGATGAAAGGACAATGCCCTAGTGAAACCAAAGCAAACCGAACAGCTTATTTAATAGTACTGCATCATATTTACCTCCTCTGGAAAAATCAACCCCTCCATAGTTCCGCCTGACCCTACACTAACAGCCCTTTACCTTAATACTTACTAAATTGAGTCATTCTTGCCAATCAACACATGATGGATGAGTGCTTCTATAGTTTACAATCTCACCTTCATACATATTTGTAAGTTTCCGAGTCATTATAAAAGAATGTGTGAAGTGGTGTAAAGTACCCATGAGTCATGGGCTAAAATACAAAATCACTTCCAGAAGCAATTCCAGGAAATTTCTCCCTTCAGAAAGCTAGGAAAAAAGATAAGATTGTGCTATCCGTGTGGCTGGAACATTTATGAATAAGACACGCTGATGTGCAACAATCTGAACTCATAGAAGAACCATAATCGAATGGAAAATGACAAGGAAAGATACAAGAAGGTTATGATGTCATTTGTGTGTACTTTATTGGTCTAAAGAGAATATCATGTATACGCAAAAGGGTTCTGCTACAGAACTGCTTACACGCGGCTTCTCATCTGGGAGCTGATGTCATACTGTTTCTATTCACAGTGACATATAGGGGCGGCTTCCCGGACAGAGATTGTCTTAAAACAGGACTAGACCTTGGTTAAATTACGATATTTATATCCTTTTAAAAACATACTTTGCAAAGAACTTTATTGGTGGGCATCTTGAGACAAAACAATCAACAGATATATTATAAGATATGTCAGTACAAGTTGTTTTTGAGAAAGACACCTTTAAAATTTAAGTTAGTTTGGGACTTGACTCAAGCCCAGTCCACAAAACCGCCCAGTAAAAAGACAAATGCCAATAGTAGTGTTAATACTAGACAAAACACACACCTGGGTTTAAAATAAACAAAAATATACTAGGTTGTTTCAATCCATAGTTTGGTTAATTTTAACCCAGCGGTCCTGTCCAAAATGTACCCAGAATGATGCTATATTATAATGTGCAGTATACTGTGACATGGGTTGTTATTTATATTTTTTAGAGGACTGAGAACTTGCTGATAGGTGTAAGGGAAAAGACTCAGTTTGCGCATTACAAAGGAATGTACAGGAAATTAAGTTAATTCTGTAATAAACAAGGCATTTTCATATGGCAGTGTGCTGTAATTCTTTTGACCCCACTCAAATCAGACGACTTTAAAGGGAGGTTATGATTTGGAGACCAAATCCCTCCATTGTGTGTGAGGTGCAGGTCAGAAAGAGACTAACAGTTTCACCCTTTACTATCCTTTCACTCTCTCACTCTTCTCTTTCTAAGTTCACATCCTAACTTTATAGCACATATTTGACCATCAAAAACCATCTGTATTTGCAGAATGCTGTGTGTGATATTTCAATGTTAACATAGGCTATTTTCCCACATTTAAAGAAACAGTTCACCCAAAAATGAAAATTCTGTCTTCACAGAATTTGTTCCAAATCTGTATACATTTCGCTGTTCTGTTGAAAACAAAAGAATATATTTTGAAGAATGTAGGACAGGAGACAGTTCTGGGGCACTTTTGACTGCCATTGTCATTTTTACAATGGTAGTCAACGGTGGTGAGAACTGTTTGGTTACAAGCATTGTTCCAAATATCTTTCTCTGTGTTCATCAGAACAAAGAAATGTATACAAATTTGGAATAACTGGAAGTTGAGTAAAGTTGTATTTTTGGGTGGACTGTTCCTTTAATGGTAACTTATGTAGGGTTGTAACATATGGAACTTTTAAAATTGTTTGTAAAATGCACCCCAGCATATGTTGTGAGCATCTTTGTGTCCAAACAATGGAGTGTAAATGTTTCATTTGGCTCTTTTGAAGTCTTTGAATGAATGAAATGGACAGTTTTAAATGTTTAGAATTCAGAATGTCTCCAAACCAGCCAACACAGAATGGGTTGTTCAGGTTGATTGGCTGAATTTTTCATATCAATCATATTTCATATTGCTATGCTTATTTCTGGAAAACCAACTGCAAGAGAGAATGTAGTCAGATAGACATAGTATCAAGATTCTGTCGAGTGGGATCTGAACTCATCCCTGCAACAGCAGCAGATTGCAGTGAGGTTACTTCTGATCTGGGATCAGGGCGAGGTGGCGACGGCCTGGTATGCATTAGCTCTGACTACACAGGAGCAGAATGAATCGTACTTTACTGACCCTCAGAGAGGCAAGCACTGTGATGGAATGAACTGGGCGTTTTTCTTTGCTGGAAGGCTTTAGCTGGTTGATACTCAAATGTTCTTGTTTCCTGCAAAACAAAACCACCTCCACTGTTTAGGATGCGAGATTTTAAAGGATGGGTCAGAAGTCAATCACAAACAATGTTGCCATGCTCATTTAAAGCGACACTGGATTTTCTTAAAAATACATTTTCTGATTAATTCATTTAATTTTTTTATAAATAAGAACAGAGTTGAGTTGCTTTTTTTACCAGAACAGTTATTTAGATCATGTTTCGATTTGATAGAGCCTGGAAACCAAAGCACAATAATGTATGACTAACAGCAGTTGTCAAATATAACCACCTTCTGTGCAGGCTGCGTACCATATGTTGCAAGTAAAAAGGAATAGTTCACAAAAAAATTAACTGTATGACTTTCTCTCTTCTGCAGAACACAAAAGAAGATATTTTGAAAAATGTTGGTAACCAAACAACGTTGACTTCCATTATAGGGAAACAAAACACAGACATTTCTCAAAATTTCTTCTTATGTGTTCCACAGGTTTTGAACAACATGAGCCCCTATAACCCATAAATATATTTGGGCATGATTTATTTTAGTCAAAATATTTTCTTCACAGCAACGATAAAACAAGTCTCCTTCATCTACATACACTGAAAGCAAAACTAGATTTGTGTTTCTAGTAGGACCAAGCGACTCTTATTAGAGTGAACCTGTAAGTCAGATGACAAAGTACTCCATAGCAGGTTTGTGGTCAAACATTTCTACTTGGACATGCAATAATACTTACTCACTCAAAGTCAAACTCTTTCTTAGATATTCTCTCACTGCAGTAACTCTGGTGAAATGTGGGATCACTTAGTCACATATAAACAACTACATTTTGGAAAACCAGACAGTTTATGTACTATAAAGTACAGGCGCCATACATCTGATCCCACTATATGAATACAAACCACATCTAACATTATTTCAATACGTATTTGTTTTCACTTTCCAGAAGAAGAAAAGAATCAGTACATAAAGTGCTGTATTAAATTTGATCTTCTTGGTGAGAACCAGCTGTCAGTCATGACACAACAATGAAACAAGGCTTTTCTGAGGACCTAGAAATAAATTGCAGATTCTTCTCCATATGGAAGCAATGTGCAGCCAAGCAAAAGTCATCCCTGGATTTGTGTGTATAACGAGTAATAGATGTGGTGGAACAAAGTGTTTTGTTAAACACACATGTACATATAAGACCAGATGGATGAAACGGCATCTACATCTGCATTGAATCTAAATCTACCTCTAGATTCAAGAGTTGAGAAATATAAACAGAGCTCTTCAATATACACCAGAGGAGCATATTTTCTGTAAAAAAAACATGCAATGCCTGAAAGCACTTGTATAAACTGGAAGAAGCTAACAGAAAAAAGATAACCTGTAAATCTGAGTTTTAATAATGAAAAGCAGACTAAGCAGAGTTGGGGCGCAGGTTATACTGTACTGTAGCGACATCTAGTGGCTACAATATAAAATGTCACCATGCAAATGAAAACCCAGCTAGTCGTTTTGTGATTACGGTTTTCTACATTTTGTGATAATATGAACTTTATATATTCAATATTGATAGAGTAAGTCCACGTCCAAGATTGAAATAATAGTTACACAGACATGGTCACTGTATTGTTAATACTAAACCAGACTTTATTTACTATATTGTGAATTTAAATCAGCCACAAGACTCGCACCGGACCTTACATCACAACTAGGGAACTGTAACCTCTCCAAAATAAATGTTTTATTTTGGTCAAACATCTTGCGAGTCAACAGTGCATTATGGCCCGTTTCAATGAACAAAACAAACACTGTAAACCATAAAGTTTACATAAAGCTTTCCTAATAATTGCTTTTTTATTACAGTGAAGGTCAAAAGATGGAGCAGGTCCGGATGTGTTATGCCTTTAGTGTTATCTGATACTTGAGGCTAACATACACTACATCACTAGCTGAGATTTTCAGTCTGGACTTGTTGCAGAAAGTCTGTGCCAGTCTGCAGATTTGATCAGGTAGTGGGTTTCTAAGTGTAAGATGTCTAGTTTAAAAAAATTGTTCAGGTTTCAAGTCTTGTTTGAAGAACATATACTAATATATATCCACTGAAATGATTGACATTCCATTGGAAACGGGCAGGTTTTTATTACTTTGTATATCCACTTTCCAGTTAATTATTTTTGCAATAACTTATCAAAAATTAAACAATTGTGTTAAATTTCACAATATTTGAAAGGTTGTTTTATGATAATGCTACATACTGTATTAACAGGTATAGGCCAAACTCACACAGCCTAAATGGAAAAATGTTGGACAGGTTGTTGCATTTTACTTTAAAATTGCTACCACGAATGAAGTGTCTCCGCAGTCTTAACAGTAAACCAAACATGCAAACAGTTAAATAACAAAGAGACAGAATCCTTTTTTTTTCTTTTCAGTTTATTATACTTGGTTCCCTCTTATCCCATCTGTGGTTTTTAACAATATTCATTCACTATATGAAAACAATGAATGCTATCATTTTCATTTGCTTGCGTGATTCACTTTCTTAACAGTCTCCTTCTGCCCGTCACTTATCATTAAGCCATTTACTGGGACATAGTTTCAGGATTCACGGCACTGCTGAATTCAAGAGACAAACCAATTACATGCATCCAGTAATAACATGTCATATACTTGCAGGCATGAACCGATGCAATATCTTTAAATTGAGTTGATAAATTTAGATCCACATCACCCTTCCACCATCTGTTTCCCTTTGCAGACAGATAAAGACTTTAGGTCTAATACTATGCCCTGCAAAATACCTGAATGCTGGAAACCTGAGACATTTGCCAAGTTTGAGATGCCAATGTGTTTTTCCAATAGTCATATAATTCTTACTGTACGTAGCGAATTGACAAATATTCAGAACAGGTGAAAACACCACTAGGACAAAACATTCTGCCCAACCAAGTGCCTTTTTGTTTGCTAAGCCAGCTCATCTTAAATCAAATTCAGAACAAGACAACCACAGGAAGCGAAATGTAAAGATACACATTCTACAATGAAAACATTTATGTTGGGTAACTAAAAATGAGCTGAATTATCAAAAAACTACATTTTTAAGGAAAAAAAAGGTTGCATACAAGATTATACAGAATATGAATTTTAAAGAATGTGTATTGAAGCCCTTTAGTGCACACTGTGCCTGTCCGTAAGTACACACAAACGAAAACAGAAATAAGCTAAATGCTGTGGGTTTAAATCAGGTTTTTTTTGAGCAAAGCCACTTTTAACACAGAGAATTTGTTACAGAGGTGATGGAATTACAACTGCATCACAGCTCATTAGCTAGTGCAAAACTCAAAGCCATTCTTTTGAATTATTTGTCTTATGCATCCCTTAAAGATGTAACAGAAATAAGGTGGGGTTTTGCTGACTTGACATCTACCAAAATACAAGTGTGTGTGTGTTTTGTAAACCTAAACTGAAGAAAGAACAGAATAGTCAGGTAAACTAAAACTCCAAAAAATACTTTCAAAACTTAAAAGTGCCAAACAAAATGCATTGATCACTTACATCATATATTTGGTCTGAATGCAATTTGACGTAAAAAGAAAGTCTTTTTAGTCCGTCGAATAAGAAAGGACAATGTCTGCATGGTTGCAGGCAACCCCAACAAGTGCCAAGCTGTAATAGCAACATTCAGACAAACTCGAGCCTACCTGAGAGATGCAGGCTTTAAATACAGATGTACAAAATGCCAGCAAACTAGTCAGTGTCATTTAAAGAGGTAATCTTCCAGGTAATCTGTTGCCTGTCATGCAACAGTTTAAGGCCCAATGGCGTTAATAAAAATCACTGAAGTTTACTGCACAATGTAGAGCGTTAAAAATCTATACCCATATTTAAGACTGAATGATAAAAGTGCATCTGTGAAATGAAGAAAGGAATGGATGCAGAAAATAGCTGAAGAACAAGCGTGTAGGAAACCTCAGTGATTTGTGAAGGTCCAGTATCTTATAACTGACTAACAGAAGCAATTCTAGGTGGTTTGTGAAGACTGTGACTTTGGTGACGGTTTGGAACTCAAATGTAATATTTTGTGGTAGAAGCCCTCACTCAACCAGACTGTCAGCTTCTGTTCATTATGAGCTCATGGGTTTGATGGCAATCGGACACTCATCCCCCATGGCGGATAACACTGAGACCTAAAAACAAGCAAGAGAGATGGAACTTCAAAACAAGATCAAAGCTTTACAGTGCTTTTCAAATGATCATTATACATACATGAAAATATTTAGATTTTTTAGTTTAAGAGTTTAGTTTAAGAAAAAAAACTATTAATCCATTAAAAATCTCTATCTTAACAGCTACAAATTAGCTCCCCTTATCCAGCAGACCCTATACATATAAGTGTAAGAACAAAAACATTAGCCACAGACCAGAAATTCATCCCCAGATTCAAATTTGCCCTCGATTTCTTTGCCCAGATCTCCTTCAGGCAGCTTAAGGTCCTCACGCAAATCTCCATTGTCCTTCAAGAGGGAAAGGTAGCCATCTGTAATGCCGACCAACTGTGCCGAGACAAAAGCAGAAAAAGGCATGTTATTCCACAAGACTACAAAACAGATCAATTTTGCTGTAAATGGTGAGATTTTGACGACTAAAACGGCACTCTAGTCAAAGTTCGTTTAACTCTTTCACCGCCATTGACGAGTTATTACGGCAATCAGTGCTTGTACTGTTTTACAGCAGGTGGCGTTATTACACACCTTTGGGAAAAAGTACAGAATCCCAGAACCTAGAACGTATATGTTTGAGCGTTTTTTAATGATTGTTCCTAGTGTAATTTGGGCGGAATCTTTGACAAAAAACATTAATTATCTCAGCCGTTTAATGAAAGTGATGCATTCTTGAAGAAACCTACCCGCATCTACGGAGAGATAAAAAAACTAACAAATGAAGATAGAAGAATACGGTTTCTTTTGTTTAAAAGCTGAGAAAATTTACTGTGAGCCATTAAAGTTTGGTGAAAATGTTCAAAAACGCTGGCGTAGGCTGGCAACTTTTTTTTTAAATGCTGGCGGGGAAAGAGTTAAATAAGTCATGTTTGCAAGGCCACCAGGCAGCTATTTACGTCATTGCAAGACAATGGTCTACTTCAATGGGGGAAGGCAGACATTTCTAAAATGACAATTAAATAGTATTTCTGATCCATAATCAAACCTGAATCATGAACTTTACCATAACTGGGGGTGTTCGAGATCGTAAATCTTGTTTTAACTATGTGCAAAATAATTTTATCAAGTATGTTGATTTCAGCTTCACTGAAATCAGCACTCAAGTGTTCACAAATAGTTTAGTCAAGCACTGTGCATTCACATTCACAGCGTGGTTAGCATTTTAGCCAATCACGCTGTTTCTGACAGCTCTGGGTCTGCTCTTAAATGGTACAGCGGGACACAGATAACACACCATAAGGTGAAGTGATGTTACTATGAGGAGTTCATTAGTGTTTTCCTGACGAATACTGCAAGTCCGGAAAAAAAATCCATATAGACCAGATTTCAAAGCTGCAATGCAAAGCTGTGATGTGGGAACAATAACAGGGTTTTTCCTGCTTAGAGAAAATGGAGGCGGCCGCCTCAGTCAAATGTCGTGCCGCATCAGACTCTCGCTACAACTATGTCTGGTGTATTCACAAAAAATGCATTTGTAACTGCAGTTGCGGCATTACGCCACAGAAGAGGCGCTGCTTCTCTATCAGCACACTGAGGCGCTTAAGAGTTGCAGAACAAGAGCCAGCCATGTTTCGCGGCTGTTTGTTTTGCATCCAAGTATGTTTAATTTCTTGAAATTTCTTAAGGTAACATGACGTACAGCATTGTAATGTCTTTAGCTGTATGAACGTGCATTGCGTTCAGAACAGATCGCACACGAATGACTCGTTTGAACAGATTCATTTAAACTATTGAACTTTTCAGTCACTAGCGAAAATAAGAGATCATTGAATTATTTAAAGTGATCCACAAAAAATGCAAGATGTGAATGAGCTTTGCTCATTTGAGTCATTTAGTATGACTGGTTAAGTTAGTTGGCTATAGTGGGCTGAAAAGTTAGTTGAAAATGTAAAAAAGCTTTATTTGATTTATTTTGATTATGTTTTATACAACTTAATTTTAACTTTCATCTAATTTTATTTGAACTTTTAATATGTCAAAGTCACTTTGGTTAAGCCACTTAAGCCTATGTGTCTGTGTACAAGATCAGGATGGCAACTGCTCCGCCTCATTTTGAGACTGGAAAAACCCTGAATAAGGCTTAAATTCAGAATAGTATGGGTGAACGAGCGGTTTAAAAACAATTCAGAAGAAAGGAGCAATACAACTAGATCTAAAACATAAAATGTTACCTTTTGGTAGGATACTTAACTATTCCAGTGTGCTTGTATGTTGCACAGTTCACCAGTGATGTGATGTTATTTTTCCTCTTGAATTATTCCATTTAAAGTCGTTTTCTTAACGGGATAGTTTTCTCAAAATATAATTTCTGTTCATTCAAATATAATTTATTTGAACCCTTATGTTGTTGAAAACCAGTATATGATTTCTCTGCGAAACAAAAGATATTTTGAGAATTTTTGGGATTAGGTGCTGTTTGGTTAAAGTCGTTCTTTAAAATATATTTTAGTGGTCGACGATTATAGAAATGGCAGATTATCGACGTCGAAAGTAAGTTTTTTTCGGTCATTTTAAAATCTGATTTGGAGATAAAATAATTTAATCTTGAAATCCGCTTTTTGGCTCTGAAGCAGCCAAGGATTTAGTGAGAGCCATGGGAACACGGCACTCAGTTGCCTACAGTAATGCCGCCCACCTGATTTGTTGGTCACAAATTTGGCCAATCAACGCAGGAAGCTGAAGGCACTGGATTACACACACTGAACATTGCATCAATTTGCATCAGTTGACTGAATTAGCATTTGCACATATTTTTAATTCATGCGAATCACAAATACAAACCATTTAAAAGCATCAAGTACTCGCGTGCTCTCAAAAGACGATATTTAGTCAGTGCATTCAGGCAATGCACGTGCACACTGCACACAGCCGCCACTCAAACTGCTCCCAACAAGTGTCGGATAGAGTTATTTTCGCAATTTATTATGCATAAATGTTCAGACACACAAGTTATAATGCCCGTCTTGGCACGTACACTCGTAAGCACAGTCAGTTGTCTTAAGTGAGTGTCTTCAGATCTGTGTAATAAGCGTTTTTCCTTTAGGTCTTAAAGTGCAGCCCCATCTTTTTTTATCACGCCGGAGAAAGACTTAAATTCAACAGTAATTTTGGTCATAAAATCAAGACTGATACATGATATTGTGTACTCCTTATCTACAGAATGTTTAGCATTTGTAAAAAAACGACAATATACAGGCTGTGCTTTCAGCCATCAGGCGTCGTTAAAACAGATTTAAAACTCTGCGAATACTCATCATAGAACGTAAAGCATATGTCTAAAGACAGCTTGAAGTGTCTACTTTTAAATTACATTAATATTTAACATCTTCGGAATATATACGATGTATGAAAGTAAACAGGTGCAGTTTTTCCCGCATCAGCTTGTTATGTGATTACAACTTTGAGCAAAGCGCTCCGTTTCACATAATCCACGCAAGCCGCAAACAATGGCACAACAAAACATCAATAATCTTTAAATATGTTGATTGAACCATTAGTAACCATGTTTTTCGAGCAAAGTTTTTGTCAGAGCTCTTGTCATTGTTAATTTTGAACATATTTTTTACTTTTACACCTGACATATATATCGGTTCAAAATATCGGTTATCAGTCTACTTCACCTGTACTAATTGATATCGGCCCTGAAAAACGAATATCGGTCAACCTCTAGTCCGAAAAGCTGGTTTCTGATTGCAGCGTGCTTTGCAGCGTTGAGCATTGTAGCCAATCACGTGCAACTGATGGAAAGTTATAGTGAGGACTCGATACTCTTATCACAATAAACGTTTTAGCTCATCATGATCCTGGTCCCTTTTCTGCATTATCTTTATGATGGCAGCTTACACTTTAGCTGGCTTTAGTATAATTTTAGCCGACAGGAAAAAAAAGGTAAGGGAAACTTTAATATCACAAATATCGTAAACAATATGGCTCTTTTAATTTTTTGGCATAATCAAACATTCATAAATCACTAACCAAATATAGAATACTACAACTATTAGCTAACAATATTTTAGTGGATTGACTCTTGGTTGTCTCTCCTGAAACTGCCCTGTTGAGTTACTGCTATGTTTAAAAATGCATTAAAAAGGAATTCCTAATATTTTGTTACTTGTTGTGTGAGAAAATAAATGGTTTTGTCTACATCGTGTATTTGTAGGGTCGGGTACGGAATGAAATTAGTGCTACTGTCGGGTGTTCTTTAAATTACTACGGGTGCAGGTTTATCAACAGGACCCGTGCAGGACTCTGCATAACACTATAGGATGCAAAATATTGCCTGCTTATCGTTATCGGGAAACATTTAGTTATTTTTCTGCCGATATTGCAATTACGGATAAGCACGGATATGTAAATTTGGCCGATAACAGATCATTCTTTAACATTTGAAGCCGGTAACCAATATACAGTATCTAAATATGAAATTCCCTAAGACTGAAGTGAACAAGTGCTTTGAAATCATTCACTGCAGAAAAACAAGGAAACCATTACACTTTCCCCCCCAGAAATCATGTACCAAGCCAACTTTACATTAGTTAATGATTATTGGCAGATACCGATATGACCGTTAAGTTATCATGCACCACTAAAATAAAAATTCGAGATTGCTTTAGCCACTGTGCATGGGGACAGGCTGACAAGCACCTCACAAGATCCCCGCCCCAGAGAATAGTAATTTTTTATCGATTTCCAGCCGCACACGCCTCACGAGAGCACCACCCTAGAGAATCGTCATTCAATAATGATTCACGATTGGCTGTTTTTTCCTGGAAGGCGGGACTTCCTCCACTAGGTCGGTCATATTGAGCGTTGCCAAAGATATTAACAAGATGCGCCACTGCCATTTCAATGAATGGGGAGGAATGCAACGCTCAAAACGCTGACTCTAGCGAAGGAAGTCCCACCTGCCAGTGAAACGAGCCAATCATCAATCAGTATTGACTGACGATTCTCTGGGCCTGGACTATCGTGGGGTGCTTGCCAGCCTGTGCGCATGAACAGAAGACGGTAATTTTTAGCGCTCTTTTTTGATTAGCAAATCTAAGTTATGGTACAGTTCATGTCAGGTTTAATTAATGATAGGACATATGTTGTTTAATTGTGCCTTCCCCCTTTCAAGTAGATAAGACTGTGGACTTAACTGCCCAGAGGAGTTGCAAACATTGGCGCCAAGTGTTTTTCTCTGGTGTGTTATCAGTTGCCCGCCCATGCATGTATTAGACACGTAAAATTAAAAAAAATGTATGTGTCTGAACTAATTATGCATTCTATCTAAAAGCGAATGCTCACCCAGAGCTGCATGAAACACCTCTTGTAACCACACCCCCACCCCAATCTACGTCGGTTTGTGGTACGAGTTGACACAGACCGCCTAAATGTATACGCAAGTCAGATACCAGTACAATTGCGTGGAACCTGATGATCCAAATACGGTAAGAGGCGCTACATTTCCGCCACACGATTGCGGTATTTGACCAATCACTACATATTGGTTAACTGGCCAATCATAGCACACCTCGCTTTTCAGAGAGATGAGCTTTGTAAAAAAATCTGCGAGATACAAACATGCACGGTATGTGGAAAATACAGCATTCTTTTAACCTTAAATCGTGTTTACACTTTGAATTACATCTAAAACAAACGATAATATTCGTTTAAGCCGTGTCATATGACCCCTTTAAAGATCAAATAGAATAAAGAACTGCAGGCACACCATCTTCGATATGATATCAATCATAGATCAAAACATTGAAGAAAAAGTGACCTGATAATCAAGCCTCTTGATGTTGGGCACATCCATGTTGTGGGTGGAGGGACATATATCTTCATTCTTCTTTCCAGTAAATATGTCAATTCCAACCATATGCACCTAAAACAAACATTAAAGACGATTCAGATTTTGCAAAGTTTCACCACTGAAAATGTATTTCACCAGGCACAGTTTTTAGGGTCCAATGGCAGTATGGTTTACTAATAAGTTACCTTGGCGTGTCCATGCTTGCCGGTTTTGGAGGTAGACATCTCCACAATCTTGCATGGACGTCCTTTGATCACCACATAGCCGTTCTTGCGCAGGGCGCTGCACTGCATGGGGAAGGTCAAAGAAGCTCCAGCATTTCCACTGGTGAAATCAGTGTCAAGTTCAGCCATGATGAATTAATGTGCAGACGATTCTGTAAAAATACAATTATAAGGAAATCAGTGAGTTATACTGAACAAACCATCCCAGTATAAAAAGGCACAAGAGGGACTGTGGTGAGTTGACGGTATCAAATGAAGTTCGTTAAGAAACGTGGCCTTGCTATGCAGCACGTGGGGTGAAGTTACCACGTTTGAAACCACGTTTGAAACCACATGGTAGCCAAACTAGTATAAAAAAAACACTTTTCTGTCGTTATCTTACGGCTATTACTCAAATTCGCTTTAAAGATAATAGATTATGCGAATTATGTTTGCAGCATTAAACATAAGGCACCTAGAAAACACTGCAACACTTCAAACACGTGCAGTTTCCGGTTATAAAATGACAAAAAATGCGTCCGAGACTTTAGCAGTTTGCATAAATAACACACAACACTAATGATCTTTAAACCTCACCTGAATACAATGGTCTAACTTTTTAGCGATGCCACGAGCACGAGCACTAACCTTACGCTAGTAAGCTAGACCACGTTACGCTACACCACGTTACACTCGCAACAATTTTTAGCTTTTTGCCCACGTAACGTTACACGAATTTGAATAAACGTAGATGACCAAATATACGATCACGATAACAAGTGTTTAGAGTTAACCTCCACTACAACAGCCTGATCCGACAAACACGTTTGGGCTGGATGAATGACTCAGTTTCCAGCCGCACACAAACTTAACCGGAACTAACGTTACCGTGTTTAAACCCCAATCATTGAAAATCGCTTTAAGATCTCCAAACCCGTATAAACCTCGCGTTTGCTGTGGGTTAACAATCAGATTGTGGCGTATCGTTGGTAGCAAAGTAAACAGATTACTCGGAGCTGAATCGTGAACTTTTGCAGGCCGTTATGCCGATACGTTCATTAGCTCGAGCACGCATGCAATATAAAGCGAACTCCACACCCCGATTCTCTGCTCACACGATCAAACGACTTCGTTAGATCCCCTCGCGGACGTTTATTCACCAAGAATAATGTACTCACGGGATTCACTTATAAATGTTGCGATGCTGGAGCGTAGAGCATTGAAAACGCCAGTCATTCACTTCCAACAAAAGACGAGAGGATTTGCGCATGCGCACACACCTTTACTGCGTGCGTCGAGCTTCGCAGCATGCGGGAGGGAGGAAAGTCTTCAGTGGCCTACTGTCTCGTTAACAATTTATAGAGATGTTTGAATGTATTTGTGCTCAAGAACGCTGGATGACATCAGTTTGGACAAAAGTAAATTTTTTCATTGAATGTGTTATGCATTCTAATAAGCTGTGTTTACAATGTAGGGCGGAACAGACCAAAAAGGCGGGGAGGTTAGCGGTAGCTATGTGACATGCACTTCCTGACCCCTCCTTCCTCTGCCAACATGTCACTTGAAACTAAATTTGTGTTGATCTTAAATAAAATAATTGTATAATTAATAAATATTTCATGATGTGATGCGAAGATTAGAGAAAGGACATACATTGCATTACAGAAGATGGCAAGAATATCATTATTATTCTTCACAAAACAGGCTGATGAGTTGAAATGTGAGATTATAGAGGTTATTGTAACTCAAAAAGATGAGTTTATATAATTATCACAAAGAATGAACTTAGAAATTAAATTGTTCAATTGTTTTTGATGTTAAAGTAGACATAAGTATAAATGTATCTAATATTTCCAATATACATTACACATAGGAAACAAAGTTTGTAAAACGAGACTTGAGATGTTAATATAAGTATTGCAAACATAAAAGTATTTTAAAGGTATTATTTTTTTCCATCTAAACAATGCATATAGCCTATTATATCAATAAAACTGGTATTTCGGTCTATGGTTAAATTAATAGATATAGGAATGGAAAAACACAGTGCGGTAAGAGTCAATCTTAATTCATAATTTTTGTATTATTCATAAATGGTCAAATAAGGTCAGATATGACGACGAACTTGTTGTATGATTAAAGTAGTCATTTGGTTAAATATTGGATGGTAAGGTAAAATATATCTATAACTTAGAAATTACACAGACTATTCATCTCATGTATATGAATGTATAAGATTCGATTTGAAACAAATAAAAGTACCAAAACCCAGATAATCACAACAGTTAAATGAACGGGTCACACAACAAATTCTGTTAAGACATTCTGTTATCATATACTCACAGTTAGGTCATTCGAAATATGTTTATCAGCTTTTTCCCACATAAACACAACATGGAGTTATCTTGCAGAACGCCCTGGCTATTTTATACATTACAACGAAAACTGATGTTGACAACAACTCTTCCAAATTCCCAAAAAGACAAAGTAGCATTAAGTAGTCTGTATAACTTGCAAAGTATTGCAAGTTATTTATAGCTATCATATAGCTTTTTTAGGTCTAAATTATTAATCACTGAAATAAGCGGTGTCCTATCTACTTGTATTTTCTTTAATGGGACCGAGTGTGCTGTGCTTCTGACATAAATAATATCACAAACCGGATTCAATCCATTTCAATGAGTCGGGTGAAAATAATACAGTTTAAAATAATTTAAAATAAACCAAAACGCTAGAGTAAGCTTTAATTTGTTATAATGCTGCTGTGTCTATTGGTTGTATTCTGACCTCTTGATCAATTTTGGTTAAAATATTACTAATTTCAACTAATTTAGTTTGATTTTGACAGGTAATTTATTACTTGGACAGATTCAAAAGAATACAGTTTGGCAACATAGAATGGCAAAAAGGCAAAAAGTCCAAAGCCTCATTTCTGCATCCGTTGACATAAATATTTTTTCAGTTTAAACTGAAACTTGAAACTTCTTTGCCAAAATTTTAACTGGAGATCACATTACTATGCAAAAAAGGGTACAATATGCTCTACTGTATATGTATACATGATAAATATATATATAGTTGAAAGAGCACTTGAATTCAAATCATTGCAAGTATTCTATAGCACAAAAAAACTATTACTTGCAGATGTGACCATCACCTTGCTTTTAAAAATGTGTTGAACTAAGCAAGATAAACAAGTTAAACAATATACTTTATAATGTATAAAATGAAGTCTCAATAAATTCAACACCAAATGCTCAAAAGTCGAGCTACCCTGTGTACGTTGCTTCCTACATGTGTATGCTGTTGCGTTTAGATGTGACAATAGGCCATTTCTTTACAGACGATTGAGCTCTCAGTGTGAGAAGCAGTAAAGTTCTTCATTCCAGTTTCCTGGTAAATCTTGGCTAATGACCATCTTTAAGCCTCTGTTGAGTTCTTAAGCGTCTCCAACTCAGTCTCAACTTGAGCTTTGGAGTGGGAAGTGTCTCGCTTGCGCTGGAAGACAGCCGCTATCTCCTCCAAAGTCTTCCCCTTTGTTTCAGGCACACGTAAGTAGATAAAAACAGTGAACCCGAACAGAAGTACAGTGAAGATTATGAAGACGTAGCTCCCACACATCTCCTATGGACCAAAGTAGAGTGTTCAGGTTTTCTTCTTTTTTTTAAATAAAGTAAAACATGGAAGTATATATGAATAACTGTACCTCTAAATAAGGGAAAAACATGCCAATAATGAAATTGCTAGTCCAGTTACAGAAGCCGGCTAAAGCGATGGCCGCTGGACGTGGCCCTTGACTGAAGAGTTCAGCCACAAAGAACCATGGGATCGGCCCTGGCCCAATCTCGAAGAATGACACGAACAGGAATATGGCTGTCATACTGATGTAGCTCATCCATGAGTAAACATCCTGAAAAGCAAAGAATTAAGAATGAGCTGTTAAAAACAGACACACCTCCAGCCATGTAATAGAAAATGATATTCAGTTTCAAAGCAGCTTCCCAACACATCCACTGTGACCCCACCTGTAAAGCCATCCCCAACGTCATGGCTACGGTACAGCAACACATTCCTCCCAAACCAACCAGAGTGAGAGTCCGTCTGCCTGCCCTGTCCACTAAAGCCACCTGCAGATTACGCATGAAAACACAAAAGAATGGCATTTCAATGCAAAGAGTGAACTGATAATGATGATAATTCTCAAAAACATTATCATAAAATAGCTTTTGGCTATTTCAAAGCACCAAATGAATGCAAAATGTTGAGATTATTTGAATTAAAGGCTCCTGACGTGTTACTCCAAACTGTTTTCACTTGCAGGCTGCCCTTGAACTGACAGAGATAAACACAGCAAAGTCCCAGATAAGATCTGGCTGCTCTCCAGCTCTGAGGCCATAGAGAAGTCAGGCTTGAGCAAACTCTCCTGGTCTAACATTTATTTATCCACCTGCTTTTCATAGTTCACCCAAAAGAAATCCGTCATCATTTATTTACCCTCACGTCGTTAAAAATCAATTTATAACTGGAACACAAAAGAAGATATTTTGAGAAATGTCTTTGTGGAATTGTGTCCATACAATGGAAGTCAATGGAATCCAATGTGGTTCGGTTACTTTCAAAATATCGTCTTTTTTGTGTTCTGCAGAAGAAAGAAAGCCATAAAGGGTCAGAATGACATGACAGTTAGTATGATGAAATCTCATTTAACCATTCAGATACACAGTGCACGTTAACACAATTGTGAATAAAGCGTAAATGTCATATTTTAAAATAATCTGTAAACTTCAGTTGAGTCTTAAATCACTGCCATGACCCGTTAAGAGACGGTAAGACCTAAGAGACAACATCACTCTGCTGTTTCCAAGAAACCGAAGCATGTTCCTGAGCAGCCAGTGTTTGCCTTTAAATTAGCGTCTGTTTACCGAAACGAGGGTGAAAATGATGTTTATAACTCCCACTCCAATGGTGGCATATACGGGCTGACCGACCCCCGCTGTCTGGAAGATCGCAGTGGAGTAATAAAAGATCTAGACAGAACAAAACAGATCAAACATTACTATTGTCTAATAGCAAATGATAGTCAGATAGAAATATTTTATTTATGAATGAACAAGAGGTGGAGTTAGTTTACAGCATTAATCCCTGAGAACTGCTGTGAAAAATGCATCATGAGGGCCACAAAGAGCTGCTGGCGATACACAGAGGCACGAACAAGCCTCAGGATGGACATTTTGGCTTCTTTCATGGCTTCTTCCTTCTCTGCCTGCATCTCTGAGATGTCCTTTGTCATGTCGTAATCACCTTTTAACCTTCTCAGACCTACCAGAAAAGACGGCAGTCAGAATTGAACATTATTATTCTGTCAGTCCTCATTTTGGCATTTTATATACAGTAACTGACTTAAAGGGCATTCAGGCTGTACATTTTATTTATACAGTAGTATAAATTAACATTTAGATAATTCTGGTTGTCAAGTCTAAAAACTCTAAAAGTCTAAAACCTCCTGATATTTAATGCAAGATTTTATAATGAAGTTTGGGAGTGAGAAGGTTTTGGACATACTCTTGCATGCCTCTTCCTTTTCGCCTACTTTGATGTAGAGGTAACGCGGGCTCTCGGGACACAGAAACAACATTAAACTCTGCAGGATGGCCGGAGCTCCAGATAGACCCAGCAACACTGGCCACATGTCATCATTTCCAAGCAGAAAATCTAGACCAATGACCTGCAGAATAAAAGGACATCTGCACAAATCCTTTTTTTTTAGATCGATTTTTGTTTTATTTGTACAATTAAGTGAGAGAGTGGACAGGAAGCGAAGTGGGAGATAGAAGGGGGTGTGTTCGAGCAAGGACCACGAGACCGTAATCAAACGCGGGTCGGCCAATGGGCGACACGTCGGAGCACCGACCACAAGGGTATCGGACCCAATTTGCACAAATCTTACAGCTAATATGAACAAAAAAAACGAACAAAAAATGAATAAACTGCACGCTTTTTATATAATCATAATTAATAGTCATAATTGATTTTTTATGAATGCTTTTTACACAATCATAATTCAGAGCTTAAACCACAAAATTGGAAAGATAATACAAAAACCTGACAGTATATTTATATTTATAACAGGAAATTATAAAACTGTCTTTCTGTGGAAGGTCAGGGATGCTCATGCTGTTTTTAATCCGGGTCATTTGTGGACATTCGGTCTCCGCTGTCTCCACCAATAAGCTGGTGTGTGGTTGAGGAGATTCCCCTCTTTCGTGTAAAACGCTTTGAGTACCCAGAAAAGTGCTATATAACTGTAATGAATTAATTCATTTCAATGTACTCAATTCGTGGATTACATGACTGATACTAATATATATGATATGTATTTATAAAATGCGCCACTACCATTACAATGCTCAATACGGACACTCTTGCGAATAAAGCCGCACCTTCTAAAAAATAGATCCAAACGTCAGTCGATAAAGACTGGCCATTCTCTGGGGAGGGGCTCTTGTGTGGCCCTTGCCAGCCTGTGCGCATGTGCAGTAGCTGAAGCAACCTCTAAAAAATGTGATTTTTAGCAGAGTTTAAACCTAGCAAACCAAAGTTATGGTACAGTCATGTTTACTCATTGATTGGAAATATGCCATTTAATTGTGATTTTTGCCAGCGATTTTATTTGCCTTCCACCATTCAAGGAGACAGGACTCTTGACTTGCTTTGACATACATAGCTGGCCGGAGGCGTAGCAAACGTGGCCGCCGAGTTGCAAGACCTTGCTGAAACTCACTTGGCTAATAAGGATGCCAGTTACAAGAGCCAGCTGGTGGAGGGTTCCCAAAGCCCCCCGATACTTCACTGGGGAAATCTCTCCAATGTACATGGGCACCAAGCCAGATGCCAATCCTTAAGAAGTCAAATATAAACAAATGAAATAGTATTAGCAATATGAGAGTCAATCGAGTCAAATAGTATTACAAATAGTCACATATGTTAATCCACAGGTAAAATGATAATACTTGTAGATAAGTTTAAAGCTTCTCTTCAGAATGTACTTCATTATAGTACATTCTCACCTGATTTCAATTAATATTTCATGTTCACAAATGTAATTATCTGTTAAGTAGCCATGTCATACTGTATGTAAGACAATGTAGACTCAGCAGGTCAATCCACTTTAGGATGATATAAGACCCCTCCACTTTGCATCAGGATCTCGATTTTGCAATAACGACCGGCTGATTGTACATCATTCCTTATATCATTTATTACAATAAAGATGTTTACTGGAAACATTTACCATCTGTCGAAATCTTATTTAAAGTGCACTGTATAGCAGTAGTATGTACTCTTATGTCTATGTGAACATAGTACGGACAAAGTTCTCCATCTTACCACAATACAGTCCCATGACAGCACGTCCTGCTATCACCATGAGGTGAGGTGTGCCCATCTTAGCCAGACCCATGAGCAACCCTGCAGTTATGGCCAGGACATTTGTACCCAGCATACCTTTGATCCTGAAAAAACAATGTTGAGACGCATTCAGGAAGCTCAATTAACTTTAACTCTTAATAAAAGGGACAGTTCAATTCTGTCATCATTTACTCACCCTTGGGTTGTTCCAAATCTGCTTTGTTTTGATTTACACCGCGATAAATATTTGGAAGAACGGTGGAACCAAACAGTTCTTGGCCACCATTGACTTCCATGGATAAAATAAAATGGAAGTCAAAAGTGCCTGAGAACTGTTTGCTTTCCTACATTCTTCAAAATATCTTATTTTGTGTTAAAGAGAACAAAGACATTTATGAAGCAATTTATCCTACTATGACAGTCAGTGGTGGCCAAGAACTGTTTGGTTACATGCATTCTTCAAAATATTTTTCTCTGTATTCATCAAAACAAAGAAATGTATAAAGATTTGGAACAACTTGAGGGTGAATAAATAAAGACAGAATTTTCATTTTTGGTGAAGTGAACTACATAAGAAATTTAATTGACAAGCAGCTCATCAGAAGGGAGAGAAAGTGAGAGACACACTGTTTGCTCCCACTGTCACTGTTGAGCTGCCTGTCATGCCTGAGTTACATCGACCATGATAAATAAACAATAACTCATTAAAATTGCACATGGACTACAGTATATGAGATGTATTACATGTTCATCGATCATGTTTAACATTTGAAATTGTATTTAAATTAGAAAATGAATATATCGTTTTAAACTGAGATGTTATCTTTTGTGCATAATTATCAGATTAAGATACTCCACCTTCCCCGGAAGTCGCTAACAAAGCCCACTAGAAAGGATGACAGCATGCCTCCGATGGAGAACGAGGCCACTGATAAAGACCAGTACATGACAACCGAAGGATGGGTTGAATCTTCAAGTGTCGCATTGTTAGCTCCGTCAGTGCGAGTCAGGTCTTCATTGTAGACACCTAGAGATCTAGCATAGTGCCTCTCAATGACCTTCAACACAAAATGACATACTAACGCTATTAATAAAATTTCCTTCTCCTGGACATAAAACCTGAAGAAGGTGAATCCATATTTTGCAATGTCCAGAATATGTTAAGATATTCACTTCGGTAGTAGATAGGTTGAAATAAACGTGTTAAGAAAACAAAAATTTGGATGTGATGTCTGACCGACCTTCTGTGGTGCATTGATGACTCCCAAACTGTATCCTATCTGCAGAGAACCAAGAGCTGCTGTGAACACAGCCAGAGCCAGTGTGCCTGTTAACTGCTGCAGGACGTGAACACAGGAGACCATTCATATACACACTTGTTTCTTTATCGTAGAGCTTTTCATTGATTCGATTGAACAATTTCATTGATGCTTTTATACTAGCTTTAATATAGAGCAATACTTACAATAATTCTTCAATAATGACTAACAAAGTTTTGTAAAGAATGTTTCACAATATGTTTATTAAGATGCTTCCTTATTAGACTTATATTGGGTTATTAGGTCAAATATGAACATTGATCGGCATTAAATAACCAAGCATTTATTAGAGCGTGAGTTGGTCCCCACAGTATGGCTCGTTTTATAGGTTATATTCTGTGGATATTTGAAAATCATACACACAAACAAATTCCTTATGTAGTGGCAATGAAAATTATGAATTAATTGGATTTTCATGATTGAATTTCAGCGGAAGATACAAACCTTACTTCCGGTAAGATCCAATTAAATTGAATACAATTAATATAAAATAAATAGTTATATAAAATTAAATGGTATAACCAAACACAGACCGGAAGTTAACATTGTGCCAGGTGCATTTAACCATCTACACTATAGACGGTACAGTCCATCTTAGTTATTTTCTGTGGTTACACGTTTGTCTTTCTAACACCAATCAGAAGCAGTGCTCCAAATATCATAGTGTGCAGAAATATACAGTACAATGAAAATAAAGAGGTTCTATTCTATTCTGATGTCATTATTGATCAGCTTATTGCACAGTTTAAGAGAAAGGTATATTAATTACATATTAAAGCAATTATCATAAATACATTAAAGAGACTTCACAAAATGTGCATGTAAATATACATCAAGAAACAATATTAAGAGAATGTTGTGTAATAGTCACTGTATCGCTCAAAAAATGAAGCCTCTTATTATCAAATCATAATACTCCAGATATACTGTAATAAAAGAGCAACTAAACTTTCCCATGTACCATGATTCCCAGTTATTCATTTCTCCATTTACAACTGCTCTACAATGGCTCTATTTAATTTAAAATCACAGTTACATTAATGATCAACTCCGTAACATCACAATTACAGAACAAACAACCTCTGCACTCCATATTCTGCATCTCATCACTTAAAGAGGTTACTTAAAGAAAAAAGGACTTGTGCGAAACTAACACAAATCAACGCTAGCTACAATTCCACATTTGCTCCACATACATTTCAAGCATCCAATCGTTATTATTAAGATGGAAAAATCCATTTACCTTCTCCATTTTGTTTAAAGCGTGAGGAAGCACGTCTTGTCTTCGCTAACAGTGGCTACAAGGTTCTGGGCTACTTTCCCAATAGCCGGTAAATGATCAATCGTGTCACAGAAGGATCATGCCGCACATTTGTGCTGCGCTTAAGAGACCACACACCAGATGATACACCTGATCATACTGATCACCATGTACTACAACAGTGTTTATAAGAAAACCTTTTTCCTTAAAATATAACGCTATTTGAAAATGATCGGGATAGTGTAGGACTGAGATATTAATGTGTTTGTGATGGTAGTTGTTTAAAGAATGTCAGGTGTCAGCATTGTTGGATTTTGTTTTTCGATCAGTATAACAAAGTGACTGGATAAGAAATTTTGCTTGTGCAAGAAGTTAATATATTACACCTACGATCGAAGAGCAAAGTCTGAGGGTCGTCTCAGCAGCTTTGTGACAACAGATTCTACAAGGAGAGAGGGAACACAGGCAAGGCAAAAAAGGTACTTATCGGTTTTATTTTTCGTATCATAAAATAAAAAAACAAACAAACAAACAAAAACAGAACATAGTGCTTCTATCACCATAATAGAACCAAAACTTTGTTTACAGCTTCCAAACGAATGACGATCATTAAAAACGTATTAAGACAGAAAGATTCAGTTTCCATTCTTGTGTCAAATAAAGTTGTTCATTAAAAGAGCTCAGTGAGGTCCGAATGAGTTCTTCCCCGGCACTGGCCAACACAGTGTTTCACACAGCATACACACATCAGCAGGACATTATTGCTAAAAACTTCTCATTCCATCACCATTCAAATATTCTTCTTTTGCTATGTAAGAGATGTGAAAGAAATATAAATATCTATATACTGTGCAAACATCAAGTGACTTGAAAAACGAACGCATTGAACTAAAGCCCCAGACAAACAAACAAAAAATGCAAATAATCAAATTCAAAGCAGAAAGATGTAATGAACATATCAAAAACAATACAGTATGGCTAATGTAACTGGTTCCTCCTGTTGACCTACAGTAGTAGTTTCTAAACAAAACATTTCTGATATTACAGGCCAGTAATAGCGAGTTCTACATTATTGTTGCTAAACACTCTTTTCCTTTTTTTAAGTTTTGAGTTTATTTTGACAGATTATGAATTGTTAATAAAAGTGCATGAAACTATATCTTAACACAAGAATATCTTCAAAAGAGAGGCTTATGTTAACATCAGCCCAACAGTGATGGCTGAAGACGCAAAAATAGAAAATCATTCTCAATCCGCAGTTGTTACTGAAATACATGTGCTTAGATATTTCTTTTCTTTTTTACTATAACCCTAGACTCATGGGAATTTGTGTTAATCAGATATGTTGATCGTACAACATCGTACAAAATCTTATCCAGTGTCTACACAACACATGCAAACAGTGAACGGGACACATGTCTCAATGTAATGTAAATCTGACTCTATCTTACTTTGTAAACAGTCTTTCTCCGGTTTTGTCATGTTTAAAACATTCCGAAAGAAACCTAGAGAAGTGAACGGACGAATTGAAAACATGGTTTGCAACATGAACCGTTCATGACCCAGGCAGTAATGTTGTCGACTACTTCCGCCTTTTCAACCTCAAAGCTATAACACTTTAACAAGCTGAACTACATTTTGATACAGTACTTTGGATAATGTACAGTATATGGATCTTGTTGACAATATACAAATGAGCACCAGTGTTATTTGTATCTTTTTGAGTGTTACTTGTTGTTCTCCTTTAAGAGAAAAACTGGCATCACAGATATTCGTGAATCTGGCAAATCTGTTGCCAGTACCGGAAAGTGGAACATCAAGAGACTTAAACTTGATTTTAGCTCTAGTGCTAATCCACACATTTTTTAATCTTTTTAATACTCTGATTCTTTACAACCATGCAAAATGACTAAAATTCACTGAAACCTGAAAAGAAAGAGTCAATCAAAAGTAGAAGGAAAACATGGGCCGGAAGGTAAAGGGGTGAAATACTGAAAGAACGGATTTCAGGCTTCATCAGAGGACACAAATAAGGTCTAAAACAGAGTTTGAGCGCATCTGCTCCCCCTGCTGGGGATCACGTGCCACTGCAGGTGATCTCAGATACCGCATCTTTATGAGCAGTGTACAGAGAGCCAGTGCTCTCCCTACAGAAACACGTCCGTGTCTCAAGGCTCAATCCTCGAGTCTGTATATTTTTTCTTTTCTTAGACCAGTGTCAATGTAGCGTGCGCTCACACAGAATGCAGACGGGAGAAACGGCTCCACAGTGTTCGGTCTGCAGGAGCTTCACCAGTTCATCAGAGAGTTCCTGTTGAGCGTCATGAAGAACACTTGACTGCTGCCGCCCGACCGGACCGAGGCGAAGAACACCTACAGAAAATAAAGTTGTAAAATAATCTAGTCACATTAATTATTAAACCGTAAAAAGTTGAATAAATGAAATCTATATTTCATGCACTGGACCAAAGGGTGATCAAATTACCATCCTAATGCATCTTATTGATCGCTATAATGTACATTTCATGCTGTTCTGGGGATTTTTAAAGTCGTTTTGGCGAAAGGATCCAGGTTTGGCTGGTTGGCAAGGCCCCATAAGCCCCTGCTGGTTAATGTCGTAACTATACCATATGGTTCTAAAAGCATTTCCCTACACTCAAATCTTTTATGTATTAGCTGTTTAATGACTAAATCAATATTTGTAAGCAACATACTGTATATTGATAGCAACATTACAACATACTACCTAAAATGTGACAGTCTTGAGGTGCTCTATGTGGTCATTCTGCTATATATAGCTACACTAAAGAAAATCATCTTACATTTACATTTATGCATTTTTCAGACGCTTTTATCCAAAGCGACTTAAATTGCATTAACCTATACATTTATACTTCGGGATGTGCAATCCCCTGGGATCAAACCCACAAACTTGCGTTGTTACGCAATGCTCTTACCACTGAGCTAAAGGAAAGCTATAAATTGCTTGTTCAGGTAACAGGCTAACATCTAAAATCCATCCTGGAACAACAAGTCCAAATTGGCCTCTTTCAGCTTTTACATCAGGAAAGATGTTATAGTATGTCAGAATTGTATAGAATTGAATGTTGAGTTAACTTTTCTAAGCTGTTGTTAAAGTGTCTGACCTTGTCGTTCCTCTCACAGAGGAACTTGAGTCTCTGAGCTCTCTTGTGCATGAAGACACCATCCAAGTGTCCCGTCTCGACCGAACGGATCTCAATGGCTTTCTCTCCCCAGCCCATGATCTGGTTGGAGTGGATGTAAGCTGCAAAACAAAACCTAGTTTTGAGCCCTCCTGCATAGGCAGTCATCATGCAAACAATGAACCTAAAACTGCATACCAAAATGGGAATTCTGTTGAAAACCATGGTTGACTAATTGTTAAAAATTGATCAAATGTGCATGTTTTTTATCTTATGACAGATAGTTGGGATATGCCAAACCCAATCAAACAGTGAGTGAATGCAACTCTTGATGTTTCTTTTATATCTTTCATATAACAGCAGAAGTTGGGAGAAGTTGAAGCCTAGTTCAAATATTTTTGAACTTTGGATGAACTACTTTCATCTTCACCCTCAAGGCAGAGTCAGTGTGTTTGAGGACTTCTGTTGGCTGTGGATCCCTCAAGCTCTGCTGGAATGAGCTGACATAACACTCTCTGCTGCTGTTCTAGAGGACAGGCGGATATCAGAGAGAGCGTGGACTCGCAGTAATATTAGTCATTAAGACATACTGCAGGATACATCCTTCTGTTCGGATAAACATCATGGGACTAAATTTGGAGCCCAATGTTGGTGTGTCTGGCTGGCTAGCTCAAACAAACAAATGCATTTCTAATGTAAGGTTTGAGAGCAATTTAACACTTTTAAACGTTTAAAACATTGATTTACCTAAAGACACACCCTTTACATACACACCCTGATACCCCAAATATGGACTTCGAAGAATACCATGATATTACCATGGTACACTACATGTCTGGAAAACGGTTACCTTTATTTATAATGATGCAACGTCCAAAAACAACATATCGGATCAAAGAATTAAAACTGCTATTTACTAGTCAATACAGTTTCTCCTGTTTTAAATACAAAATATACTCACCAACAGATGTGGGCATCTCTCCCCACTGCAGGACAACATCTTTAGTGATTCTGCCATAAGTGTTGACATAAACACCCTCGTCCTCATAACACAGCAGCATTTCCATGCCATCAGTCTTGGGGAGCACCACGATGGCATGAGGGTTCACAGTGCTCTGAATCTAAGAGACAGAAGGAGAGAGTTTTCAACCGATTTTGTTGTATTGCTTAAATTGAACATTAAAGGGGAACATTCTGTCTTCTAGGAGACTTTGTTTAATATCATAGCAAATAATATTATAGGCAAAAGAGAAAATCCCAATACATAATAAAGTTTCATGACCATCCTATAAAAATAAAATGTAATAAAAGCTCCAGCTGGACTGATGCATTTAATTACAAGGGAATTAAAACTGCAGGTTATCTAATCATGGACACCTTACAGCTCTTAGTTTAGATCAGGGGTTCTCAAAGTTTATATTCAAAGGACCGAATCTGAATTCTTGTCAACGTCGAAGGTCCGGTACAATAATTATTACAAAACTTGCTTTTAATAAACATTTAAAACAACTTTAGATTAAAAAAAATCAACTCTATATGAAGAGTTTATTTGGAAAAACAGACAACTCCGTTTTTTTAAATCACGTTTTTATTGTGTTGATCAGCTGTATTTTATATTATCACCTAATCAAAAGAACCCAATGGCAGTTTCATTGATATTTATTTGAACGCACGATAAAAACATTGTTTTTACACATCTTGTTTACAAGCTTTTTTTTTGCAGATCCACTCTTCACATGCTAATAATCATATTCATGGCATCATCTAGTCATACTTGCGTTTACGGTCTTAACTGTTACATACAGTGCTGCATTTTTATACAACAAATGCACAGACAGACCAAGAGAAAGACGAGGTGAGTCGGCAAAGCAAAACCACGCGCTCGTGGGGCTTTACCGGCAACATTTTATATACACGCTTTACCTGAAGAAGTCGGTAAACACTACTAAAGACGCGCAAAATGCTCGCTGCCAACTGAAAACAATTAAAAAGAGTCGCGTCTAACAGCAATAAATGCTTTTTGTGATCGGCCCCCTACACTGGTTTGTGTGTGTGGTGCGCCTGTGTGTGTGTGTGTGTGTGCACGCGTGCCTGCATGCGTGTTTGTTTGGAACTTGGCGGGTCCGGAACGAATTCCCTCCCGGTCCAAATCCGGACCGGGGTCTGGACTTTAGGCAGGGCTGGTATAGATAAAGTCCCTATGCTTCTATGAAACTTTAAGCCATTTCATTTTTAACATTTGTCTTGGAATATTCTGGAAATCTTGTTAAAAAAAAACACGTACACAACACAATTATAAATGAGGTTTGTATAACGGATTATTTGCCTCCTTTAAGGCTCCAGGAATCATCCTTGCACCTTTACACAATTAAAGGTGCCATCAGGGGACCAGAATGTGTTTGTAGGCGCATGTTGTTTTACCAAGTTTAGAATATAACCCCCATGAGCAACATCGCCTGGGGAACCTGAACCAATCACAACGAAGCTGATCAAGACCGGCTCCCCTACCCAGGAGCACATCTGAATCTTGATTTTACAGATGCCAAACCAGAGCACATAAGTAGGCATAGATGCTAGGGGTTTTGCAATATAAAGGTATTGATAATAATGTTCTGGGATATTAAAAACAATGTTTATTGATCGTGTTAAAATCTGGTTAACATTCATAACATAGTAGGTGGCAGGTTTTGCACCCGTTTAACATTTTGTCTTCCTGTACTCAATTATTTGTATTGTAATTTAGTTTAATTAGAAACAATTTAATAAGAGGATTAGTTTATAACATAATTATCTCAATATTTTGTGATTTTATTTTTAGTCATAACTCATTATTATAAGTGACCCTTTCGATGGGTTTTGCAGATATCCAACGAACAAAAAGTAATAAAGTGCTTTTCAACTTTAACAACACAGTATTTAATAATTTACCAAGTAAATGATTTTTTTATTATTTCCTATAAAACAGTGAATTTGGACCTCCAAGCAAATTTATAAGAATGTCCAGCCTACCAAACACTTACATGTGAGGGTATGTAGATGTCATACGGGTTTCCAGAATCCACATCAATCACATGGAAGCCCACACTAGAGCCATAGATGACCTTTAACCTCTGACCCTCTTCAACAGTCAGATCCACCAGCTGAGGCTTGTGCTGCAGTTCTGTGAAAGACTGCAAGAGGGAACGGCACGATGAATCGGTTAAAGAGACGGATACTGAACAGTCGGAGGAATTGTTAAGGCTTATGTAAGCATTAAACAGACAGTTAATGCATGCAAACAGCTGCTCCAAGGCAGAAAAGATACTCTTTCATTTACAAACGATCTTGGTTAAATAGCAGAGAAGGATTTAAGGAAGAAGAAAGGAAACAAAAAAACGAGAAACCATAAAGAAAGTATAAATATAGTGATACCTTGAAAGCCATGAATTTATGGTACGGCTTGGGGGCCCATGCATAAATCTCGACAGAGCTCTTCAATGCGATCACCAGGAATTTGATTCTCTCGTATTTCACTGAAAACAAAGTAGATCAGTCTTTCAGTCACCTGTAGCTCACAGCGGCAGTGTGTTATATTCATAGACTGTCCCCATCCTGCTATTCTCCATGATGTCAGAGCTGAGCAGAATGCCAATCCTCTCCATTAGCATCAGAGATCCAGATAAGACGCCTCTGCACTTACAGAAAAGCTTTTCTCTTTTGACCCCAATATCAGCAAACACAGAAAATACAAACTGGCATGGAGCCGCAATGTTTGCAGAAATGAACTTATTTGTAAATATGAGATGCCAAAGAGGATCATGGGTAACTGCTAGATTGGAAACTTATAAAAAAATATTTTTTAACCGAAGTAGTGGAGTTTTGATTTGAAGTGGTTCACTTACCAACTTTATAGTGAATGCATCCCTCCAGATCACCAACCGTGATCCAGCCCTGCTTCTTCTCAACCTCTGGGTCATTGTGCAGTATTCTGTTTCTCAGCCATGACAAATAGTACACACGTAGCTTGTTTTTCTTCCCTACAAACAACAGCGAGACGGCTGACGTGTTAATAAAACATGATGCGTATCCCCGGAAGACACATAAAAGGGCTGCAACTAGGGATGCACGATAAATGATCAGCCATATCTGTATACTGGATTTTAACTGTGAGCAGCGTGCAGCTGAAGGGGTTCAACGAGAGGAAATGATCAGTAGTTTATCGGCCATAATATATTGGCTTAAATTTCAATATCGGCCGATACCAATAGTAGTTAAAAATGACCATTTACCAGCCATTACAAATTTAAGCCGATAGAATAGCCGATCAATTACAAATAATTTCCTCTGGTAACGCTGCTCACAGTTTAAATCCAGTACAGAACTGTCAATCTATCATGATCATTCGCACCCTGCTATTAGCAAAACATTGTTGATTAAGTATGTCGATATTTATGAATGTGTAAATTAAAGGAAGAAAAGCATTTTGTTTGAAGACTGCTTTCTGTCTTGAGATCACTTAGACTTGTGGCTATTGTGAACACCTTTCTGGGTTGGTCTAGAAAAACATCTTTAATTTGTTTATTAAATAAACATTATACTGGAAAAAGTGTAAAAGTTAAAGAACCTTTAATTATTGTAAAGTAGACTTGGAATATGATTTTCAGGGGGGGAAATGTTATATCGGCCAACATTTCATGTATCGGCTTCCAATGTTGAAGAATTATCGGTTATCGGCCAAATGTATATATCGGTGCATCGCCAGCTGCAACCATTCATTTTTGGTCCGCGCTTTAAAAATGTGCATCTCATCTGAATGTAAAACGTGACAGAAATATGAACTCCTTGATGAACCCGTCAAGCTTTTTTTTGTACCTGATATGGTGACCAGGACATTTAGACCCTCCAGCACTTCCATCTGTTGGAAACGTCGGCGAGTGATGAGGTTATAGACCTTGCCCTGACCGCTGCGGTCTAGTAGCATTAGGCCGTTTTCAGTTCCCACCAACAGGTTCACCCCTGCATAAATAAAAATCTTAATGATATGCAACATGACACATCAAGAACTAGGGCTAAAAACTACAGGCAATTAAATGAAGAAATGCTCCAAAAACTAAAGCGTACCCCACAGAGCAGCACACAGAATCTCCGAGTTGAAGCGTTTCTTGTACTTGCGAATCTCTGGCGTGTCGCTGTGGGGTCTGATGTTGGTGGGGTTGACGTTGACCACAGAGATCTTTCGAGCCTCATTTAGTTTGGCTTGCTCTTGACGCAGAAGCTCATTACCAAACAAAGCTGCAAAGATGAGAAGGCGTAAAATAATCTTTTATGAACAGAATCAGGATACTTCTAAGTCAGGAGAAAGCAAAATCTCTATTCCATTCAACTCCAAAACCTTTTAAAATCTTATTTTAAAGCCCAAATTGAAGAACTGTTTTAGTAACTTTTCGGTTTTAATGTATGCACACATTGAAAAAACTGTGTTTGTGGTTTGTTTACTTACCGGCTGCTGAGCTTTCATCGTTGTCGTCCGTTGGGGAGGTCTGATACGCGCGAGAGTCCACAAAAGGAGTAAAGGAAGCTTGCGATCCACCGCTGAGCCCAAACTGATAAAACAACAATGAACCTTATCATCTTCAGAAGGAAGATTTAACACCAGACAAATAGAAAAACAACAGTCTGGTTTAGTGGCTAAAGGAACAGCAAAAACACAAATCATGTGTTTAGATGGAAGGAGCGGAAAAACTAAGCTCTATAAGTCAGCACGCAGTTCAGTCAAGCTGCAAATTCATAAAAAAATATATAATGAATCTGAAATGCTCTGTCCTGATTGGTCAGTAGAAGCCAGATTCAAATTCGCATGACCCTATTAAGCACCCAAGCTAAAATATCACATAATATAATGGCCGTTTAGATAATCTACCTCATCCATACTGTCCAGATCCTGGGAGTTGAGGCCGGTCGGTGTTCCTGACGGAGAGTGACTTTGCTGCACCAGGTCCGGAAGGTTCCCGTGACCAGCGAAACCATTGCTCTCACCATGTCCCAAACGCTGCTTTTCATTAGTCTATACAGAGAATTGAACATAAATTGGAAGTGGGTGGGGCTTCTTTACACAGTATTAGCGTGTGTGAACATGCCAAAGTGAACACAGTTTGGCATGGGGACTCACCTCTTTTCTTCTCAAGGTGCTATCTTCTGATTCGTCATTGTAGGAATCGCCAAAAGAATCATCACGGCTGTTTGTAAAAGACTCATTGTTCCCCTGAACCGAGGGCCTGTGGACGACAAGCACAGATGTTGGATTTGCTGGTCAATATCCAGATTTTAAAATCAAATAAATAGGAAATGAATTCACAAATTTAAATTATACACCAATTTAAGTGTATATGTGTATATCTCTATAGGAGAAAGATAAGGAAGTAACAGTAAAAAGAGGGATAATGGGGAAAAAAGGTGACATAACAGCCGTCATGTGCACCATTGTGCAATGTTTTCCGACAAGCCTCGACAAAACAATGTATTTTGAGGTAGAAGACAGAAGCGCTTCCAGCTTACATAATTCTGGGAATGTCGCTGACTGGCACAGTGCCGTCATGTCCTACATTCTCCCCATCTTCATCCTCACTGCTTTCAGAGTCCTCACTAGAGGACGAGTAGTCAGTCAGTTTGAGTGGAGGCCGATTGATCTCATCTATTCGTAGTTCTCTCAGTTCTTTAGCCAGGGCAGTCAGATCCTGTGAGACAGAGAGATTAGTAATAAGAGTTATTAAAACGCTAACATGTGTATAAATGATAAAGCTTAGAAACCACTGGTGTGGACACAAATACACGTATCGTTCTTGGTATGAATGCGACTTGAATCTCACTCAGCAGGTGAACAATCTTTATTAAGAATCGCTCAAGTAGAAGAGATTTAATTACAATGATAAGCCAGCCTTAGTTTGTTTGGTGGTTTAGCTTAAGGACCAGCGAGGTCAAATGATATTTTCCATTCAGCAGGGTAAAGTAATTATTATGAATTATACTTCTTAAAAATCTTTCCTCTCCCACATATATTCAAGGGACAGTTCACCCAAAAATCAATAGGGGGCAGTATTGTTTAGTTACCAACATTCTTTAAAAAACCTTCTTTTGTGTTTTGCAGAAGGAAAAGTCATATGGGTTTGAAAGGACATGAGGGTGCCTGAATAATAAAATATTTGTTATGTGGCTCTTTAATAAGCTCTCAAAATCCCCACCACAACAGATATCATGAACGTTCAACACCGACATGTCTTGACTGTGTATTTTAGAGCTCTCAAGTAAAGGTCAACTGTAATCGGTTTGCATTTAAACCATAATCCCAGCTCTTGACCCAAAATAAGGACGGCCTCTCATGAACTCTGGTTGCTATGGAAACAGCAAGGCTGCCAACAAGTGGCTGGGCTTGTTTGTGCTGGAGCACTACGTTTTGAGCCAAACGGGGGGGTATAGACACCCACACACAGAGAGAGTCTATTGACAAAGCCACGGGCAATCCAGTTTGGTGAGAAAGTTTAGGGGGTGAAAGAGGACAAGCTTTTCTCAAGTCAGCACTGCTATTGAGATTAGCAGACAAGCATTCCCACAGTTCTCTGCCAAGCAACCTTTAGACCCAGAGGAAGATGGATGACACAATCTTGCCAAGCTTTACTCTGCCTTTACAGCACTGATTGAAATTCTGGTGACAGGTTGGATAAAGAGGACGGAGAGAGAGAGAGAGGGAGAGGGAACTGGAGCTGGTTAATGCAGATTGTAGGTCAAACAGCTCATTATGTGGACCACTTCAGTTCTTTGTACAAACATTAATCATGCCGAACAGATTCTTACCCTCAAGACTCTGTTTACCTCATAAAAAATATATAGTACAATAAATGAAAAAACAAGCCTTGGTTTTCCATGAAGACACATGTAGATAGATTAGGTAGATAGACATCTTGATCTCTCAGAGAGGCCAGCATCATTTTGCGTATGCAATTGCATATTACTCATATTGAAAAATAAAACATCTTATTCAAAACTCTCAGAAGTAGCACAATAACGTAAAATCCTGCTTCCTTTATTTCTAACTAAATTCAGATTAAAAAAATGTTAATGTGCACCTTTTTAGAATTAACACTTGTACATCAGGGCTTAGTGGGTTTGAATGACCAAATGACACCTGGAATATAAACACTGGCAGAATTTATTCTAAAGCTGCTCTATATGGTGCTTGAAGGCCACAGCTTTATTTAAAAAAAATGTAAGGCCTCCAAATAAAATATGTAAAAGAGAAGATAAAAGGCAAACAGAAGTTTAGAAGTCAGAAAGCAAGAAATTGTCTAAGGTAGGAACTTACCGCAGGTCGATTGGGTTTGTTTTGTTCTTTGACTTCCTCCTGAGTGGGCTTCGATGCCTCTTGCGATGGCACTTGAGATCTGTCTGATTTACCAGAACCTGTAAACCATACATACAAGTGTAAAAACAATTGTTTCAGACTGCTGGGCAACATTTTTTTAAGAACCTATACTGATCCATGTTTTGTAAGATTTCTTGTTGAAGGTGCCAATGGGGTATATGCACACGGCCAGCTAGATCACCTCCACTCTTTACCCCATTTAAGCTTGAACAGTTTAAGAATGATTTACACAGAAATGTGTTCAGTTTAAATGAAAAGTTTACCCAAAAATTAAAATTCTGTCATTTAAGATATTTGAAAGAATGTTTGTTAAAAATTGCTCTATAAATTTCTTTGTTTTGTTGAACACAAAAGAAGAATGTAGGAAAACAAACCGTTCCTGGGCACTTTTGACTACCACTGTAATCTTTCCTACTATGGTTGTCACAGGGGGCCAAGAAGTTAAGTTACAAACATTCTTCCAAAGATCTTTCTCTGTGATCATCAAAACAAAAGAAATGTATACCATCTCGGAACAAATCGAGGGTTCCAAAACCTGTATACATTTCTTTGGTCTGCTGAACACACAGGAATATTTCTGGAAGATTGTCAAATTTCATCCCCCTTTGACTTCCATAGTATGTATTTTCCCTATCATGGCAGTAAATGGTGGATTCTTCCAAATGTCTTCCTGTTTGTTCAGCAAAAATACATTTGGACAGGTTTGGAACAAACTAAGGGTGTTTAAATGATGACAGAATTTTCATTTTTGGGTTAAGTATCCCTTTAACTTTCTTGAAGACTGTTTGCCGTCGAACTGTGTGTTGTCATTCTGAATTTAGCGATGGCAGAGTTAATATTCTGACCTATGGAAAAACATGCTGGATTGGACCCAGAATATCTAGACATCTATAACAGGCAACAAACGCCTCCAGTATGTCATACTGTGCATCATCCTCCGTCTCCCCGAAGAATGAGCGCAGGATTGCACATCTGACAGGTGAACAGAGTGGTACAGGAACTGAAGGAGCTCGGCAGAACGAGCCAGGATGGAGTCTGAGTGACTGCCAGATCCTCCGAGGATGTCAGGCTAAGGCATGCTGGGACAATCATGACAGCGCCAGTCACTCACAACACGACCACCCACACGGCCTACTCTGAATAAACATCTCTATAAAGTGATGCTGTGCGGTGGCTGAGGTTTCTTGATGGTTGAGTAGCTGACAATCCTTTTGAGAGCGAAGGGCGCTCACCTCTAGGCAGGTTCCTCTCACTCGAGCCAGGATGGGAGCCACCCTGAGAACTGGGTGTGCTGGAACTAGATGAGCTGTTGCTGTTGGTTCTCTGCAGAGCCACATCCAGAGACATCTCCGTTCTCCTCAGGTCAGGATTACTGCACAGATCAACAGACATTAAGCCAATGATAACAACAGAGAAATGCTCATATCATGTGATCGGGATGAGAGCTGACCTGGTGCGTACGAGCTGCGAAGCTGCTCTCCCCACAACACCCAAGTCTCCATTCCCAGGAGAGGTCTTCCTCACCAGAGCTGGGGAGATAGAGGTGGTCCGCTGAGGCACCTGGGTATTACCGCACAACTTTAATCAAAAGCACAAATGACCAAGTGTCAGGGAGACAGAGGATCAAAATATGATCACCAACATCTGCTCCTCTTCAAAACAAAAACTCAATAAAAGGCAAAGAGTGGAAAGAGAGTGTTTGAATCCAAATGCTTCAATTTAATGATGCATTGAGCAATTACATGTTTAAACTCTACTAGCTCTTATTTGTCTTCCAAAACAAGAGCATTAAGGCATGTTTACACCGAGGAGGATATCTACAAACGTAACAAACGTTTATATAACGTTTTAAAAACAAAAAAAGATTCAATAAAATGTAATTGTGGCGTATCCCCTTCAAATGAATGAAACTCAACACTTATTTTTCAAGTGACCTTGGAAAGTTTTAAACATTACTTCGTGCACTCATTGCTGTAATTATTCTGACCTTTGGAGGAAGGTCCTCTTGCCTCAGCCAGGGGGAACCACGGTCAAATTTCTCCTCGCGGCTGGGAACACGAGGGGCCGGAGGGGGCATCTCTGAAGTCGGGTCGGAGTTCTGACGTGGCATTTCTGGTCGATGGGACTTGAGGTTCTCTTGGAAGGTTGAAACACCCTTGGAGGGCTGATCATGCACCGACTGAGATACTGATAGCGAGGAGCTATGAGATCTCACAGGAACCAGATGGGCCATCTGAGGAGACACCATGGTTAAACTACATCTCCAACAGCCAAAGCTAGGGTCAGCGGGAGTGGTAGAAGGATGGCATCTGGCTTTGCTCACATTTATCACATTAAATAAAAGGTGAGGTTGTACCTGAGGTTCCACAGGGCAGTGCACGGGAGGGGTCCGTGGCGGCTGCATACCGCCACTGCTGAAGGACTCCGAGCGAGGTGGAAGGGAGGGGTCAGAGATACGGTTGGCCGCTTTATGCTGCAGGGCCGGAGAGCTTTGACGGTTGAGTTTGGAGCGCTCCTCGACCTTCATGAATAATAGAAAAACCAAATAAGGACAAGCCAGACTGTTTAAACGCAACCACCACCAATCACACAAGTAAAAACCAGCAAATACCAAGAAATGCTCTTGTCATGCACCCAATTATACATCATTGGGTTTCAGATATGTATCAGCCAGCACTACAAGACAAGTTAATTGCTAGAATCTATGACGTGATCTTTAAGAGAAAAGCCTTTTTTACAGCTAAAGGGTGAATTCAGCGTTTCATGTTGATCATATCATTCATACAACGAATGGTTATATGAGATCAGCATGTTCTAGGAGCGCCCCAGTAGAACAGACAGAGAAATCGAAGACCTTTGAGAAGTCAAATGATAGATGGTTTAGCCAAGTTCACTGGATAAAGAATCTGCTTTAGCAGTAGAAAAAGCTAAGATGTGAGACAAAAGAATATCATACAAATAGTATGTGCGGTTCAGTCGAGATAATCAGTAATTTTTATATAAATTGCATTTGTATTCATGCAAAGTGAAAGGTGTGACTGTCCTGAATGTGTACATTTTGGTAGGACTTTATGCTCCTCTGTAAGTGTCTCACATCTTGAAGGCTTTTCATTTGCTCAACAGATCCTAAGAGGCTAAGAAGAATAGTCATCGGTTAATGATCCCATTGTCTCAGAGATGAAGGATCCTACTGTCGTCATGAAAAAGAAAATGAAGCTTGTTAGTTAAACAAGAACCAATGTTAGTGGAGCCAGTTTTCTCAGAGGTGTGAACCACTACATCTGCAATCATAATTCTAAGTAGATGTCCTACAGTGTCATTGCTCGTCTCAAAATAAATGGAGAAAATTGCTTTTAACACTCGTCACGGTTTGGTGGTCACGTGTAAGAGATGCAAAACAAGAAATTGTTTCAGCTTTCCAGAAGCACTTTGTAATGATGCCAAGATGGCTTTCCAGAAAACCAAACACTTCCCCAACATTAACATAATCTTTTTCAAAGCTGATGCCTGAATGATATTATTTGAAACGTTCACCATATGCTGCCTTGCAAGAGAAACAGAGCTCCATCACCAGCCGGCGATGCACCCAGAAGCACCCTGCGATTGACTGCACGGAATGAAGAGCTAATGCTTACATTAATACACAGGGAGTCCAGGCAGAATGATGGCCATCTGATGAAGCTCAGAATCAGTCTCAGGATCATAGTCGGACAAATGTGAGAGGGGGGGTTGTGATTTCTCTGAATGGTAAGAGCCAGTCAGATGTATATGGGAGGCTTAAAGGGATAGTTAACCCCAAAATGAACAAAGAACAAACCAAGTCATAGAGGTTTAGATTGACATGAAGGCGAAGAAATTAAGGAGTTTTTTTGTGGTTATCCATCCCTTTAACACCTATGAAGTGTTGCGTGAACATGTCTTAGATGGGTAGGGAGGTGTCTATGTTTTATGGCCTTCTGTTTTGGGGCATGATTCAACGATTTTTTTATGAAATCCATAATAAGAAGTACAATTATATACACCAGATCTCTAAAAAAATGACAACCACTATGAAGCAATCCAAGCAAGACTCCTATACTGGGCACGAGACCAAAGGCCTCTTGGAACGCTGCTCATCCAAGCAGGTTAGATGTAGCAAACTATTCAAACGATTTATGTACATAGAAAATTGAAAAGTAGCCACCATAGTATTGAAATTATGCTAAAATTTTATTATTAAGAAAATCAATAACATGGTTCAAGAAGAACTATTTACATCTATTTACAATAAGATTATAGCACCTCATTGAGAAGGGGAACTAATCTCATTCTGGAAGAACAACGTAGATTCTATAGGGGATAAAGTAGGGGTGGGGGAAGAGCTAAATCGATCGAGGGACGGAGACCTAGAAGAGCCCGGGCTCGTTCTGGGAGATGGGCGAGGAGTTAACCAGTTCAAGAATGTGCGCAACGGCTCTGCCATGCCTGCAGACTTTTTGGGCTTTCTCAGACGCACATTTAGCAAACCCTCATACGACTTGGAGCGCCAAATGGGCGGGTAAGGACTCTGCATTAAAAACTCAGAAGGAGCGGATGAAGACAGGTCCATAAAGGAAGAGCTGTGATGAGTATCAACTGATTCCTCTGAACTGAACGTTATATGAGGCAATGCCCATGGACTCTTTGGCACCCTCAGGAGGTTGTTAGATGCATCTGATTTTGAGCGGTGCTCTCTGGGCATTTGTTCTCGGAGGGTTTTTTCTGGAGCGGATCTGGACAGGAAGCACTCCTCAACTGTGAGCAGGCAATCGGGACTAGTAGGAAACAACAGCTCGTCACAATCATCTATATCTATTCTACGACAAGGTGAGAGCGAGGACGTGCGAGACTCCATCTTTGGAGGACTGGTCAGGCTCTCGGAACTAACCGCTTTAAGGATCATTGGGTTGGGCTTGCGTCCACGGGCCTCCTGGGAGGCCTTTACTTGGCGGATCTGCTGGCTAATGTCTTGGGGCAGGGCTGAATTCTTTCGACTCTCTTGCTGACTTGTGGACTGGACGCGATGCTGCTTCTTCCTCTGCTGCAAATGCTGCATGACCTGTTCACGAATAAGGTAAGAGGGGGCGGAGGGGCTCCGGCGTGGGGCATTCTGCTGATGGGAGAGGGGCTTGGATGGCTTGTTGTTCATGGGTTGGATCTGTTTCAGGGGCGGGCCAAGGACCTGAAACAGTGAGTCGAGAGGGTTTGGGGTCAAACAAAAGTTGGTCAGAGAAAGGAAAAAACACAGGCAAAATAAAATGGCTAATAAAGGAGAAATTAAAGGAGAGTCCGGATGAGATGGTGAACACCTTTACTTTAAGTTCAGGGTCATTCTACAATTGGAGTGACATGTCCACAAAAATAAAACTTTCTTACTTTAAAATCAACCAAAATGTATTCATGCTACTGGATGCATTTGAGTTTAAGTTGACAATTACTTTGCAGTTAATGGTCAATTCATCGATTATCAATTAATTGTTATCCACCATATTGCACACTTTTTAACAATATAAAACCAAGCTACAACATGTGTCACCACAATTGTAGATTAACAATTATTTTGTACAAACCCTCTGGTGGCCATTTTGCTGGAATAAAGAAAACAAGAGTTAATAGGTCAAGTCACATTTTGCTCTTACCATGCTGACATTAAAAAGCTTCTGACCCTAAAAAAAAACTTGAATTGTATACAGTAGGACACCGCTGCACTGCTGTGAAAATGACAAACACAGATAAAGACAAGCAATGACTCTTGAGTCAGCTATATACCTCTTTGGCCCAGGCTGGTTTCTCGCTGGAGTTTGCTGCATCTTTGTAATGGTACAGTTGCTTCTTCTCTGCAGGTCTGGAGTCTTGTTGCAGCTGCTGTTGTTGTTGTTGCTGTTGTTGGAGAGAAACAAGGTAAGCTCTCTCTTGATGCAGCTGTCTCTGCAACCTCTCCGCCTGCCGCTGCTCCTCCAGCTGCTTGCGTTTATACTCCTGACAACAGAAATAGAGAAACCCTTTAATCGCCTGAGACTACATAAAACGGACGGGTTCAAATACAGTATCACAGAAGCACAATGAGCATATGGCACACATGCTAGCCAGTACACTGACACACACGCGCACACACACGCTGGATCACATAAGCAGGAAAAACAGCGGCTCACAACAAATTCTTAAAGAACTCATGAAATGGCTTATTGAGTGCATTCAATTTTTGTTGTCGTGCTAAGGCGCATTCACAAACTACGATTAGCTACTTGCTTGTTGTAGGTGGTGTAATAGGAAAGTCCATTATTATCCTGTGAGCACTTACACTGACATTCAAATGTCCATGCATTCCTAATAAAATTGGGCTTACTGTCTAAAAGGCAAGTTATGTTTGTGTGTAGGACCTACGCCGTAGCCTCTATGCCATAGGCAACGTGCCAGTTTTCCTTTATATACTTGTGCGTCGTTATCCGCGTCGACAGACAATGACCACTGGGCGTCAGTGTCCACACGCCCATTGCTTGTATAACCGAGACACGAGCCGAAGAAGAAGAAGTGCGTTTGAGACGCATTAGCAGTGATAGCGTCATTTAAAGCGTCATTTTTGTTGCAGCTTGAGATATTAAATACAGAAGAACAAATTCTTTACTTTGATAATTCATTCGGAAATGCGTTTGAGTGGAGAGGTGTTCTTTGACCTGTGGGAGGGGTTCAAACAGACCAATCACAGCACTAGCGTCTGTGTAGAGTCCACATTGAGTAGACGCGCTGTTACATTTCTGGAGATGTGCACTTCAGGCTACGAAAAGCTACGCACAGATTATGGTGTAGGTATTACGTACGACCATAAATTACGCTTTAGGTGGAGCTCGGAGCTTTAATTTCTGTAAAAACTCCAGAATTAAAAAACGTAGGCAGAAAGAGGGTGGAGGAGGCAGGGTGGCGGTTGAAAGGCGGCGGCTAGAAGCACAATGATTGACAGGACTAGACATTCAGGCTCCTCAACATGACGTGATAGATCTCACAATGGCTTTAAAAAAAGACCATGCAGTCTATACCCTTCAACAGTAGCGAACAAGTAAATCAGAAGTAAATGGACCAACATTTTTAACGTTCTAGTTCTGGTCTATCTATGTAACTAAGGACTAAGCCTCAATCACATGACTGAACACACAGTCAAAAGTGTGGCATCTTTCCATGCCAGGCATATGTTCAGTCTCTGCAGCACCGAGCTGGGTCACCACTAGTTCAGAGTGATGTCCTACTTCTACTCTCATCTGTGACTTCAGTTGCGTATGAAGGTAAAGAACAAAGGTACCTGGAAAATACAGCCCTCCTCTCCCCTTCCCAAGTGGCTTCAATAAAAGAAAGTTTGATCGAACCTTCATAACTGCAAAGCTCCCACGAGAGCAGAGAATGAAGGGAACACCTGCTACACTCTGCAGTACTCCAACAAGCACTTAAAATACCTCAAAGCATGCTGGGATTTCAGAAGACCAAAAAATTGGCAGAGATAAAATCATTTTTTATTTCCATCTACCTGATTTTCTTTTCTTCTGTTGTATGGAGAGTCTATAGCCACAATAGCAAGAACTATTAGCATGAATATAACATGCATTAAGAGGAATGTCATTATTCATTACATCACAACAGTCGCAAAACAACTAATATCACATGCAAAACAAACAATGACCAGAATCACTGTATCTGCACAACCACAACAGTCACAAGAAGGGCGTGTAAACATATGGCCAGGGGTAAGATGATATGGGCGGGGTAGGTAAGAGATCAGGGTTCAGGGGTACAGCAGGCGAGTCTCTTCTCTCTGTTACCAGTAGGAGAGCCTGCTCTTGTAAGAGCTGTTGCTGCAGGATCTCAAGCTGTCTTTGTTCCTCCTCCAACTGACGACGGATATACTCCTACAGCCCAGCCCCGACGCCAGAGAGAGAAAGACAGGGAAACAAAGAAAAGAGTTTATATCAGAGTGAAAGTGTGAGAGGAGGAGATTACTTCACATGATAAAGTGACACAAAAGTGAAATACAAAAGAAGAGAAATTCGGTGAAAAAACAAGAATACAGTATTAAAAGTCAGTGTGTGGGAGTGAACACAGGAAAAAAACAGAGCAGATAGTCGGATGAGGAAAGAGAAGGTGTGAATGTGTAGAGAGCGTGGGGGGAGAGAGAGAGAGAGAGCTGGGAGTTTTGCCATCAGTGTACCATAAAGTACAGTCGGAGGACAAAACATCTGAGGGTATTGAGAGAGAGAGATTGAAAAAGGGTAGAGAAAAATCAGAGTATTACTGCCGTGTCCTCAAGAGCAAACGACTGCGAGATGATGGAAGAGCGAGAAGTGAGCGAGAGTGTGTGTGGGTCGGCGCTGGAAAACGGCGGCCGTTAATACAGCTAACCTATTCACATCAATGAAAGAGAGGAGAGAAATATTCACATCTATATTTATTCAAGTCACCCTTGTCTTTACAACCCCTTCATAATGGAGTACCTCAGAGATGACGCATTTTTGTAGGCCTCACCCGAAAGCCAATGCATTTTTCCCATTCACTTGAAAGATCGCAAAAATGCTCTGTGATAAAGGTGAATGACTTTCACGCTTTATTTATCTGTGAGGATGATCTTGATAGACGCAGTATTTTCTAATTGTAAAAAGCCGACATGATGCTATAAATAGACTACACCATGGTCGTGTGATATCAACATCACCACCACCACCAAGCCTCCAACAACTTTCTCAAACTCAGTACGTAATTCCTCCGTGAATGAAACCCCATCGTTTTTAGATATTTGTGTCTATTTTGCATTATTTGTGAGATATATATGCGTGATGACATTTAATGTCCCCACCAAAGGACGTGGTGTTTTAAAAACATGAAGATATTTAGAGGTTTGGTTAACCCTAAACCTCATTTTGGCGCATTTAATATTTAAATTAGTGGTGGGCCGTTAACACAGTGAGACTCTTATCGCGCGATAAAAAAAATGTCGCCGTTAATCTATTCTCAAAGTTGGGTTGGGAGCTGGGTCTATACTACACAAGCTATGATGACTTTCACCTTGATATTTTAGCGCGGATGTATACCAGCTTAACTGCACTGTACGGGGCGAGAACGAGATTTTTCAACTCGCGTGATTCACGTCATTCGCGGAAGCAGAAGCCGCCTCATCATCTTATAACCAGGGCTTCATTCGCGCGATTCGCGCAGCAAGTAGGTCTATTGGCTCTTTGCATTAACATATAAATAACTCGCGCTTGACACGCCATTCGCGTTTGGTCTGAACACAACATAACGTTACTGTGAAATTACCGCATCAAACGTGACATGCTAACATGGATGCAGCTATGAAGCAGCCGGGTTTGCTTCAGGGAAAATTTATTTTTAAGAAGCTTCCCAATAGAAACATCGACAAGACTAAGGTTGTTTGCACCTTGTGCAATGCGGAATTGGTTTAAAAAAAACTCTTTCTCTCAACAGGTAGTGGTCTAGCTTTAGTTGAAACCAGTAACTTTGTATTGAGATCTAATGTATTATCGCTCCTGTATGACATATGGGTTGTTGCTCCCTCACTCTTTGTAAGTCGCTTTGGATAAAAGCGTCTGCTAAATGACTAAATGTAAATGTACTGTAGGAGCTCTTCCAGTCTCAAGTACCACCTAAACGCAAATCATCCCTTAGCTAATGCGGAAGTAAACATAAATTCATCTTATTGAACATAATTTAATTTTCATCACCAATTATCATAGTAGAACAGCTTTCTCAAGCAGTTTGTGATGCATTTTGGAAACAGGAGATGAGCCCCTGGTATAATGCGCCACCTGGCTTGAGAAACCCGTTCTCAAAGACTTACTTTTAGTCATTATTTGGGTAGCACACATATTCTGAATGCCTTCGGCAGAATTCAAATGAGCCATTTTAATCTAGATTAATCTAGATTAATCTTGGAATTAATCTAGATTAAAAAAATGAATCTATGCCCACCACTAGTTTAAATGCTAACTCGCTTTAAGGTTTTGCATATGGAAATACGACATCTCTGAGGTATGACAGTATGTGTGGCAGCACAGTTCAAGGTCAGACAGGAACACACGCACAGACACAAACACACATCACAGTTAGGGATGTTGGATGGTCGGTCAGTCTGGGGCAGATAAAGAGAAGGGCACAAGTGCTGTGCGCTCACTTCCTGTGGGTCTTATCTGACTCTCCACAGAACCTTCCTTCAGCCAGACGCAACCACACACAAACACACTTTAATTGGGCATGCAGTTGCGCTTCCCAGCTGTGTCCTCAGAGCAGCGCTGTGACAAACCGTGTGTGTATACCTGTTCTCTTTCAGCCTGTCTCCTCTCCTCCTCTCGGCGGAGCTGCTCTTCATAGCGGTGTCTCTGCTCTCTCTCCTGTTGCTTTCTGAGCTCACGCTCGCGTCGCTGTTGCTGTGCGACACACACACACATAGCATGCAGCTGAATGACCTGTTGGGTCTTTTCTTAGTAACAGTGTAGGAGAGAGAAAACGACACTTTCTCCTCTATGTCCTCTGGTTTTATGTGCTTTATGAGAGTCTGGGAAAATTCCACAAGTGTCTTAAATATGAGAGGTTATGATTTTGGGAGCTATAATTCCCAAATCAACAAGAGTAGCTCTATTATCCCAGCAGAAAGACTGGGTGACGTTACAACCACTAGACCAAACTCTAGTGGTTGTATTCTATAAACAGATTTTGAAGAAAAACATCAACACGCATGTTCTTGATGTTTAATCCATATGAATGAAATTCCGCTATGTTTTGGTGTTTGGGCAATCATCTTTCATTTTAAATTGCCTAGTCATTGTGTATTTAGCTAAATATATCCAAGTCGGCATAAACAGCTCTCTAAATGTAGATCTGATTATTCTTGGTTATCTATGAAATAGATACTTCACCCAAAAATGTTTTATTGTTTTATTCATGTAATTATGAATCTGTGTGACTTCCTTTTTTGCAGAACACAATAAAAAGATTTGAAGAATGTTGGTAACCAAACAACATTGGCCTCTTCGATGTCTACTGACATAAAACCACTGAGACATTTCTCCAAATATCATGTTTTGTCTTGTACTAGGCCTGGCTTGGTATGAGATTTTGGCGGTATGGTAACCTTAAGCCAAACTATCACGGTTTTGCAGTGTGGCAGTATTGGGGTTGCAGCTTTAAAATGTGTTTTTTTAAATGTCTGAGTCAAAATCATTGAATAGATTAATAGATTACATTTTTAAGCAACAAAATATTTGGAACAGTGGTAACATGAACAGTATATCAGGTTAAATTAGTGCTTCCAGAACATTTTGAAAACACGGCTACCCTTTCTAGTTATCTTTAAAATGTGACGTTGGATCACAAAACCTGTCTTAAGTAGCACGGGAACATTTTTAGTAAAAGTCAGAAAAGTCATTATTTTTGGGTCAAGATAATTTTTCTTTTATGCCAAAAATCATTAGGATATTAAGTAAAGATCGTGGTCCATGAATATATTTTGTAAATTTCCTACCTTAAATATATAACAACTGTATTTTTGGGAGTATATGGCCTGCCACAGTGCCCCTGATTAACAACCTCAAATGCAATTTTCTCAATATTTGGATTTTTTGCACTCTCAGATTCCATTGTTTTAAACGGTTGTATCTCTCCCAGATATTGTCCTATTCTAACAACTCATACATCAATAGAAAGCTTATTTATTATATTCCATATACATATATTGAATTTATGAACAAAAATTAAATGCAGATAAGCAAACAATTAATTAAGCATAAACAAATAGCAGCTGATGGATTCCTGCACAAAACAGCTCATCCCTTTGGAACAGTATAACAGAAAGTTTTAGGGGGTTTTAAACCGTAACTTTCAAAACCGCAGTATACACTGGAACGGTATTCCGCCCAATGACTATGTTCCACAGAAGAAAAGCTTTACTTTACTCTCATGACATTCAAAACCTGTCAGAATGGTCTGCAGTTTTGCGTTGTTTACCAACTTTTTTGATAGAAAAGCGCATTGCCACATGAATGTAGTTTTTTCTGTACATATGCACATAGTTTGTTACCCAGACGTACGTGTAGCCTACCATTTTATTCTTTTCTGAAAACAGAAAAGGAAAATGTGTAAACGAGAACGGCTTTATTGTGCATTTAGTTCTGTTAAAGTATTAAAATACTGTACAGTACTGTACGTAACCGTTCAGAAAGTAAACGCAAATACGACACGATGACGTCATGCGTATGCTTATCAGCACTGCTGCACAGGGCAAATTTTGTCCCGTATTTCAAATTGAAAAAGTTGGCAACCCTAGATGTACCTCTTCTAACCGACGCCTCTGTTCTTTCTGTTCCTCGATACGCTTCTGTCTCTCAGCCAGTAGCTGGTGCTTGTGTCCCTCATTCTGCTGTTGCTCCAGCTGCTGTCTACGAATGGCCTCTGATCGTTCCTTATTGGCTAATTGCAGGCGCAGGAAATCCCGTCTCAGGGTGGACTCCCCAGGTACATTGATGATGGAGCTGTAAAGGGGACAATTAGTTGAAGATTTTAAAGTTCACTCAGATATTTTTCTACCATAATTCCAACACCAAACATCTTATGTGGGCAGTACCTGGGTTCTCCCATGTCGTGCTCTTCCTCCTCCTCTTCACTCCCACTGTACTCATACTCAGTCTCATCTGCAGGAGTGAAAATGTCCATCAGTTATATTCAAACAGGCAAAACATTTCCCTGATGGATAGCTACCTTCACATTTAATCCACTTAAATCACTTGTCATTTTGTTTATATTTTGATTGATATATATTTTAGACTGCCAATTTAAACCTTCTCCAGATAGTCGTGTGCTGGAATTCAACAACATTGAATATCGCGATAATGACCATGCACAATATTGTAATTGTGCACAGCACATAACATAAAAATGAGAAGTAACTTATTACCTGAATTGTTTAGAATTCAAGGCAGCACATAAACTTCCAACAACCAAATCTCTATTTTTGAGATGTGTTCTTTTGCATCTGAAGATGTTTCAAACAGTGGGTTTCTTCATACTTTAGTAATTATTTCTATTTTTTATAAGTAATTATATCATTTTTTGTATTTGTGAAAGTCAAACTTGCTATTAAGAGGAAAATACTTTTTAACTTTTTCAAAATGAAATACCATGATAATACTGTACACCATGATCAAACTTCCAGCAATGACTGTGAAGGGAAAAGCGATAGTCACATGGCCACAATCAGAGGTGATATGCTGAGGAAAAATACCTTATGGTGAGGTCTGGGATAGGAAAATCCCTTATACTGAAAATGTTTTAACACTCTTGCATTAAAACTACTATACAGAGGGAATCACGCCTGGAATAGAGAAATGGCACATCAGCCCCCTATTCATCCACTCTTGACACTAAAGAGATTTCAGACTTAATATATCTACTAAAAATACTTTGATACCAATGGCCTAAATGAAATGAGTTGCAAAAAAAAGTTTAACATTGAAGAAAGTCTTGTAAAAACAGCGTATAGCGATGTCAAAATAGTCATTGGGAGAGGAGTATTAAAACTAAACTCACACAATATAACCCTGAAGTAGCATTTAAGGGGGCTATTTAACTAGCAAAATGGAGACTAGGAAATAAAGGAGATGGCCGTACAGTGTGTGATAAATGCTAAATGTCAGCAAATATGCCCGAGGACTGATACTGCGTCAAGTCATTGGTGTTTACGCGTGTGTGATGTAAAGCATATAATGAATGCATGAGCCGCATACAGAACAGGACATATCATATTCTGATAGATCAAGCTGATAAGGTCAATGCGTATGCGTGTTTTCACCTCTCTCGCCTCTCTTCTTCTTGGTGCGGTCAATATGGTCTTTCAGCTGAATGCGGATCTGCCTCTCGCTGGACATGTCTTTGATGAACGGATGCTTGAGCATCTGCTCCGTGTTGGGCCTCTGGTTGTGGTTTTTAACCATACAGCTCTCGATGAACGACTGGAACTTCTTTGACCTGCAGATATATGAGGAAGTTTAAGGAGACGGGTGGATGCTTCTTTTCTTTTTCTACTTTTTGTGAATGCTTGATAACTCTCAGATGCGTATCTCGCGTGTGTTTGATGTTGTGTTTATTTGGAAGTCTTGAAAGATTAACTGCTGCATCTACCCAGATAGCACAGGTACATCTGTAAGATATCTGCTAAAGATATGAAGAACATCTGCTGCCTTAAAACAGCTGCTTAATATCTTAGAAAGAGCTGTTGCACATCTTACAGACATCTTCTAGAGGTCTATATGATATCTTACAGCAGACGTCTCAAAGATGTAGGGTAAATGAGAAAACAGCTGAAACTTAAAATAAACGATTTAAATGGGCATGAACGCTGTGAGAAGAAGAGCCGTTAAAAACCAGCAAAAGTTCAAGCATGGGAGAAGGGCGCTCCAATCACAAGGAGTAATTAGGAAAAATGTCTTCTCATTGGTCAAGAAAACACAGTCTCATGAATAATAATGAAACACCAAGGCGTCATCGATGTACTATAGTACATCGACATCACATCTTTTGACGTTGGCTAGATGAGGATTTAAACCCAGAACTTTAAGAGCTTTAAGAACTTTCAATAGTCAGGAGGCATGAAATACTGTTTTACACAGCACACTTAAGCGGTGTATATTATATATAGTATCATCTTTTGTAATAAAGGCTTTAATGAGGGAACATTAAATAATAGAATGTATTGTGCGAAAAAGTACATCAACGTCAGGAAAGTGTGCAAAACACACAGAGTAACAGGTAAACAGCACTTTGTGTAGTAATTTTGAATGACTTTTCAATTTCTGTTTCATGTAGATACATGTAAAAATGTGGTCCATCCACTTCATGTAAATTACAATTGCAATCATTTTCAATAACACACCCTATAATGTTATATGATTTACCTTGATATTAAATACAAAATAATAGGAAATACTTAATCCAGTGAACTAAACATAATGCCCCCTTTACACAGTCAAGGTTTAAGACCGGTTCATTACCATAGTGGGAAAAATTGCTTTATAAATTTCTTTGTTCTGTTGAACACAAAAGAAGAGATTTGTAGGAAAACAAACAATTCTGGTGCAGTTTTGACTACCATTGTAAAATATCCTACTATGGCAGTCAATAGTGGCCAAGAACTGTTTGGTTACAAGAATCCATCCAATATCTTTGTGTTCATCAAAAAATTAATTCATACAGACTTGTCACAACTCCAGGTTGAGTTAATGATGACAGAATTTTCCTTTTTGGATGAACTATCCCTTAAACTACATCCATATGTCTAGCACAACACACAGCAATCTCAAAGCAGCTGTGCTTGGATGGCTGTGCACGTGAAGGACCGACCTATCAAGTGAAGATCACGCATGACAGATGAAACAAACAGTGAAGAGTCACTAAAGCCTTTAACAGTAGACTGGACAGTGTTTGTGAAATCTTGTTAGGTCTGGGCGAGTGTCTGTGACCTCTGTGAACAAAGAAAGGGCTGCTCACCACTTCTTGGATTTGAGTTTGGGGGCTGGGTTTCTAGGGATCAGGAAAAGGGCTCTCATTGGGTGCATGTCACATAGAGCTGTGGGGGAAAAACAAAGAGAACTTTAACAACCAGGCTGTCTAGTAGCTATTCAGTCAAACAATACAGTTTGTGTTTAAAAGTTGTCGAATTATAAAACAAAACATAAAACCAAGTAGCTTTAGTAAAAAAAACATTACTAACAAACAGTGATAATAATGTTCAATTTGGATATGATGCCATGCAAGACATGTTTCTGTCTGCCTGTCAAATCCAGACTAATTGTTTACAAGATCATAATCATTTTATTTCATTCATTCATTCATTGCACTATGATTTCAGTCTTTAATATGGCTTCACAAAGTCAGTATTAAAGATATAAAGGTTATATTTTCACAGAATTTTCTTTACATTATGGATGATTTAGGTAGAAAACAGCAGATCACAAAATATGATTTCAGATGGGTTTTAACAGGCAGGGTCACAAAGGGCTCCAGTCCTAGTGGAAAGACATATTTGTGTCCCTCTCACTATAGAGATCAGGGCAATGTTGCTGAATGATCAGAAATGAGCAGAAAATTGGTGCCCAGTAAACATTGAAAAAGGTGCGGAAAAGCTTATTTGTTCTGGTAACTAGTTCAATAAAGGTCCAAAAGTTTCAAAAACAGCTCCATTCCTCATTTATGGTATACTAATAAGATCTTCAACCTTTAATTTAAAAGCTCTCAGGAACAACAAACATGTCACAAAGAGGTTAAAAACTCCATTTCCAACATCGAGTCAAATTAGACACCTAGCTATCGACAAATCTTCAGAATATGAAGCTGATATCAGGTCTGATATAGACGCCTGCGTGCTATGCAGGTGGCGACTGTGTGGGCAGGTGTCTGCAAGTTCCCAGCCCAGAGCTCTTTCAGCCTAGCAGGGTTGGCAAGCTTCCTCCAGTTGGGTTCGTGCAGACATGTCGCTATTGGGCACCGATCTGTTGCCACATACTGAGGCCAATACGCCAGTGCCAACAAAAACACAGGCGTACACACACACACACATCAATTTTTTGTGATAACAAGGTTGAGTCAACTCTCCGATGCGCTGCATTCAAAAAAGATATCTTGTCCTGAAATGAACTGCCCAGCAGCTTTTCACTCCCGGACCGAGACAGCAGTGCCCTGCCAGGACACCAGGATTATCCTGTCTCCAGCCAGGCCAAGATCTCTACAGTCCCGTCCGTCATTTCGCAGCCATCTGTACGACAGCCCCTCCGCTGAGATCAGCACACTCTGAACCTCTTAGTTTTAAACCGATGAAGTCTGTGACATTCACATGGGCTTTACTCAATGTCATTACGTATCTTTGGACTTGGTGCAGCCTAGCTGTGACAATGTGAACAGTACGCACAGAGCAGTGAGGGGACCGTGTAACTTACGCGGTGCTCCTTCAGCCATCTCGATGGCTGTGATTCCCAATGACCACAGGTCGCTCTGTAATACAAGACAGAGAGAAACTACACATGAAACGGTGCAAAATGTAAGTTTAAGACTACCTCAAATTTATAACAAGATTTGATATAATCCCAGAGAACATGAATTGATTTGTTCTCTTTTTCAAATAGATTTTGATAGCGCCTTTCAAAATAGCTGCATTTTTGTTTGCATGCTGCAAAGCAACTTTATTGCATTAGTACAAAAAAATTGAACATACATTTATTAAATATAGAATAAAGTTTTTTTCAAAAAGATATAAATAGGCAATACAGTGAGGAAATGTGACACCCGCCCTCACAATAATAGAACATCACATACATAATTAATTTATTACTTATAAAATACAATGACCTAATGTTGAGAACTACACAGAAAAACCCTGTTTCAAATAATTGCACAATTATAAACAACTGGATTATATTGTGTTAAACTATATTAAGTTATATTTAACAGTCACATTAATTCATTTATTCTTTATTTGCACAATTCTACATAAGGTCATGAGCCTAAATGTACGGTATGTTGTTTATCGCTTCAGTCTTTCATAACAACTTGGCACGTTAACCTGACAAAGTCAAACTGACGTGTGGTGACGTGTAAACCTGACTCGTACAACCAGATCTTAAATGTTTTATATCTTTCATTATTGAAGGCTGTCATTCAGAATAACTTGCTTCACCTATAATTGGCTTTCCTTGGAAATCTGGCTCGCTGACAACATTTCGCTGGAACTGTTCAAATCAAGTGAAATATCTGTCGCGGTACATGATTTGTTGAAAAGCTTGTCCACATGATAGACACTAATAACAAAGAATTATCTTCACAAAAAAAAAGAACATTAATTTAATCTCTTACGTTTGTTCTCTTCATTTCTTCGCCCTGTTAGGTGACAAAGATAAACAATGCTTTTCACCAAGCCACCCTAATTCAACCTGAACAATGCTTGTAACCAAACAGTTCTTCGCCACCACAGACACCCAAATTTGGAAAAATCTCTTTGTTCTGTTGAACACAAAATAAGAGATTTGCGAAGAATGTGGGAAAGCAAACAGTACTGTGGCACTATTGACTACCATTGTAATTTTTCCTACTATGGCAGTCAATGGAGGCAAAGAACCCTTTGGTTACAAGCATTCTTCCAAATATCTTTCCCTGTGTTTATCAGAACAAAGAAATGTGTATAGATTTGGACCAACTCGAGTGCGTGTAAATGATCTTCTTGAGGGAACTGTCCCTTTAAGACAGGTTTACTGAGCATTATGCCATTGACGTACAGGCAAACTGATATGACATAAATGCAGTAACATAAATGCAGCGCAGCTTTCTTCTGTTACTCAATACAGGGAGTTAAACCGCTGCACACAGATGACATTTCATACTGCAATAAAAGCCCTCTCATACTTCACATTTGTCTGAGCGTTGAGCTAGACCAGGAATGAATTTTTAAACAAGCAATGAAACCGACAGACTACAGCATAACGACAGACAGAGAAAGAGGCCTATATTTCTTTGAACAGGAAGCAGAGGTCTCGCAGCACTCTGCGTTTCGGCAAGGCTAGATGTGTGTCCTGTTATTGTGACATTATCAGTGGTGCCAGCTGTGCGCGGGTCGCTATATTAGCCTGAGTGATCTGTGGATAATGGGGGCTAAATTGTTTCCAAGGACAGTTTATTTGATTCTGATTGCATATGCTCACGCGTGTGTTGAGTAAATTGAGGACCTGTGATCAATACTCTCCCCTTCTGGCTAAATCACTTCAGACTAATTCAGAATGAAGGAGAGAGACGTTGCTCTACAACAACACGGCACCCGCTTAAGTAGCAGTAGAGGAATATCCGCTTCATAAACGCTTTTGCGTAAACAAACGAAATAATACAAACATTTGAGACATTAACAGATGTGGACAGCGCGGAATATACCGCACACATTTTTCTCTTTAATTTTTGAAGGGGAAACTAGTAACTAATGTATTTTTGGGAAAAAAAAATATTATGTTGTTTTCTTAACAACTTTTCTTAAATTCAAGCTAATATTTGATGAATGTAGTTTATAAACATAATAGGAGAGCTCACCTTATAGTCGTATGTGGCTTCAGGATTCTCATCACAAGCGATGACCTCGGGTGCCATCCAATAAGGTGTGCCGATGAAAGTGTTCCTGCGACTCACAGTACGGTCCAGCTGCGCGCTTACACCGAAGTCCACTGGGGTTCAGATCAAACAGACAGAGAGGAAATCAGTGTGATCGGTTTATTAACACCCTACAACCACCATGACAACTCTGACACACCAGGCCAAGCAGAACATGCGTGTTCAAATCAACAGGACAAGTTTTGTACCAACAGATTTTTGAACGGTGTGAGAAAATCGGTGATGTAAAGTTATTCTTGCAGTAGGCTAAACAATAGGATGCTGTAATTGTACTATACAGTAGGCCTATAATCATTAGTCTTTCAAAACTGGGTGTCTGTTTTTTAAAAACGGAGTTTCTGTGTTTCTCTTACTTACACGGATACATTCCAGAATTATTTATAATTTTATCTCTATAGTGTTTTTTTTCTAATAACAATTTATCTTACTCACTGTGGTTTTCAAGGCAGCATACTTTGTGAAGCTGTTATGAAAACGGCTACAGTACAAATATCAAAAACATAACATAGTTTAAAAGTTTATTTATACAAACAATAGATTTAAGGAAAGGGGTCTTATCAAAAGATTTTTGTACTGTCAAGTTAAAAACACCTGGCCTACAGCAATTCTAGTGTTATGAATTTGCCATTTGCAGTCAAAACTTGAATCCAAAAACCAAATAAGACACTTAAAACACCTCTCAAGGGTACTTAAACCACCAAATATTGATATGTGAGCTATCAGAATGTTGAAAACCTTTGGTAAAAAATATTATTTTACAATTTATTTATTACTAATTAATTTATTTATTATTTCATTGTTAATCACTGCCGTACCTTGACAGAAAAACAGCCTCTGTTATGACTGGAACCCTGCAGAGAGCTAAATGAGCCCTGATCAGCCCATTTCCCACATCCCCTGATGTCCGGTCTCATAGTTTTACACTATGTCCTCACAATACAATGCTTTTGACTATACCACATTGTGTCTGGTATCTATCCTATAGTAAACCCAATAACCAACGTTGTGGCAGTATATTCTGTAGGTTACTTGAATTCCTTTCCTGCAGAATTGCACTGAACATACACACATGCACACAATAAAGTTGCATTGGTAGATAAAGAATGAGTGAATCAGAATACATGCGTGCCTCAATCGCCTCTCTATGTTGTGAATCAGTACACGATGTATATGGGATAAAGCGCAGGCACTACTCACTGGGACACTAGTGACTTATTTTTTAGGAGGTGATGTGCAGTAAAACCTTCAACACTGCTGACTACTGAAGTGAGGTGATTAAGAAGCACATTGTTTTTAAAAGCTCCATTCACAAGCACAAATCTGCATTAAGCCTTTAACGTATTTATCAAATGTGCTTGAGTACCACTGTCATGAACTGAGTGATCAATTATTTAGCGCAACACTGGCTAATTGATTTACCTCTGATCTACCAGCTTTCTCGCACTCATCCTTATTTCCCTGCTGGTCTCAAATAAGACACCGGTCATGATGAACACCTCATAAACATTTCCAGGCTGTGCTTCGCCTGCAATCTCCTGCACATGATTTACGCTCTTTCGCTGTGCAGAGTTGGATTTAAAGTTATCTGAGCGTACAGGGCTGTGCTCTTACCTAGTTTGACCTCAGCATTCTCCGTCAGCAGCACGTTCTGGCCTTTGATGTCTCTGTGGATGACTTTGTTAGTGTGGAGATGAGCAAGCCCCTGGTGGAGAGAGAACAATGAACTGGATCAAAGGATACAAGAACTGGTCATTCACAAACTAGAGGTTGTAAGTAACTACCCTTAAAACTCGAGCATAAAATCTGACATTTTATGTTTTAATTCTGAAGAGTATCTCTCTTGTGTTATTTAAAACTCCTTATTTAAAATGTCCTTTTTGGGAAAAGTGTGCTTGTGTTATCTCTATTAAACATAAAATCTTGGCATTTATTTTAGTTTTTTTATGCAATCATATTTCAAATTTTAAGTGTTCAAAAGCATTTATGCCTCACTGTATGCATTAATAAACCCTGCTAGAGAATTCAGGATAAAAACAGCATTAAGTTATAGCAGGTTTTAAGTTTTGAGGTTTGATCTTGATTTATGGACACTACCAGCTCTAAAGCACGTTCACACCCCTAGGTAAAGAAACATCTGCATCAGCTAGCTCATTCAATCACATAGCTACCACTATTAGACCGATGAATTGTGGAACGAATCATTTGAGAATCATTCAAGAGGTAAGGTAAGAATAACTTCCTATTATAACGAAACAATAGTGTTTTTATACCCATGTACATAAACTTGTTGTTGGACACTACATAAACCAAAGTAGGACCTCAAAAATCCCTAGTTATGTACTCATTAAACCTAGGAATAAACTATATTTGTATTTTGTATACAACAAATAAATAAATAATATATTTTTGTATTTATTTGTGTTTTCTGCTGAAAATGTCGTTATTTTGGATCTATTCCACATTTGTGGAATGATCTGACGGCAACTACAAGATCATCAGATTCTGTCTCCATCTTTAAGATCAGCTGAAAACACATCTTTTCCATCAACACCTGACCGATTAGTACAGACTTCTATTTCTTTTCCACACTTTCTTTAAAAAAAAAATATATATATTTGTATATTGTGGTGGGTTATATGAGACCAGTTTTTACTTATGTTGTTCCAATTGCTTCTATTGTTTACTCCATTTGTGAGTTGCTTTGTATAATAGTGTCTGATAAATGACTAAATGTAATTGTACGTTACGGTGTTGCGTAATGAGATTTTAGGCTTGTTTTCAACAATTATTCAAAAATGTAATAGTCTTGAAATAATACTTTTAACGTCTGAAAAAGGAAGTCTGCTTTTAAAATAAAATCTAGATTTCACGAGAATCACCCAGGCTCTAAAACAAACTTGAACACCTTGACGGACAGGATTTCTTCTAAAGTAAATCCACTTACCCGGAGGATCTCTCTGCTAATGTAGGCGGTCCAGTCTTCCCTCAGCGAGTTGCCCTTGGTGTTTTTGATCAGGTCTGTCACTGATCCCGCACCGCAGAACTCCATAACCAGCTGCAGAGGAGACAGCACAAGTCACTATCTATACAACCGCAAATCAAGACTGTCCTTTTGTCCTTCACACATGCACATCTTTGGAGTTTAGAGATGCTGGAACGCTTCGATTTGTGTATCTAGTACAGCCCCCCTGAATCTCATATCCGTGCTGTCGCCCCATTTTTGCTTTTGTCTGCCATCACCTTAACAAATATTAGAACAACCCATTTAAACGGCAAAACAATCAAACACAACCAGGACAAACAGAGAAACAAACAGCACAATAAGGACTGCCTCTTTTAATAAGGCTGTAAATTATTCAAAGGATTGCGCCCCATTGAGCCCTATGTGGAATTTATTATATACCAAGACAGAGTAACAAGATAAATACTGCAGCATTCACAAAAACACTCAAAAAGGCACATTTCAATGCGGGACATAAATCTTTGAGCACTGTTCAACCACAAGCCGAGAGAGAGAGCAAGCCCATTAATATGCATGGCCAGACTGAAGACACCAGACAGGAGAACAGCATCATGCTCTCAAAGACTCCGTTCCCTGTTCCCCTCCTCCTCCTCCTCCTCCTCCTCCTCCTCTCTCTCTCTCTCTCTCTCTCTCTCTCTCTCTCTCTCTCTCTCTCTCTCTCTCTCTCTCTCTCTCTCTCTCTCTCTCTCTCTCTCTCTCTGGTCCGTGACTCTCAGACCCCGGGCATGCAGTGATTTAAAGAGCGTATCACTCAGGTTTAATTGGACTTGATGTGGCTGCAAGAGCAGAACTTGTTGTCGAGCACAGCTGATCAGCGGAGACTGTGATCAAACGTGAAGAGCTCTCAGAGCTCCTCGTTCAATTTAACATTTGATGTGAATGGTATTTTGTTTCATCATGCTAGAAGATGAGTCACTAATCAGCCAAGAGTGAAAGTTATTATGTTAATACACATCAAAAGAGAGAATCAAGTTTGAAGTGTTTATGTGCAAATGTTCACTTTAAACCTTGCTCCAAGCTATGTTCCAATATTAGCTCGGCAACTGTGAAAAAGAAAAAGAAAGCATTCAAATAGTGGCATAAAAGCCACTGGGTTGACAGGCAGAAAACCGCTCGAGGCCTCCTAACCAGTTTGGTGAACAGTTTTTGTTGGATAAAATATACTATAAATAGAAAGGAACAGTAGAGCCACCATAATAATACATGAAATATGGTTTACTCTCAATAAAAGACAAGGTAAGTCTTCTGATTCAAAATGTGTTATTGGTGTATTGCAGATAATCTTATAAGGCAAGGCAAGGCAATTTTATTTATATAGCACATTTCATACACAGTGGCAATTCAAAGTGCTTTACATAGAAGAAATTAAAATAATAAAAAGAAATAAGAGTAATTAAAACAGTTTATAAAAGTAAAATACAGTACAGAACAGACAGTCGGACGAACATTGGCAACAGTGCTCATTCGTTAAATGCATAGCTAAACAGATGCGTTTTGAGTCTGGATTTGAAAGTGACTATTGTAGGAGCACATCTGATCTCCTCTGGAAGCTGGTTCCAGCTGCGGCTGGCATAATAGCTAAAAGCAGATTCGCCATGCTTTGAGTGAACCCTTGGTATTTCTAGCTGATATGATCCTAGTGATCTGAGTGATCTGTTGGGTTTATATTCATTGAGCATATCTGCAATGTATTGAGGTCCTAGGCCATTGAATGATTTATATACCAGTAATAATACTTTAAAATCAATCCTAAATTTAACTGGGAGCCAGTGTAAAGACCTGAGGACTGGTGTGATATGTTCATATTTTCTAGTTCTGCTCAGAATCCTGGCGGCAGCGTTCTGTATGAGCTGCAACTGTCTAATGGTCTTTTTGGGAAGGCCAGTGAGGAGTCCGTTACAGTAATCCACCCTGCTGGTGATGAAAGCATGAACAAGTTTCTCTAAGTCTTGTCTGGAAACAAAGCATCTAATTCTTGCAATATTTTTCAGATGGTAGTATGCTGATTTGGTTATTGCTTTGACATGACTACTGAAACTAAGGTCTGACTCTAGTGTCACACCAAGATTCCTGACTTGATTTTTAATTGTTTGACCCCTAGAGTGAAGGTATGCGTTCACCTTGAGAACTTCATCTTTGTTTCCAAATGCAATTGCTTCAGTTTTGTCTTTGTTTAATTGAAGAAAGTTTTGACACATCCAATTGTTGACTTCATCGATGCATTGGCACAGGGAGTCAATGGGGCTGTAATCGTTAGGCGATAGAGCTAAGTAGATCTGTGTGTCGTCTGCATAGCTGTGGTAAGCAATTTTGTTCTTTCTCATTATTTGGCTCATTGGGAGCATATACAGGTTGAACAGGATTGGCGCAAGAATTGAGCCTTGAGGGACTCCGCATGTCATGGATGTCCACTCAGACTTATGATCTCCTATACTCACATAATAACCTCTCCCATCTAAGTATGACCTGAACCATTTTAGGACTATCCCAGAAAGCCCCACCCAGTTTTCCAGCCTGTCAAGAAGTATGTTATGATCGACAGTGTCAAATGCAGCACTGAGGTCGAGTAGTATCAGCACTGATAATTTGCCTGAATCAGTATTTAAGCGAATATCGTTTATTATCTTTATGAGCGCTGTCTCTGTGCTGTGATGTGGTCGGAAACCAGATTGAAAATTGTCAAAGTATCCATTCGCGCATAAGAATTTATTCAGCTGATTGAAGACAACTTTTTCAATGATCTTGCCTATGAAAGGAAGATTTGAGATCGGTCTATAGCTGCTTAATATGGTCTTATCCAGATTGTTCTTTTTCAGGAGGGGCTTTACAACTGCAGTTTTCAGGGAGTTTGGAAAACTCCCAGAGAGAAGTGAGGCATTTACCACTTCTAGAAGATCTGCTTCTAAGCTGTTTAACACACTTTTGAAAAATGATGTGGGAAGTGTGTCAAGAGAACAGGTTGATGTTTTAAGGTGTTGTACGGTTTCTTCCAAAATTGTGCCATCAATTTCTTTGAAGTCAGACATAGTAACAACTTTCTCAGGTGGTTTGATTATCTGTCTAACCCCAGGGCAACTCAAGGATGTGCTGATCACCTTTCTGATATTATTGATTTTCTCACAGAAGAAAGAAGCAAACTCACTGCACTTGTTGTCTGAGAGCATTTCACTGGGAATCTGGTTTGGCGGGTTTGTCAGTCTCTCTACAGTAGCAAAAAGAGTGCGTGTGTTGTTTAAATTACTGTTTATAATATTTGAGAAGAAAGTCTGTCTAGCTTTGCCTAGTTCCATATTAAAAGCATGTAGGCTGTCTTTGTAGATGTTATAATGGACTACAAGTTTTGTCTTCCGCCATATGCGTTCTGCTTTTCTGCATTGTGTTTTCATATTTTGCACTGCTGTTGAGTTTCTCCAAGGTGCTTTTTGTCTGCCACTCTTCTTCCTGACTTTCACAGGAGCAATATCATCAATTACAGTTTTAACTTTTGAGTTAAAGGAATCAAGGAGAAAATCAACAGAGTCTGCAGATATGCTTGGTGTTAAGGATATAGCCTTCATAAATAGTACACTAGTGTTCTCATTTAAGCATCTCTTCTTGACAGACACAGACCTAGCTTCAGTGGCAGGAGAGATCAATATATCAAAGAAAATACAGAAATGATCAGACAGTGCTAAATCCTTGATAACAATCGATGAAATGTTTAGACCCTTACTGATAAGTAAATCTAGAGTGTGCCCACGATTGTGTGTGGGTGCATGTACATGCTGAGTAAGATCAAAAGTTTTTAAAACAGTATTGATTTCTTTTGCCATATTGGTTTCTGCATTATCTATGTGGATGTTAAAATCTCCAGCAATGGCAAAACAGTTAAACTCTGAGGTAATTGTCGATAACAGTTCTGTAAAGTCCTCAGCAAAGGCTGGAGAGTATTTTGGAGGCCTGTAAATAATGATAAGTAAAATGCGTGGAGCACCTTTTAACACAATACCCAGATATTCGAAAGACAAATAATTCCCAAATGATTTTTGCTTACATTGATAGATATCTTTAAAAAGAGCAGCTAGACCCCCACCTCTCTTAGCAGCTCTGCAAACACTCATAAAAGTAAAGTTAGGGGGGGCTGCTTCATTTAGGATTGTTGCACTGCAGCTGTCTTCTAGCCAGGTTTCATTCAGAAGCATAAAATCCAGATTGTTTGTGGTTATTAAGTCGTTGACTAGAAGTGATTTATTTTTAAGTGAGCGGATGTTAAGGAGTGCTAACTTAACAGTCTTACTTATCCCCACAGCAATATTAGTTCGACGTGTAATAGGCACCAGATTAGTTAGGTTTGCAGTACGGCTATTGAAGGCCTTAGACTTTCTATCTTGTAATAGAACAGCAATAGAGGAAGATGCAGGCACACTGGGTTCCCGCTTGTTCTGTAAACATTTGAGAAAGTTACTGTTATCAAAACGGGGACCCGACATACATCACTGAGAGCTTGTATCAGTTGTTTTCGGTTCACCTCGAGCAGATGAAGGAAGGTGTGGGGCCTGGCGTTGTGGCAGAGGCCGAAGAATTCTCACAGGAGCGGTAGGGCGAGCTGGGCCCGCAAGCTTTGCTGCAGGCTTCGAAGTCGGTGGTAATGGAGCCTGTCTTTTTTTGGTTGTTATCTGGGGGCTTGCAGCAAAAGAGTGGGATAGTCTGGTTCCAGCATACACCAGTTCTTCCATTTTCTGTGAGAAGCACAGAAGGGGCGAGGCTGGTGAGAGGGAAAAGGTGTCTGGTGAAAGGTCCCGTTGCTCTGCTGTTATCGGAGGTTGTGATATGCTGTCCTGGCTTCCCTGGCTGTTTTCCAGGAAGTCGTCCTTGGGTGCTGAATCTTCAAGCAGTTCTGATATGTCTGTCTGTGATGAGCTCTGTGGGCAGGGCTCAGCTGAGATTGTGTCCATGAGCAGAGGTTGTTGTGGTGGAGTGGTGTTATCATGTCCATTTTGCTGCTGAAGTGAAGTCCCATGGTCATTCATACTGTGTCCAGATGTGTGTGTGCCGTTCAGATTGAGTGGATTGGCACAAACTGCAGAAGGATGATTGAGGGAGAAGTAAATATTATCCTTTAACACTATTGAACCAAGTTTGTTTGGGTGATGCCCATCCCGATGAAAGAGTTGTCTCTGACTCCAGAAAAGATTGAAATTGTCAATGAAGTTCACTCCTTTTATATTGCAGGTTTTTTGCAGCCACGTATTTAGCCCAAGTAACCGTGAAAACCTGTTTGTTCCTCTTGCTGGGAGAGGTCCACTGATGAATGTTTGAACTTTCAGTCTTTCAAGTGTTTCAAAAAGTTCATTGAAATCCTTCTTAAGGAGTTCTGACTGCTCTTTATGAATATCATTCTTCCCCACATGAATGATGAGTTGATTTGTAGTCTTATGTTTCATCAGAATATTCTGAAGTTCCCTGTTAACATCAGAAGTTGTTGCTTGTGGAAGGCAGCACGTAGTTGTATCCCTGCCGCTAATGTTTCTGATTATGGAGTCCCCCACTATCAGAGTCCTGGGCTCTGCTGCTCTCTGAGCGGAGTGCCGGTGTCTGCTCAACCTTGAGCGCCAGTTAGCATCAGTGTTAGCTACTGGCCCATTCAGTCTGTGTTCGATCACATTCATCACGTTTGGGGATTCCTCATTTACATTCATTAGCACTTCAAATCTGTTCTGAAGATGTATAGGCGGTGGTAGGAGACTAGTGTTTGCAATCCTTGTCAGAGCTGTATCTGGGGTAGAGGATGCTACTGCAGTAATATGTGATGCTCGTGACAGTCTGATGTCTCGAGTGCCTTTGGGTCTCGCTCCCTGTTTGTGCCATCGATTAGTAAGTCGATCGGCTTGTTTCTCTACCTGTCGAGGAGCACTAGTTTTATGGGACTCACCGGTATGCTGAGGGTGTCCATGACGAAGCTCCGTTGTGTGCTCCGTCTGGTTTGGTGGTCTCGTAAGTAACTTTGTTTCAAGAACTGCAATCCTTTGTAAAAGTCTGTGGCAGTTTGTGCAGCAAGTAGATTCCAGAAGAGGCATTTTCTCTTATCCTTTGGGCAGTTGTGTTTTCCTTTCCCGGAATGTAAGCTGGCCGGGTAAAAGAATTCTCAGTTTTTGTAGTAATCCAAACTTTGACGTATGAGCACTGTGCTGATTTGCTAAAGTTAAAATTAGGTGATAAAAGGAGATAAAATAAAAGAAGAAATAGGGGATAAAATGTCAAAGCGATAGAGCAAAGCGCGGAGCAGTAAGCGTGAGCGTCCAAACAGTAGCTGAGCAGGAAGAACCAAGAAAGTTCTTCCTATAACACAGAGGGAGTGTGTTAGCTAATCACCACCCGTTAATCTTAGCCCATGTGTTTTCTTAGGAGGAAACTGTGAACCCTACAGAGGAAAACAAGATTTGTTCTCATGAAAAGGGCAACTGACAAATAACTCAATATCCGCTGTTCATGTGAAAAAAATTGGCTCTGAGAAACTGTAAAATAATCTCAAATACACCCACCTCACACAGGATTTTGTGTATGTGTGTGTATTGCCGTATGGAATTTTAAACAAGATCTGAAGACATATTTTTCAAAGAGAATTGCAGATGAGTTGACAGTATAGGAGTTTTGTATTATCTGAAGATATTCTGTAGCGGTCCAGTGTAGTGAAAAAGGGACAAACTACTTCATGATTCCTAATGATCACACCCTGGACGTCAAAACCAGTCTTAAGGGACAATTTTTCAAAATTGCGATATTTACCACATCTGAAAGCTGAAGAAATAAGCTTTCTATTGATACATGGTTCGTTAGGATAGGACACTATCTGGAGGAACGACAACTATTTACAAAGCTGGAATAAGAAGGTGCAAAAACATCAAAATACAGAGAAAATCGCCTTTGAAGAGGCACTGTAGCAGGCCATCCACTCACAAAAATAAAGTTTTTATACATTTACAGTATTACATTTATAAAATATCTTCATGGAACATGATCTTACTTAATATCCTAATGATGTTTGGCAAAAAGGAAATCATACAATTTTACCCTGACCGTGTATTTTTGCCGATTACTTAAAATGTTCCCGTGCTACTGAAGACTGGTTTTGTTGTCCAGGGTCACATATAGTGTTTTATAATGTTTGCATGGTTGACATGTACATGAGTGTTAGGTTGTGCTTATTGGCAATTACATGCAAATATGAAAAAAAGTTGTATTAGTTTTATAAGGTTTTCACCTGATAGGTCTGATGTAAATTTTCTTGTTTTACATACCCATGTGAAGTCTCTCAAAGTTTAAAGCACTTTTTGGTATTCAAAGCATAGTTTTCCATAGTTAGGTAAGTGAATTGTCACATTCGCGGTGATAAATTGGCACTTGAAAATTCAAATAAAATAACTGTTTTATAAAGAGCCATCTCTTCTCCATTTGTTGGATGGCTTTTTAATTGCAATGCAAACACATTAAAGGGACAGTTCACCCAAACATGAAAATTCATGAAAGTCAACCTCAAGTTGTTCCAAATCGGTATACATGTATTTGTTCTGTTGAACACAAAAAATGTGTGCAACTGAGATTTCTGGGGCACCGTTGACGACCATTAAAATTGTTGTCAAATGTGCCTCAGAATGGTTTGTTTTGCTAAATTCTTCCAAATATTTTTTGGTACCCCAGAAATCTAAGTTGCTAACATTTTCATAATTTCTTTTTTTGTTTGAACACAAAGAAAGATATGTAAAAGTCAAAGTATACAGGTTTGAAACAACTTGAGGGCGAGTCATTCATGACAGAATTTTCATTTTTGGGTGAACTATCCCTTTAAATGTCTGCTGCTCACAGCCTTGTCCTCATTTGTGTCAAATAAATCACTCCGTCTTTGTTGACTCTTTCTGACTTTTTCAGGTAAATTCATTCTGAAACAACTGTAAAAAATTAGGGCTGCAATAACTGAATGATTATAATGCTTCAATATGTCGGATCTGAATGGCATGGGGCATGTGAATGTCAGTGTCTGTGTTTGTATGCGCACACTGTGACGTGTGAAAGATTAACAAATGTAAAACATGCATGTCGGATATAATTTTCATGGTTAAATCTATTTGAAAAAGGTTTCAATGAAATGCATCATCAATCACAGTTCACTTTAATATCGTGCAGCCATTGTAAAAAAACAAATTGTGTACATTAAGACATTCATTGATGCGGTGTAACAAATCAAATTCACAAGTCAAAAAGTGCTCAAAAACCCTCAAAACAAACCAGTCTAACCAGCTTGGCCAGGCTGTTAGAGCTTGTTACCACCAGACGTTGATGTATTCGTGCTAGTAGAACAGCATGGAAAACGATGGAAGGATGTGGAAAATATTAAAGTTAGTCAGATTTGCTGATCCTCTAGCGTGTCTAGACTTGTTCTCCTTGTGTAATTGGAATAGACTTGTGCTTCTAGCTACTCTAATCGCTCTTCAGTGAAGAGTGTCCCATCTAGTCTTTGAGCAGAGCCCTCAGGTTCAACCAGTACATGTCAGGGATGTGTGCTTGACCACACAACAGCCACTCAAGCTGTCTGGCTTTGGAAATTGGTTAAATAAGAAAACACTTTAATACATAATTTATTCACTGGAATAAAAGTTTTAACATCCGTGGCCCTCATGCTGTAATTGTTGGGAAGTTTAGTCTGTGATAAATCCACTCAATGTTTAGCAAACAATCTTGCGAAACATAATAAAGAGATCATTATCCAGATCATGTGCTGCTTGACTTCTCCATTACACTATAAATCATATGAAACTTGTTATTTCCTTGCCAGCAATGTCATAAATTTAGAAAAACGGCATCATCCAGCTTAGGTGATGAGGCTGTCTTTTGGGTTATGGTGCATATTATAAACTTCCCTATTTTAAGATCCTGACTCATGTTCACAGGCTATCACACTTAATCGTAGGCTATGATTCAGCATGAATGTGTCCCGCTTGACAAATGCGTGCATAAACCACATAGTTCTGCAAGACGCAATATGCAAATATGAAACCGTGTTGCTTATTTTTGCTTTTTAAAACCAAGTTAATTCATTAAAGGGATTGTTCGTCCAAAAATTAAAATTCTGTCATCATTTACTCACCCTCTTGTCAATTCAAACCCGTATGCCCTTCATTCTTCTGCAGAACGCAATATTAAAGATATTTTGAAGAATGTTGTTAACCAAACCCCAGCGTTACCCATTCACTTCCAATTTTATTGCCATAAAATAGAAGTAAATGGGGGTCACATTGTTCTGTTACCTACATTCTTCAAATCTTTTGTGCTCAGCAGATGACAGAAAGTCATACAGGTTTGAAATGACAAAGGGTGACTAAATGACAGAATTTTTTAATTGTTGGTCAAACAATCACTTGACATGCAACACTTCCAAACAAAACAACAGAAGCTCCCTTTCGATTTTTGCTGATCCCAGAGCATCTATGAACCCCAAGCACCAAACCAAGATACAGATTGAATGCGAGTTTCAATCACTTTCTCATACCAATAGCATCTTTCACTATCTTTCACCTTGTGATTGGCAGGTCAGGGGGAATATTGAAGCGAATTTGAGTTTTGTGTCCCTCAAGTCTTGCAGCAGTGGGAATGTCACCCTTCATCTGAAAGGTCTCTCCTTTTAAGAGCTGTCACTCTGTGCCGAGACGTGTCTCAAAGGCACTTCATTTCCCGTGATATCCATCTTTATTGGTGCAGCGTGCCCTCGTGTCCCTGCAGCCCCCTGATAAACAACACAAATTACCCACCCGCTATCAGGGCTGATGCGACCACGGATGAAAATGGAAGTAGATGGAGAGGGCCATTCGGACAGCACTAAAGGCAGGGAGGAGAAAAGAACCCTGTTCCGTTGTCATAACAGGTCTACACTTCAGATATCCGGCTGGCCTCACCAATTTCAAACGGAGCAAAACCAAATCAAACTAAACTTTTCTGTTCTGTTCTGGTATTGAAATGCATACAAAAAAAAAAAAACGTACTCAATGCCTCAGAGCACAGATCTTTATTTATTCTCCATGACAAGACAAAGCCTCTTTGACCACTGTTCAGCAATTCCCATCAAAACCCATTTTTCATACACATCCCCACAGGCTCATATACGCAGAGCAACCCGTAGATGGACACACTCCATTTCTTTTCAATGATGGCACAGCAGGGCACAGTACTCACCCACAGCTGGTCGTCCATGCCAGGAGGGTTCTTTTTAATGAAGGCACCATAGTAGGTGGCGATGTTCTTGTGGTGGGAATACTTCTTCAGCATGTTGATCTCAGCCTTGATCTCTTCCTCTTCCTCCTGTGAGGACACATGCAGCAGGGGATCATGGGTTATGTGGCATCTAAAATTCTCGACTTTAAGTAAAGCTCGAGGCCAGAGAGACCCCTCTGGCTGACCTATAATGACAGCGGATGGCCCACTTAAAGATGAAGGTGCTTTAATATGAAGTGGAGAGCTGAGGGGAAAAGAGGGCACGGGATTAGCCGTAAGACCCCCTCATTAGACACTGACTGGAGTAGTCCTCTGGGACTCCTCAGCTCACCACTCAACGATCTCTTTAAGAGCGAGATGATGGATGCTGCTGCTGATGAACAGCAATCGGAGATAATGACAGACCTCTATTCAACTCTCATCATCTCTGTCGCTTTCACTACAGGTCAGGCAGACAAGATGAGTCTCTCAAAAAACCTACAACAGTGGGAATTTTCAGGGAACTAAACTCAAACAAACTAAATTCAAACAAACTCTTTAAATAAACCTGCAGATTTCATCCAGGAATATTTTCCATGGTGTAGTTTTGACAAGTTTTAAAGCTTTCCTGTAGCTCAGTGGTAAGAGCATTGCGTTAACAACGCAAGGTTGTGGGTTCGACCCAAGGGGATTGCAAATACCTATGTAAAATGTATAGGATAAAGCAATGCAAGTCGCTCTGGATAAAAGCGTCTGCCAAATGCCTAAATGTAATGTAAATGATAAGCATTAAAGAAGTCAAATGTTAAAGAAACTCACCCCTGTGACATCCATACACTTGATGGCAGCCAGTTGACCCGTCTTGACATGTCGGCCCTGCAGAAAAACAAACGCTGATTAAGTAAAAGATGAAATGACAAATAGCAATGTGACCGTCCTTCATGACATCCTGAATACAAAGTATACATCAAGTCTCAAATCAAATACCCCATACAGAAACAAGCAAATAAATCAAACAAATGCCAACAAATTGCACATACCTGTATATAAATGAATAGGATAATGCAATGTGAGTCGCTTTGGATAAAAGCGTCTGCCAAATGCGTAAACGTAAATGTAATGCTTTATATTCATTTATTAAGTGTGTAGCAACATATTATGTTAATAGATTAACTTCCTAAAATACATTCACTAATGTTGTGGAACTCACAAATGCCAACTATCCACTCTTAAGCGTGTTTTTGGGTGTTTACCTATCATTACGTATTAGTATTACAATCTTATCCTAACAACCCCAGTAAACCTTTCATTACAAAAAAAAACAGTTGTTCTATTAATTGGAAAATAGATTACACCTTTAATTATTAATTAAATTAACCATTTCTGTTTGTTTTTAAATGGTTCGGAAAATATTTTTCTCTCTTGAACTAGTCTTTCTAATATTTTAACCTGAAGAGACGATTGTAGTTTTGGCTTGTAAAATGGCTTGACGCATATGCACACCATACCATTATTATGCCATCACTCACTGTATATTAAATGCAATTATTTAGGTAAAATGACAAAAGCATACACATACAGATCAACATCTACCATGTTTTCAACATCCCGTTTTCCTCAAAAACACCCCTACAACTGGTCTTTAAAGTGGTCATATCTGAGCATGTTGCAATTGGCACAAAGGAATGCTAGATCTGACCTAAAATTAAAACATTTTGTTCGTGATAAACTTTTATAGACTATCAATAATTCTTTTTTCAAACATATTGTTTTAGTATGTCAATTAAAAGGTTTTTAAACCAAACATTAAAATGAAAGTCATTTAAAATTATAACATTTTGTGTAATTTAATTTGTATAATCGACTGTTGATTTCAATATCGACTAGTAGGAGTTTACCGTTTAAACGACTAGTTGATTAGTCTCGCACATCCCTAATCATGACGGCGAGGATTTTTAAACAAAGCCATGTTCTGATAGCGTCAAACTTTGTTAATATTTTGACCAAAAAAAAGTTTTAAGAATATATTAACATTGAAAATAACAATAATTTTCAGAATATGTCAGGTCTGCTCAAGTCCTTGTCCTGCTAACCCATGCCACAGTTTTCTGTCCTGTCTTGCTTCACGTATTCCTTCAGTTATTTGGCTGCCAAATCCTTCCAATGTGGGTCACAAGCATGGTGACAGACTCTTCCACAGCATCAGCCAATCGGCAGCCAGCACTTTATTAATTAAAACTTAATGACTCCCACCTCAACAATATGTTATCCTTCAGACACTAGAGAAATAAACACAGCAATAGATAGAGACACCAAAGCCTCAAAAAAAGATATGAAGACACCAGAGATAAAATGTATCTTGACAGTTAAATGCCATAAGGATAAAAGGAATCGCCTCTATAGAAAGTCTTCCCTTGACAAGCTGGATTTGGCCATAAGGCGGCTGTCCTTGGTTATTTGTCAGAGAGCCAAAAGAAAGATTGTCAGGCAAATGACAGGACCACCTCAGGAGGCCCCATTAATAGCCAGCGATTCATCTCATCTCACACACGCACAGTCCCTTACCATTCATTGCACGAGCATAATAACCTCCACTACTGTAACTACACACACATACAGCAGACAGGCCAGACAGCGTTGCTTTTCAAAGCCTCTGAATAGATTCGGCTGTCATTCAACAAAAAATCCAATTCTCTTTTCTTGAGTTATTTTACCATCAGCAGGTATTCAGTTATTGATTTCAGTCCAGAACAGAAAGACACTAGAACAGTCATCCTCAATAGGCGGACCACGGGCCGGATCCGGACCTTTGCTTCGCTCCATCCGGACTGCCAGATTTAGCTTTATAAACCATTTGACTATTTTGGTTGTTTAAATTGAGCCACACGTACACAACAGAGAATCGCTTCACATGCTCTTTCAGGAACAGTTATGTAATTGAACTTTTGCCACTAATATATATATATCTTTATATAGCGACAAACATTCTTTAATTTAACCCCTTCTGCTCCGTACGCACTGCTTCTCTCCAGCCAAAGAAGCATGAAGAGCAGCAGATACCCTTATTTTAACAACAGCATAGCAGACATGCAGGTAAATGGACACATAACAGTAAGCAAAATGCAGCAATATTAAAGTATTTTAATCTGTTAGTCTGTTTACTGTTTGCTTTATGTCCCTTTCGACCAGATTTATGTGATATTTTATTTATCTACGCTTAGCATTAGTATTGTATATATATATTTATTATATTATATATATAACCTTGGGAGAAACCAGCCTCAGCCGGGAGGGCCAGATCTCCTCTGACATGTCACAGGTGCAATCAGTGACTTTGATTAAAAGTTACAGAGTAAATGTTTATGAAAAATAGGGAGAGCATTATAAGTTGTGAGTTAGGAAATTTCATTTGTTGAAATAGTCAACTTCTAATTTGGTCTTATTTTTTATCGATATCAGACAACAGAGTAATGTTATAAACAAGGAAAACAGTAATGGCATAATGTAACAGTATTTAATGCTAAACTAACACAGCTGCACTAAGTATTGTAAATTTAGCATTAATGTGACAAGTATTGCCTGAGCTACAAAATATAAAATAAATGGTCTGATAAAAGAACTTATCATATATATATTAAAGTGGGCTAAATTGATTTAATCCTCCAATTGGAAGAAAATATAAAGACTGGACCTCTTTGAACTTTAATTGAATAGCATACACTAGAAAGACACCATCTTCAAACTCTTAAACGCAACAAAAAGTGTATCACTAAAAAACCTCACTTGTATCTCACTTTAAATAAAGCACAGTCACAGTTGTGCACTACATTGCAAGTGAGATTTCTCCAATGGCACCGAGTCAGCACAGAGTGCATTTTAAAGCCGTTTTTTCATAATCTCAACTCCATTCAGTGTTTATCCCAGACTTTGTGACCTAGATTTGCAGTAGCAGCCAGCATGGAGGATTACTAGATTTCAAAAACATATCATGTGAATGCGGCATACAGTATTTCTTTTTCTACTACTCTCTTTGACTCAACCATGCATTACCCAAACACCATCTTTAGGGACTGTATACAGAGGCCCTTTCACGCGGCTGAAAACAGAAGGACCCGGCTGAAACGCCCGCTGCAGGCGCAGCGTTCTGCCCAAAGTTGAGCATTTTTCAACTCTGGGCGCCCGGTCGAACGCCGGCGCCAATCGTGGGAAAAATGCATGGCAGCAGCGCTGAGCACAGAAAAACGATTGAATTGGAAACATTTGAAAAAACACGCCATGGGACGGCAGAAGCGAGCAAACAAACAGGTTTATAAAAAATTGGAACACAGAATAAACAAAGTGGGAATGAAAGATAATATGGATGAATTGGGCTATAAATATATCTTTAAGTACACTATATGCCCAAAGCCTGTGCTTTCTGACAATTTAGTTCCCAAAGCATCTTCTGGAATGGCTTTCCACTAGAATTTTGGAACATAAATGCAGGGATTTGTTTCCATTCAGACACAAGAACATCAATGAGGTCAGACAATGGGGTCTGGCTCACAGTCAACATTCCAATAAATCCTTAAATAGACTGGTGTGGTTCATGTCTGGGCTTTGGTGTAGAGGGACTTGTCTGTGCTGTACAGTGTCACTATTTAGTGAGCACCATACGTACTATACTACATTACTATTGAAACAACCTCATACAGGGCGTTCTGGAATACTTGAATCTGATTGGCCAATTGCTTCATTCCAATCGTGTGATATTCCCGATAACAAGTAACAACCACTCAAAACTAATAATACATGGTAACCCGGATGTTGTGAATAATTTTGACAGGCACAGTTTAATATGACACAAAAATAAATGATAAAAAAGTCTCTTAATAACACATATGACATTATATTTACAAATGATTCAAACAAATTGCCTGCTCTTAGCATTTGAGCGTTGTGTCTTACTTTAAACTGAAAGTAAACAGTTTTTCCTCATGGAAGGTCTGCATTCATTAAAATAAGCCAATCAAATATTTCAAACCAATATTTAATTTTCAATTACTTGCAAGAAGCTGTGAAATAAGCATTATAATGTACAGACAGTACAGTGTTATCGCAAGAATAAACTCACTATCTTTTCACTCAGGGTTTTATTCTTGCGATAACAACTGGCTGCTTGCACATTATCCCTTATATGACATACAAATAAATAAAAAATGTTATTCGCGGTATCAGAAAACCTTGTAACTAGCATTAAAAACCATCGATGTACACTGAACTTTGTGATCTAATAACTTTCATCATGTTGATCCAAATTCATAGTGATCACTAGCTGTGAACAAGTACTTTGTTCATTCAGGATTTAAACCCAGGTCCCCTTGCACAAAAATACTGGACCTTCAAATCGTACATGCGTCATTCTGTGGCTTCTTCATCATATGTGGTATCCCAGCATGTTCATTCAGCTCGCAATGACAGTCAATCGCAAATTTCCTACATTGCAACCAAAGTCATCTGCAGTTGGCCCGAGTCTCAGGCTTATTCTGCTGCATTACATATGACAAGGGTCGTCTCCAGTCACAGCAAAACAACCAGGTTTAATGAGATAGCAGGACTGCTTGAGATGCGACGGAGAACTGCGCTTCTCTCATCGCTCTGCTCCCTCTTAAACCAATTGGCTTGTGGCTTGTCTGCATGGCTGCAGAGGAGCAGTGCAAGGTGAGCATCCCTGATAAGCTTAAATTGACTGCACACTTTTAACCAGACTTGGTTATGTGCCGCCACCATACCACAGAAGAGCAAACTTTTCACCTCTTCAAAGACCAACAACCACAAGTGAAGATGGAACAAAGTATCTAACAGAGATCAAGAATTGGAAAACAGAAGAGCCAAAGTTCCACGTGACAAACATCATTATGATCTATAGTTATATTTCATATTCTGAATCTGGTTCATTAGAGCAGTGGTTCTCAAACTGGGGGCCCGGGGTGGTTCCAGGGGGGCCACAGATTTTGTGGCATTTTATGAAATATTGAAATATATTATAAATGTTAATATGCAATGAAACATCATAAAAATAAGTCCATCAACAAATATAATTGATATTCCAGCATTGTATAACCGAATGTTTTTGGTTTAATAAAATGTTTAAGCGATGCCCCCTACACAAGGGGGCCTTATTAGAGCTGAGCAAATAACTGGGCAGATTTGGAGAGCCAAATAATCTAAATTGAATCCACCAGAGTGGTTTTTCAATATTTAAAATTCACACGCAACCTTTCCGAGCAACCATATGACAGAGAACTCCCATGAGGTGAAAATATCTGACAGAGAGAGGGGAAGGAGACAGTAAGGGATGGCATTGCTAAGACAGCAAAGTTTGAAGCCCAATGTAACATTGAATAGTAAACATTAAGATGACTTTATAATTAACAAGAACCTCCTGTACATTAGCACTGCTTCATCCTTAAACTAAGTGCAATCATGCAAGCCTTCCCACTCATTTAACAGGTTTCACAGATGCAGACATCACAGAGCACAGGGCGTCAACAGGGGTAGGAGAATTATCATCTTATTCACAAATATGAAATTGTATTTAACAAAAATACAGAAGTAACCTTGACCAATGCTTAAATTAAGCTGTAAAAATTCAGCCAAGTGTAACAATGTACCTTTAAGATTTAAACGCATTAAATTGTGATGCAAGTAATGCAAACGAATAAGGACTAGTTCAATGTTATTGAAATTAAAGCAGCACAGACTTCTTAAACATATTAAGTGGTAAAAATCAAACTTAAAAATGAACCCATAACAGAGTATAATATATAGTGGACCTGGCACAAGGGGTTCCTTGGACTAAAACAAAGCTAGGAACCCCCGTCATATTGGGCAACAAGACCAACATCATCATTCTCTTGAAAGTCTTTGTCACACGATTACTAAACAGAACTGCACTGGTCAAATAGACCGTTACGAAAACCCTGGATTTCCTTGTGTTGGTTTTGTTTCGTTTTGTTGTTTAGATATATAAATTGTGTGTTGGAGCCATTAAACCAATAGTATTTTAAACAGAAAACACAAGCAGCTCCTTAAAAAAGTAATCTTTAAGAAACAAATTTAAATAAATTTATAATTTCCAGCCACACCCAGAATTATTGTGGAATAAATTAACCAAGCCAAATCAATTGTACTGCTCCATTGAAATTGGCTGGACAAGCTTTAAAGAGGTCAAATCACATGGCTAAAACTAATATTATCGTTTGTTTTGGATGTAATGCAATGTGTATACACGATTTAAGGTTCAAACATGTGCATGTTTTTATTTCCTCTTTGCCCCGCCTCTCTGAAACGTGTGATTTTTTACAAAGCAGTGTGTAGTGATTGGTCAAATACTGCAAGCGTGTGACGGAAATGTAACGCCTCTTACCATATTCAAAACATCATGTTCCCAAGCAAGTGTACTTATTTGTGATAAAATGTCATCGATACCTTCCTTATCACTTCGAGCCTGAATCTGAGCATCTGAAAATTAAGAGTATCAAGCCGATACATCAACATTGCCAGTGTGACTTGAACAGGATGTAAAGGCTTTGTAAGGTTTTAAACAATATATAAATGTTATATAGTTAAAAACTATAGCTAACTGTTTTTCCTTTTATATACAACTTAATAAAGATTTGAAGTTAGTGATCAACCTGTGTTACGGCATGTCTCGTCACGACTCAACAAAGACAACAAACCCCATCATAAACAACATTTGTTGCCCCTAGTTGGAACATAATTACTGATTATTAGGAATTATGTTTGCTTTTTTCACTTTCAGATCACAAACACATGACAAACTCATGCATAGTCCGTAACAAAGTCTTTGACAATGAAAATATACTTGAAGGCTTCGAATCTGAAGTGCCAGGAAGTTGGAAGTTGTTATGGTTGGAATTGCCCCAGTTTTTAACAAAAGCTTTCGTGCACAGCCGCCGAAGATCTCTCCCAGGTTCATGAAGCAATCATCTGTGAGATGCGCTGAACACTTAAATATTTGGATTGTACTGCTATGGAACAGTATTGTAAATAAATTGCAACCATATATTTTAAGTTGTCTCATCTTTTGGAAGGTCAAACCAAGTGGCTTTCTTTTCGCAACCATTTACATTTACATTTACATTTAGTCATTTAGCAGACGCTTTTATCCAAAGCGACTTACAAGTGGGGTAGGTAATGGAAGCAATTAGGACAGCATAAGTACAACAAAAGCATAAGTGCAATTAAAATGAAGACTAGTCTCATATAGCCTAACACAGTATACGTAACCATTCACTCATTCATACATTTTTTTTTTTTTTTTTTTTTTTTTTTTTTTCTTTTTTTTTTTAGTTGAGTAGAGAAGAAAAAGAGTAGAGAAGAAAAGAGTGGAGGAGAAAAGAGTCAGAACAGATCAGTCAGATGTTGGCGGAAGAGATGTGTTTTCAGGCGTTTCTTAAAGATGGCTACAGAATCTGCAGATCTTGTAGCAGCGGATAGATCATTCCACATAGGTAGAACAGATCCGGAGAAGGTGCGCGAGAGAGATTTTTTACCTTTATGGGATGGCACCACAAGACGTCGTTCGTTTGCAGAGCGTAGGGATCTGGTGGGTACATATGTCTGCATTAGCGATTTAAGATAAGGTGGTGCCGAACCAGTAGTGGTCTTGTAGGCCAGGAGCAGAGTCTTGAATTTGATGCGAGCGACTACGGGAAGCCAATGTAGCTTAATGAGTAGAGGAGTGACGTGTGCTCTCTTTGGTTCATTAAAGATAACTCTTGCCGCAGCATTCTGGATCATCTGTAGAGGTTTGGTTGTGCAAGCTGGAAGTCCTCCCAGTAGTGCATTGCAGTAGTCCAGTCTGGCCAGGACAAGAGCCTGGACAAGGATCTGTGTAGCATGCTCTGATAGGAAGGGTCTAATTTTTCTGATATTGTAGAGGATGAATCTACAGGACCGGGCGGTGTTGGCAACTTGATCTGTGAAGTTGAGCTGATCATCGATTACCACTCCCAGGTTTCTTGCTTTTCTGGAAGGTGTGATGGTTGATGAGCCCAGTTGAATGGAAAGGTTGTGATGAGTCTTCGTGTCAGCCGGGATTACAAGCAGTTCTGTTTTTGGAAGGTTCAGCTGCAGGTGATGGGCGTTCATCCAGAGCGAGATGTCGGCTAGGCAAGCTGAGATGCGTGCAGAGACAGTCGGATCGTCAGGGCGAAAAGACATGTAGAGTTGTGTATCATCCGCATAGCAGTGATAGGAAAAGCCATGTTTCCTAATGACAGAGCCAAGGGATGTCATGTATACAGAGAATAGCAACGGACCAAGCACTGAGCCCTGAGGCACACCTGTGTCGAGATGATGTGACTCCGACACCTCACCTCTCCAAGATACTCTAAAGGACCTACCCGAGAGGTAAGACCTGAACCATTGTAGCACCATTCCAGAGACCCCCATCGCCTTGAGGGTGGACAGGAGGATGTGATGGTTAACGGTGTCAAAGGCGGCAGATAGATCCAGTAGGATAAGAACAGATGAGTTAGAGGAGGCTCTTTCCAGTCTCAGGGCTTCAATAACAGAGAGCAGCGCAGTCTCAGTGGAATGACCGCTCTTGAACCCAGACTGGTTGCTGTCCAGGAGGTTGTTCTGGGAGAGGAAAGATGAGAGCTGGTTACAAACAACACGTTCTAGAGTTTTAGCAGCGAAGGGGAGTAGGGATACCGGTCTATAGTTTTCTAACAGTGCAGGATTAAGAGTAGGCTTCTTTAGTAGTGGGGTAATACGGGCCTCTTTGAAGAGTGTAGGAAATGTGCCAGTGGTGAGAGACGAGTTGATAATGTGAGTCAGAGAGGGAACAACCGATGGAGAGATGGCCTGGAGGAGATGTGTGGGGATGGGATCTAGAGGGCAGGTAGTCGGGTGTTTGGAAGAAATTACCTTGGAAACTTCCTCTTCAGATAGGAGAGAGAACGAGGGGAACAAGCATGTGTCAGGGGATTGACTGTGGTCAAGAGGCGGTGGCGCAGAGAATTGATTGCTGATGGTGCTCGTTTTCTTTAAAAAGAACGATGCAAAATCGTCAGCTGTTAAGTCCGATGGAGGTGAGGGGGAAGGCGGGCAGAGGAGAGCAGAAAAGGTTTTAAAGAGAGTACGAGGGTCAGGAGAGTTGTTGATTTTAGTGTGGTAGTATTGGGTTTTCGCAGAGGAGACATCCGCAGAGAAGGAAGAGAGAATAGACTGGTAGAGAGAGAGGTCAGTGGGTTCTTTTGATTTGCGCCACTTTCTCTCAGCAGACCTGAGAGATGCGCGATGCTCACGGAGAACTTCAGATAACCAGGGGGCAGAAGGAGATGCACGAGATGGTCTAGATCTAAGAGGGCATAAGATGTCTAAGCAGGAGGTTAGTGTGGAGCAAAGGGTGTTGGTGGCAGTGTTAGCATCAAGGAGAGAGAACTGTTTAGCGGGTGGGAGAGTAGCAGAGACTGCAGAGGATAAGCGGGAAGGAGAGAGTGATCGTAGGTTGCGTCGGAATGTGACCAGTGGGGAATCATTTGTAGTGTCTGGAGAAGTTAAGTCGAGATCAAGGGTTATGAGGAAATGATCTGACGTGTGCAGTGGGGTTACCTGGGAGTGATGGGTGAAGCAATAGCGTGTGTAGATGAGATCAAGTTGATTACCAGATTTATGGGTTGCTGAAGTGGGGACTCGCTTGAGGTCAAACGATGCAGTCAGGTTGTTGAAGTCAGCAGCCTGTGGTTTTTCCAGGTGGATGTTGAAGTCTCCAAGTACCACCAGAGGAGTACCATCCTCGGGGAATGATGACAGAAGTGTGTCCAATTCCTCCAAGAAGAGTCCAAGGTGCCCTGGGGGACGATATATAACTACAACATGTGTTTTAACAGGGTATATGACAGTGACAGCATGAAACTCAAAGGCGGTGTTGTTGCATGAGGGTGCAAGCTGTTTAAATTTCCAGTTGTTAGGAATAAGTAGACCGGTTCCTCCGCCCCTCCCTGATATGCGTGGGCTGTGGGAGAAAGTGCAATTATTGGAGAGTGCAGCCGGTGTGGCAGTGTCCTCGGGTTTGATCCAGGTTTCAGTAAGTGCTAAAATAGAAAGACCAGAATGTTTTGCAATAGCTGTGATGAAATCTGCCTTGTTTACAGCGGATTGGCAGTTCCATAAACCAATAGGAAAGGTAATAGAGGTAGTGTTGGATGCAGAAAGAGTACGCAGGTTGTTAGCATTAGCCATGCGTGGCCTTCTGCGAGCAACCGTTTGTGTACGAGATGTAATGACAGTATGGATTTGGAAACACATAGTAAAAAAGGAAGGAATGTACAAGAAAAATAAAGATAATAGTCGAAGTGCAAACAGTAATACTCAAGTGCCTTGTCTGTGTCGTTGCTCGGTGGAGTCGCACAGGTAGAGTCGATGGTCTTTACTCTCTTCGGTCTTCGGAGTCGCACAGGTAGAGTCGATGGTCTTTACTCTCTTCGGTCTTCGGAGTCGCACAGGTAGAGTCGATGGTCTTTACTCTCTTCGGTCTTCACGCGATGAGGGCTGCACGCGACCGCTGCACGCGGTGGATAGTCTTACTTATATACCCGTTTTAGTCTAGCATTTGAATGCCAAACCAAACACACATCGTCAACTTGGCGGCAACGATACACCCACCTTACTTGCATATACATTTGCATCTAGTAAAGTCATACCACAAAATGACGTACATTCGTGGGGGTGTGGTTACCCAAGGCGTTTCAGACAGGTCTGGGTGAGCATTCGCCTTTAGATAGAATGCATCTTTTGTTCCGACACTTTAATTTTTGCAATTTTACGTGTCTTATAGATGCATGGGCAACTTATTAGACACCAAAGACATAGAAAAACACGTATTGACGCCATATGACCCCTTTAAATGAACATGGGGCAAAAATCACTTCTCCATCACTCTCAACACAATCCTTCTTGTGATTCAAGCATCATCCAAAAGAGCAAAGAATGTAAAATAATTGGAGACAATGTTTTTCCACCCAGTGTGCAATCAGCCATAATCAGACATCAGGCCTGTTAGGTCTATGTTCTGCATACCAATTCAATTACAAAGCCCATTGAGGACCATTAAAATGTAAGTGGATTTTCCCCATACAGTAACCTAGCAACAATTACAGTAAGAAGTGCAATACAGCGGAGGATAAGAAATGCTGAATGCTCTTCTTTCGCTCATCTGGCCTGATAAACAGGGCTGATGGAACGGTGCCCGCTAGCCATTTGGCACAGTTTCCTCCAGTTTAAATTAAGTTCAGACAGTTTTGCAGACACTTTGATAGACTCGCCGATAGTTACATTAAACGTTGACATCAAGTAGGGTCTACAGAAAACAACAGAATGAAGGATAATTATTTATTCATTATCCAAATAAACATGAATGATAGATATGATTTGTGAGGCTAAACTAGCTAAATATGCATGTGCAAGGTGTGCATTTTATGTTATTCATCTTCACTATATAAAAATGATCAATTATATTTGTAGCTGAAGTAAAACCTTGATGAACATCTTTGGTATTTTCTGTTAGTCTATATGTGCTGAGAAAATAAAGCAAGTTTGTGAAGTCCAAGAGTCCTGGCAATATTTCAGAAGCTCGATTTAAATCCATATCTTTCAGGGCTACAACAAACACACGCTTGACAAAATTAAAGTTCAGTGCTGCTCCAACTGCTGTTTGTCTCCCGAGCTGGGAACGCAATCTAAACCACCCAGATGAGTAAAACAAAGCGAGGCGAGCGAGCAAATTAAATTCTTTCTCGCCCCTTCAAAGCGGGTCTGAAGTTCTGAATGAAAGAGCTCATATTGGACAGCGCATTAATCCTGTTCATTTTAAACTGAAAGATGTTTTTTGAAATTTTACAGGCGGACTTAAACTCACTATCTGGTGGGAGTATTATATCAGACAAGCACTGACAGCAACAGATGAGGAAAATAAAGCGAGGACAACAGCAACAAAGAAAAAAAACACTGAAAAAAGATCAGAATTTTCCTGAATTGTTCTTGAAAAAAGTCCTTTTTACAGCTAGTCAGTTACGAAACCTTTTCTCTGTTATGTTGGAAACTTTGCCCCAAGCATCCATTTCTACTTTTCCAGTAATGCAGGTGTTCAAACGCAATGAAATCCTGAAAAATCCATTAAACTACACAAAAATCACAATAGGCTAAAAGGATTACTGCGTTAAAAGGACAGTTCACCCCAAAACATTCTGTCATCATTTGCTCACAATCAATTTGTTCCATATCTGAACACAGAAAAAGATATTTGGAAGAATGCTTGTAACCAAACAGTTCTTGGTCAAAACTGACTACCATAGGAAAGATTACCAAGGTAGTCAAAAGTGCCCCAGAACTGTTTGCTTTCCTACATTGTAAATGTCTTTGTTTTGTTTAACACAAAAGAGGATATTTTGAAGAAAGAAACTTTTCCTACTACGGTACTCAATGATGGACAAAAACTGTCTAGTCATTTTTCCAAATATCTTTCTCTGTGTTCATCAGAACAAAGACATTTATACAGATTAGGAACAACTTAATTGTAAGTAAATAAAGAATTTTTAATTGTGGGTGTGTTGTCCCTTTACAGAAGCTAAAAGGTTTGGTTAACCTCAGGGCCAATATGAGAATGGCTCATTTGGTCCCACCAGAAAATCATTTTCAACAGAACAATATCTTTAATTAAATGCCGTTACTTATATTCCTACTTTGCAATATTCTTTTCTATATTTTACAGCCACCCTGACTTCTGCCTACACCATCCCTGGTATTTAACAAGCCAACAATGACAGAAGCTGAATTTATCTATGTGTAAAGCAAACGACTCAAACGCTCACGCTGACAAAACTGGAAATTGGAACACAGTTCTTAAATAAGTTATGATTTCCCGCTATCAAACAACCACGCGTCTCTGATCATTTTCTGTTAAGCAGATTTACAAGAGTCTCTGAAACAAATCCTCATTCTGCGAGCTTCATTCCTGCACAAAACCCTGTGACCTACATGTAGATGCATGGATAATGTGTGTCACTGTGTGTGCGTTAATACATCAGTGACTGCTAATATGTCCTCTAAGTGCATAAAAAAGCAGATCCACTATGAGGAAGCAGTGGAGAAATGAATTGGCAGAAGGAAAAAAAAGAGCAGCAGTGTGAATGGAAACTCTTGGCCCGCAGGGCACGCTGTCATCTCTGTGAGGGGCGACATTGTTAGGAGGCCACAATCACACTCTCTCTAAACATCTCTTGTCGCATATCAGTACAGCAAAACCATACAGCCAGTTCCTGTTCTGCCATTATACATCAGCACAGGACTCTGATGTAGCAAGATCAGTAACGTGATTGGCCAGCACAATATGCAGGAAAACAAGACACGGACTGTAAGCCTGGTGCGCTAGCTGGATGCCTACTGCATACAAAAATGGCACAAAGAGAAAGTCACAAATACCAGTAGTTTATTTTTATCCTAGTTTTTGTCACTATAATCCTTTTTCCAAGTGAAACTTTAGCCAACTAATTAACGGTACAGTTTGTAGAAATCGCTGCTAGGGGCGCACGATCAAAACAACAACAATCGCGTATCATGATGACCGGTAATGAAGCATGGAATGATGGGATATGTTGTCTTCAACTCCACCGCTGATGGTACCGCCGATACATCAAGTAGACGGGAACGAGAAATCATGTAAGCGGAAGAGGTAAAGTGATAAAGTTTTATAAATGTTGCGTTTGATCATTTTATTTCATCATTATGTATTAGACCCGAATAATGTAAGCTTTAATCTTCATCGTTTGTCATAGATGATACAGTAATTGTCTAATTTGATGGTGTGATAACGCTGTGCAGTTTTAAGTGTTAAATGTTATTTTGAATGTACCCACATCATTTGCAATAATGCTAGATGGACCAACGGTACAAACTACTTCCACATCTGTCTACGACAGTGTCACCCGGTTGCTACGTCAGTAAAGGCAGTAACAAGGGGCAATGTGGCGCCATTGACAGGCGACTAAATGGCCCCGATCAACTGTATAGAATGGCGATTTTCTCAGCATTTAAAGGCAGTTGGAAACATATGAGATATTGTAAGTTCTCAGCTGAAAAAAATAACATAGGCCTAGAAGTTTTTGGATATTTTACTGCAAAATTCTTACAAACTGTATCTTTAAGTTCGGAAACGATATGTTGTCTTTATAATATAATTATTTTTCAAAAAAGTTTGAATGTTTCTTTACATATAAACATATTTTAGAATGTATTGGGTCCCCCCAAAAAAGTTCATCTTATTTGGGGGCCCTTGGAATCATAAAGTTTCAAAATCCCTGCTTTAGCAAACAGAACGGTAAACTTTCTCTCTGTGAAGAGTTACAGCTCTAAACTCAACACCACAAGAAGACGTTTGACCTTTCTTTTAGTCAATCGAGCTGTTCATTTATCAAAGCTGTACACTCTGCACGAAAAAACTATTCCCTTACGTCCCATAAATAATGGGTTTGTAAATAATCCTGAAAAATGGCTTTATTCTGCGTTGCCTCTGACCGTTTAGCCTGAAACAGAAAGAATTAAATAAGAGAAGTCAAAAACAAATAGAGGATCGATGGAATAATTTAGCGGGTGCTGAGAATTTTTTTCTAGCGTTAACCGAGAAAGTCAGACAAGCATGCAAAGTAATTACAGTGAAGACTTGCAAGATGGAGGATTGGCCCAGTGACAGTGCACAATGAAGTTGCCGCACAGGAAGTCACTGACGAACAGTGTGCCTGTCAAGAACGGCCAATCAGATTGCACAGAGGAAATACTGATGCAACTTGGCATTGTTCATTTCAGGTGGCTGCTGATGTTTGGAGTCCTTTCATCCAAACAATAGTTTTTTTCACAAGTCCAGAGAATCTGAGACAAAACAATAACCAATAGGAATAGAGAACAACACACAAAAAAGGATTTGCTGGCACTCCACATGGGGTCAGATCAACCAGGGGCGTAGCAGCTATTTTAAAAGTTGGGGGGACAGCTGTCAGGTGATGTGACCTTCAAAGGCCAAAAAATTATGCATACACAGTAATGTACATGTTCATATATAAATCGAACGCATCGTTCGCATCATTTCAGATCATAATGCGTTAATTCGATCAGGTGATTCATTTTTACGCCACATAACACATACTTCGATAACTGAACCAAACGAGAGAAAGCTCTAAATAAACAAATCAATTATGGCAAACCGACGGACACAAATGAAATATAAATCACATTTCCCACCCTGTTGTTCTCTGCAGACCAGCTTTAATTAAAAAGAAAAAAGCCAATTAAAAAAAAGAGCAAACATGGTCTCTCCGTAGGGTCACTATCTGGTGTCTACTCATGCTCTTCTTTTGACTCATCATCCGTTTGGATGTTCTCCACTTTCAGTCGGGTAAATCTTTTCATTCTCCACACTAGATTCCACCGCTCTCTCTCCTTCCTTTGAGGCTGGATCGATAGAAATAGGATTTATACATCATACCCGTTTGATGGATGCCTCAGCGTTAAAAGGCAAAGGGCACATCGCCCACATGCCTCAAAGCACTCAGACAAAATCTAGTGGTGTTTATTCTTAAACAAAGAAACTCTGATAAAGTTGTATGAAAAACAAGCCAATTTCAACATATTTCCCTACGACAGTTTTACTTCAAAATGACACATCCCTCTGTTAATCTAACAGAGAAAAACCTTAGGAAACATATTTGGAAGTGTATCTATTGGGGTTGTGCCGATAGACAATGCCATCGTCCATTGTTGATGGCTGACAGATATCTTCGTGATTTCAACAAATGTTTCAAAAATTGACTGATAATAAATAACTGTATAAAATAGACGCGTTTCTGCGCAGCCAGAGTTGTATAAAGAAGTTGCGTGTCTGCGCAGCCCGCGCTGTATAAATAAGATTTGCGTCTGCCCGTGTTGTATAATATAAAGAAGACTCGTGTCTGTGCAGGTCGCGTTGTATAAAGAGGCGCCTCGCTTTATAAAGCCGCCCAAACATAGTATCTTTAGTGGTTATGGCCGTATTTTTTTATAGTATCTAATTAAATATAATGTTGGGTAATTATTGCTATAAGGACATAATCTGTAACTTTTGCCTCTATGTAAGCATCTCTGTTAAATACATTTACAAGTTACTTTACCTACTTGTGTGTATGGGTTGAAGCAAAATGATGTCAAAGACAAATTTCCCATGAATTCACACACAACAGCTCATTGCTTAATTTTTTTAATACGCTTATTGTTGTAAATCAGGGTAAGATAAAGATCATTTTTAAGTATTTACTCAATAACGGATTTTAACCAAATAAAGTTACAGACCGCAACTTCAAGTATAACTATGTAAACACAGCATTTCTGATTCTTCTTTCAATCTCAATTACTTGAATGTAATAATAATGAAAATTCTGTCATCATGTACCCATTCAGTTCTGGTGTATGGACACAAAACCAATTCAAGTCAATAGGTGATGGCGCTATTCGGTTAACAACATACTTCAAAATATCTTATGTATTCTGGGGTAGAAAGAAAGTCTTATAGGTCTGAACTGACAAAGTAAGTAAATGATTCTTCAAATGATTTTTCACTTTTAGGTGAACTGTCACTCAATGTGTGTATTTCCCTTAGTTTCTTTTTCTGGACGCGCTTCCCTGCTGTATGTCACTAAACAAACGATTTGCTACGCAACCAGTTATCAATTGGCTGTGGACAAAATACACACGCCAAATGCCAGCCATTTGTTGGAGCTGGACGCCATAGCAACAGTCGTATTTGACATACAATAGACAAAGCCATTAATCAATACAAAAAGGACCGACCGGCTCCAAGAGCATAACACATTTATGCTTTTTGACTGGATCTGTGCATCCCACAGTCAAATCATATGATAAATGGTTAAAAGGCAAAAGTGTCTAGCGTGTTCTACATGTGCTATTTGTCAACTCATGCAAGTCTGACAGCTACAATCGGATCAGCTTCTTGGTGGACCGGTGACTTTCAATTTTTCAAGCACCACAGCAAAAAATGAATGCAGATAAAGGCTTTTTTCACTTAGAGTGCTGCTGGACAGCCATAGGGACAGACTGAATATACACAGGGCTCCAGACAAACAAAATCAATTAAGGAGCCATCAGCTCCTATAGAAGAAAAAAACAGGCGCCAAATTATTGTTTTAAAGAGCCACAGAAAAAGAACTTACATTTTTGCTATCCTGTTGAGTGTACATCTTCCCTCGCACATTTTTTGCTCACATAATGTTTTTCAAGCGGTTTTTCCTCATAAGCAAGGCCATACAGAATCTCCATCACTCAGAGATACAAACATATTACATTTTATTCCATCACGGGGGACAAATTAACACAGACATTTCGGATAATGACTCCTTCAGTATGTTTACATATAGAATCTCCACTTTTTCCTTAATTCTGCACTAAAGTTTAGGGAAAATCTCCAAAATTCCATGGAACAGTTTTAAATGCGTTTACATTTGTACACGAATATAAATGCATTTGAATAGTCTTAAAGTGCTGCTAGTCTATGCATTTAAATGCAGATGATGCCAGATTTGGTTCTGCTGCGTTTAAAAGATGCAGAGAACCTTTGTGGATTGATGCTGTTTATTGAAGACTGTTTAAACTCTGAACACACCAAACCAAATAAGTACTCTGAATTCATTTGAACCATCAGAAAATGTGCATGTCAAGACCTTGTTTGTATATTCTATATATTCAATGAAAAAGTATTCTTATAGAGTTTAAAGCAAAACGAAAGGGGTTGAGTTAACACTATAATGATGATTTTAGTTTGTAACACATTACTTGTGACACTTTTCTTTCTGGTCAAGATATATAACTTAAAATAAAACTTAGCAAAAATGAATGACAGGTGAACTCTCTTGTTATGAACGGATTTGAAATGATCCAGCGCTGTCTTAAGTAATAGACATATAAATAATGTTCCCTGAACTTCTCTGTGGTTAGTTTCATTTTAATCGTCTCAAATATCACATTGTTCTTCCTGAGGCTCATTAAAATCCCTCAAAGCAAACCGTGCATTCTAGTAATCCGCTCATGTTGTGCGTGTGTGTAGGCTACTTATCAATGAAGATCTCTGCGGAGATCTGCAGACGCTTATTCCATCCTGCCTCATCGGACATCGAGATGCCCCAAAACAACTACTAGAGCAAAAAACAAAACCCTCAATCCATATGAGAAGCCCACAGGGCCTTGAGATGGTTGAACATGATGATATGTCATGCCAAAAGCAATCCCAGAATTCTCATGCCTCTTTTCCTCTTAAGAAGTGATGGATGTTCTATCAAGTAATCTAATCATGCCCCTCGCCTCAGCAGTCGCCTGGAGCCCCTCAGCAACTGAAGAACCCGAGAAAGGCTCGTAAGTGCCAGTTGAAGGCTCATTCTCACCCACCCGGTGACGCTGCAGCAGATGTTTCGACTGTATTTATACTCACCAGAAGGAATCATGTTGGGTCTCCACAGACAACCCAGACATAAACATACTTCCACTGAGGATGGGCAGAGAGCAAATAATGTTACTAGAAAATAGGGTACAACACTACATTAAACAGCAGTGAGGAAAGCACATTCCTTGCTTTTCCGTGCCACTAAATAAATCTGATAAACACACACACACAAAATGTGGCTAGCTTCTACTTGCAGCATAATTCACTGCTCTCTTCTGGTCAGAGGACAGGATAGATTCGGTCTAATCCTGAAGGACCTCAAGGCCTGCTGGGAGCCCAACACATACTCCAACTCTTCACCAGCAGGGTCTGGCACATTAGCCACCATTAGGCTTTAAAAGCAGAGGTTGAGTGAATGGAAAAGGAAATTCCCGATGAGACTGATTTCACCCCTTCACTGAAGTCTATTATCCTCAAACCTTACAGACTACCAGACATGACTGCAATACCAAAAATGGGAAGGCAGCAAGATGCAAATCGTAGCTCCTTTGTTGACATGTTGGCAATGTGTCAGGCAGAGAAACGAAAAACGCTTCCTCCCTACAAAACTGTTTAGTTATGCACTCTTGTGTTTGAGGCCCCTGTGGAAGTCTGCCGCTGAAGTTTTAAGACAATCTCACAGGATTTGCAAATATTTTGTGAGGTGGGTAATGAGAGTATGAATTATTTGTTAACTTTACTATGATCTGCTTTTGCGCCAGTAAGGTTAAGGGGTTTGGTGAGGTGTGAGGGTTTCAGCATTGCTGTTTTCTAATAAATTAATATGAATTAGGCACTTTGTAAAATAATTATAAATTCCCCTGAGATTTCCCCCACTGAGTTAAACCAAATGAAAAAATGAAGGCCGAAATAAGGACCTGAAGCAAGTTGGAACTGAACTGAAAATTAGTATCTTTTTATTTTAAATAAACGCTATGTGATTTTGACCAATTTTGAAAGGTTTAAAAAAATCTAAAACAATGTAAACTGTTTGATGTTCTTTTGAAAGGATGTTGTCCTAGAGTGCGAAATGCTATTCTCAAAAAATAATTAGTTAAAAATGTGAAACTGTGACTCATTTTAATTTAGAAATAAAATATTAAATAATTGTATTCCTAAAACTTTATGTTGATAAAGAAGTGCATATACGGCAATACCCCAAAACTGAATGTTGCTCAAAATCAAATTTTCAACAATTAATTAAATTTTAATTAAAAAATAACATTACTTTTTTTAAATTAGTTTATTTTATATTAAGATGTTCAGGAACTGAATTCTAACAATTACCTAAAAACAGCAATTGTTTAAGAAAAACCCGTCTATAAGGAAAAGCAACATAATACATGATACAATTCCATGGATTACAGAATGTTGAAAAATCCAGTAAAAAGAAACCCAGACATTTTTGTGCGGATGGGGAGCCACCAATAAATAACATGTTTAATGTTTTTCTTGAAAAAGTTCTGTCTTTTTCAGTTTTTGTAAATACTTGAAAAATCTGTCAAATTCTCTAAAATGACGTTTTTCAAGACCTAGAACGGTTACAAAATTATTATGGTATCACTAAAACTGTCTGCCAATCATATGAATGTTCGTGTAACTTTCGCTGTGTTTAAGCTGTGAATACTCATCGAATGAGATTTCTGTTCATCCTTAGTAATGACTTGCCAGCCCAGAAAGCCTGTCAAACAACCAACATGTCCTCAGGTGAGAGAAGAGGGAGGTGGGGAGATGCAGACAGCTTCGTTTATCCTTAGCTTGGACAGACAGAGAGGCAGAGACAGAGAGAGAGAGAGAGTGATGCAGGCAGAGAAAAGCAATGACATGCTCCGGCAGTCCTGGGAGGTCATCGGAATGATGAATACATTTACGTAGCACAGGCACTCTTTACAAGAGAGAAGACTGCAGGAGAGAGGACAAGCAGCAAAACTCACAAGTGTTTCCTCCAAGTAGCCATGCAGCACAGCAAAATCCTGTTCATCTACAGAAACGTGGCAAAATACATGTCCTATGTGCAAAAATGTAGCAAATGCATCAGAAACATTGTCTGGTCCTTTAATATCATAGCAGTTTTCACCAAAACAAAGATAAACATACACAGAAATAAAAGGTAAGTGTCTTCAATCGATCAAGAGTAAGATCAGCAGTCAAAGTGGTAATCTGGCATCTCTAAAGGGGCCGGACCTAAATAGCTTTTTAAGGACAGAATATTGATGTTGTTGGGAGAGGATGGGAGGATATTGACATCAGGCTCTGCTAATTGACATTTGGTTGGCAATAAGGGAACTGGAACAGCAAGAGGTGCTGGGCCTCAGGGGAGGCAAGACATTACTAGGTTAACGGGTATCAAATCTGATATGGCCTTCACTGCAAAGTAGGCCAATGCATCACACACAAACGCACACACCTGCTATATATAATCCTCTACAGTACACACTACATGAGAACTGAGATATGCCTTTAGATCCAGATTTTACAATAATTCTAGTTACTATAGAAATTCAGTATTATTCAATGAATTTCTTATAAATTTCATTTCATATCTAGACATTTTAGTTAAAAAGCTGAAACGCCTAAATTTACGTAATTCAATCTACAGCAGCAGCAAAAAATTACTATTGTGTTTAGGTAAAATCTTCATTTTTGTTAAAATCTGTTAACTAACAATATTTCTCCCAAATTTCTAAAAAAATATTGTTTCTATATATATGATTTTGTTGAAATTCAACAGTCCCTAGTCTGGAATGGGCACAATGCTTTTAGAAATGCTCATTAAATAAAATTTTGGAACGGTCTCCATTTTTTTTGTGGCTGTAATTTTTTTTTTCTCGCCTATTCAGTTGAATCACGGGGTGATGAAGACTCAAGTCCAGCCAGCAAAATGTCTTAACAGCTATCTCTCCATAAACCGTCACATACTGGCCATTTGATCAAACAAACCAATAACAAAATATAATTAAAAGCCCTCTTATCTAAATCATACAGCAGCTACCAGCAAATAGTCCACATCACAACTCGCAACAAAAAAACCTTCCCTCCCACCACTTCAACATCAAGTCTTTGTGTATGCCCATGAATACTGTGATTCAAAGGCACAGTATAAAGCTCCAGTCCACTACTGTGGTATGTGAACGGAGGAGAAAAGCATGTTGTCCATTAAAAAGGTCAGATTTACTGTACAGCTCAGTCACGAGACATCATCCTTTACAAAGCCCTGCATACAGTGATACAGAAGCCAGCCTGTGCTCCGCTCATTATCCAAATCAGCCAGGCCGTGACTTAGAGTCAACACCCCGACCTTGGGCTGAAAAAAGACACCTAGTGTCTTTCACACTCAAGCAGGATCAAATTTGTGGTTTTAATTGTGGTTGAGCATAGAATGTAGTGATATAAAATAATGAAATATGAGCACAAAGGTCCCTGTTATACTACTGCAAAATGCACAAGATTCACAAACTTACCCCAGGTCTTTGACCTACAAAGGACAATGGCTGATAATTCATGACCCTGATGAGCGTGTTCAAGGCGAGAGGTAGTGCCGATGCATTTTTAATGCAGATCTATTTGACCCAGATTACAGTTATGATGAAAACTGGTCGTCTTTGGCTTAAAAAGCTATTTATTACAAATCACTGATAGCAGGAAGTCAGAGGGAGGTTGTTGCCCAGTTTTGCCATGCGATAGACTGGCATGGGGTTTCGTGCAACCCAATGATGGCTGCCAGTTGCCGCCCCCATCAAGTTTAAATCTCTGACACTGACCTTCAGAACGATAACGGCAAATTCGCCCATTTTGCCTTAACTTACTGCTCCAGGTCTACATCCCCTCCCATCATCTTCAGTCTAAAAATGAGTGACGCCTGATTGTTCCATCACAGCGAGGCACCAAATAGCTTGCAAGAACCTTTACTCATTCGGTTCCCCTGTGGTGGAATGAACTACCAGCCTCTATCCAAACTGCGGCATCCTTCACAACTTTCAAATAACAGCTCAAAACATTCCTGTCCGTATTTATTCGACTAACCAATAACCGAGTTGTTGTTCATTCTCTCCTTTGTGTACTCCAGCTTTAATGTTCCTAGTAGCATGGCCTTCTAAACTAACGGTACTGTTTAGCGTGTTGACAAAATGTGTATATGCTACCCTACTTGTAAGTCGCTTTGGATATTAGCGTCAGCCAAATGAAAAATATAAATGTAAATAATCGCACACCCCACATCTGGCCTAAAGGGAATAAATGAGAGGGAAGTTTCCCTTTGAAGCCCTCAAATCTTTCCACACTGAACAAATACAGAAGCTGATAGCCGATAATGTTACGTGTTCTTCTCTGGTCACGACTCGCCCTGCATCATCATCCTCTGCCCGCATTTAGTGGAAGGTTACACTTAGACTTGCACAATCACACAAACGCACACTTATGAAAATGTGATTACGCTGGGAGATTGTATTGATTGCTGTGGCGGCGTATTTCGGTTCCACATTTTTGACAGAGCTGTTCCTACACTTAGGAGAAACATCAAAAGAGAGACAAAACAGTGTGTATACTGTGATTCTTTTGCATCATACCCAGTGGCCTAAAGGGCATTTGCCAAATTGTGAAATGAGATCACTGTGGTTTGAAATGTTGCTACTGTCCTTCTGAAACCTTGTATCTCCATGTTGCATTCAGTATTATTAAATTGCCCTTTATGTTTGTAACAGGGTTTCGCAAATATCTAACCAATAAAAAGTGAGTGAAAGCCAGAAAGTCAACAGTATTTAATCATTTAAAAAAACGGTATTTTTCCATTTCCCAAAACAACAAATTTGGACATCTGAGGTTTCGGAAGGACAGCAACGATATTTTACATTTCTCACTAGGGGGCTTGAAATTGCGACCATTTTAGTCGCATACACTCCCTATATTTAACCTGTGCGACCTCACAATATATTTGGGAGCATTTGTGTGACTACACATTTTGTTGTGGTGCGACAGTTTTTTTATTACTGTACAGAACACGCTAATAACTGCATAAAGTATCTGCGTGCTGCTGCGAGCTACAGTGACCTGCCCGGCCATTCACAAAGACAAAGTGATTTACCAATTTTTGCATTTTCTGTCCCTTACATATGTGCAATGTTAACATAAAACATGATGTGTTTATGTAGTTTTAACTGTTTCTCTGAGGGCTATGAGGGTTATTCAGTGGAGGAAGGAAGATTGACAGTGTGATTGATCGCACCTCTGCTAACACGAGCTGTATGCAAAATGCATATAAAGAAAACACAGTTGACGTGGGTAGTTTTGTGCAGACAGGAAACTTTGTCAGGTTTAGTTTCAGCAGCACATGATTTCTCAGCATCCAGATCATTAACACTTTAAGAGTCATTGAATTGTGACTAGAGCTCTTATGGCAGCCAGACACGTTGACTGAAATTAAATGAATTTTTCATGCCTTTATAAACAACAGCGACCTTTTTACGGCGCTGTATTGAGAGTAGAGTATGAGGTTTATGAAACCAGAAACAGGTTCGGCCTTTGTGATGTAAGGCACATGCAAACATCCAAGTCAGCAACAGACTTCTGGTGGATTTTATGGGTGTTTCTGAAAGTGGTTTTAGAGGGAAAAGCAAGGCCAGCATAAAAAAAAAGTGATCCACTGCATCAATCTAAAGGCAAGAAAACCAAGCAGAGACTGTCACTGAGAAACTTGAGACTTTCACCAGACTGTTCCTCAAGATGGAAGTGGTAACAGTCAGCTGGTTCCGGTCTGTTCTGTGGCTTTGTTTTCTTAAATAACTGCATCAAATCTGTGATATATGTGCATGTAAAGCAATTGGTATCTTGTTCAAGAGAACATGCGGATAATGCCCGGTAAGGAAGTGTCTTGATCTCCAGTCAAACTTTCGAATGTCAAGACATTAAAATAGTTCAGTTTATTGAACCCATCGGTAATAAATTATGTTTAAACTATATTTTGACACACTTAAAGTACACACTGACAAAGTACTAAGATGTCATCACATTTTCGTTTCTTCGTCCAAGCACATAAAGTGTTTACGAAACAAGCTCAATAGAGCAGTTTAGAAATACCGTCTTATTTTTTAACCAAGATCAAGGCAAGCATCTGTACAAAGCATGCTTCTCAGTGTGATGTAAAAAGGAAAACTCATTTGTACCGCATCCCTTAATAAACTGCGGCCAGCTGGGTGTATGTAGGGGAACCACTGAACATGACTACTGCAACCAACTGCTTGAGCAACTACTAAACTCATGTGACAATGAAACAAAACAAATCCACGTGTCAGATATTTCTGGTCTATGGCTTATATTTCTGCTCGGTCACATTACAAGGAAAAGCTAAAGATGAAGGATTGACAAACTTGGGTGCTTCGAGAAATAAATGTGCCATATTAATACAGGCAGAAATTCTGCCTTGCTGTTAGTGTTGTGGAGATAATACTAAAGTAAAAATTTGATGCATTTAATTGAAATGCATTTAATTTCACACTCAAATCAAATCAAGCCGTATACTAAAGCAAAAAGATAGTGAGATTACATATTGATTTGATTCTAATATCTAGGGGTGTGGTGATGCATTTTTGCTTTTGAAATAACAATAAAGCATGCTTCTGAAACAGGTGTTACATACCGGAAGATGAATATATCAATTCTTTACTTAAAAGGCCCTTCCTAATTCTTGGAATCAAAGCATTAGTTCACGATTACGGCACCATTAACATAGTATATGCACAAACAAGGAAATATAGCTTTAATCCAGTATTTCCTTATAACGTCTACACCTATTAATGAAACATGATGAAGCGGAAAACAGCATGCACCTACCAACAGGGTGCGTCGCCTCATGCCTAAGGAGTCTTGGCTAATGCAGCTGAGCGCAACAGAGATACAGAACTGTAACTGATGTAATTCCTGTAGAAGTGAGTGCAAGCGACATTGAATCTCCCCTCTTCACAGCAAACACCATAGATGCCTTTGACAGAGCCAACTGCTTGTAAGTGACCAACATTTGTCTTCGGATGTTCTCTTATGCCGAATTATGTAAAAAGCGACAACTATAATTATAACGTCTTCACCACATGAGTTCATTGTCGCCTGTAGCTGCCTTTTATCAACAGACAACATACACAAGCAAATATGTTTGTTAGATCTCATTGAAATCCAGTGTGTAATATTTAAGGGCGATGACGAAGAGCTTTAAATTATTCAATTTTAACAATCTTTTCTATTCTTGGAACTTTTAGTAATTGGACATCATGGTATATAAAAGAAGCAGCATGTTTAGGTACAGTTGGAGAACAAATTCATAGTATGAGAAAAGAAAAGCTCGTCTTATGTATTAGAAGCATACAGCAGTTCTGAATCAGAGAGATGTGACAGAAGGAGAATTAATCCAAAAAAGAGAGAACAAGAACGAGATTAAAATGCGATTGTTTGAAGCAGAAGATCGATGGTTGCAGGATGCTGCACTCGGATCTAATGAAGCTAAAATGGTACCATTATCCCTGCTGGTAATATAAACGTTGCGTTGTTAAACCGAATAAAAGACAAGGAAGCTTCCAATACAATTGAAAATCAATACAATAAAATAAATCGTTTCTAGTGGTCTTCATTTTTTTAAACAAAGGCAAATAAATAAAGAGAAACAAGTTTATTTACAACTATTTTACACTGAAGCTTATTTAAAGTAGATAATCTACGCCAAAATAGTCAAAACATCTAGCAAGTCTGTGGTTTGGCAAGTACACTTGTTTTGTTTCATATGTTGGTTTCTCCCAAGGACAAGTGTAAACATAACAAGCCACCCCCTATAACCAGTCGATGGAATTTTAAATATGCAAAAAATAAAAAAACAAGGTTTCCTGACATTTGTTGGTCAGCAAAAAAACAGATCATGGACATTAAATGGGATCAAGAGATTTGTGTGCTGCTTTTGAACGTGCACATTTTGATCGAATATGGCCGTGTGGGTCAAAATCTTAAACACTGTCAGTCATGTCTTAAGTGAAACGCAACAGGTGGGACCAAAACCTCAATAATAATAAACACTGCCAATTTCCTTGTGTTCACATTCATTTGCAATGTTGACATAACCAGACGTCATAATTTACCAAAAGACATATGAATCATACAATCGGTTATCATAACCTCTATAGGATCTCACCCAGTTCACTTTCACAGCAGGAGTCGCCCTAAAGGCTTGAATCCAAGCCATACTAGACAGTAAGAATCTGACATTGAGTCACCAACAACGGCACAGAAATTGTTTGGGTTACTCAACTTCAAACAGCCACAACAAAAGCACAAAAACAAGGAAACCGGTCATGAGAGCAAAATCGTTCAACTCCAGTAACGACACTCCACCCCGGCTCACGAGTGCTATTGAGCTTTGAAATGATTTCATCCCATGAGTCAATCTGACATTATGCCTTTCATTCAGACTTAAGTCGTTTCAAAAGCCCTTGTGTGTAGATGCGTGTGTGTAGGAATGCAAATCGTAGATTTCGTTGGTACAATTAAAGTCTGAGGAATAATCACAGTTCCACGATTATGACGATTATTATGCATACATTCATTTCTACTTTTTTTACTGAGATCAAACCATATTAAAGTTGATCAGTGAGTCGGTTTTGTCTTAGTTTTTTGTTGTTTGATGAGGACTCAAACAGAAATATTTATTATGCTGCTGTTTTTAAGTGCGGTTAATATTGAACTTTGGTAACCTACATGTCTGTTGACTGTCCTTTAGTGTTTAATGCCAGTCAGATATTAATAGGAATTATATCTCAAAAGGATATGCCAATCACAACTTTCAGACTTGACAATTTTGTTTTCCAAGGAAGATGCAAGTAAAACAATATCTGCTTGTGGGAAGATAAACATGAATGTGCTTTATCTACATCTTCCACAGAATGAGATTTACAGACTTCAGACAACAATGTGGTTGTTTGAGCCTCTTTTTTTCCAATATGGCCATAAAGCCGATCTGTAGACATCGTCACAGACCCAGATAGACAGAAAGAAAGAATTTTTCTGAACAAAGTCATCAAGAGCCAGTTTCAGTAAGCAGCAAACTGACGGGGTGAGTTGAAAGCTTTTCTCTACAGGACTTTAGTGCAGGTGCCACGGCTCAGACCAGGTGTCTCTACTGCACAAGGAGACATTTACAGAGGGATATTTTTATTCAGTGGCAGAGCCAAAAAATAGGTCAATGTCATCCAAAATAACTTGAGAGCAGCATTCATCTGCTTTCAGATCAGCCCTTACACTTTCACAAGTGCCCACATCCTGATTCCTCTATCTTGTAGAACAGAATGAAGAAGAATGAGGCTATTCATTACCTGCAAGAAACGCTGCTCTATCCCTGGTAGAGCTAAAAATATACTGTAATGATGATTGCTTTGAAAATATGAAATCTGCTACCAAGAATGCCCACAGCCCTTGTGGTTTCGCTCTGTGGCCACACCTCATTCTCACATACAGTCAAGTTGGTGACACAGTACTGCCGCATAGACACAGTGGAACCCTCAGGTGGTTCAAAACTGTAGACACATCTTTCTTATGTGGAACACAAAAGACATTTTGGGAAATGTTGCAGTGGTTGCATTGGTTTTGTGTCCATTCAATGGAAGTCCATGGGGGCCTATGGTTTTTGGTTAGCAGCATTCTTCAAAATATCTTTGCGTTCTGCAGAACAAAAAAGTAATTCGGGTTAGAATTATTGAATGAACACTTTTTTTCTTCTTTTTTTATTATCTTTATCCCAACGGACCACAAAAGAACAGCAGCAGTTTAACATATTTAACATACAAAGACATGACAATATATCAATACAGGGAGAAGACAAGAGAAAGTGGGCCAGATCCTGAGAACACCACATATTTCAATTTAGGCCACCATAGCATTGATGAAGCTCAGTGTCCCATTTACAGACTTCTCCAAGAGCACTGAACAGGGTCTCTCTGGTGATATTGTGCTAAGCTCAAAAGGTCCCAAAAGGGAAAAGATGTATAGCATCAGCGACAAACATGGATGGACGCACATGTGAAAGGACACAAACACTATCAATCCAGTTAAACTGTGCTCCATTTAGCCTTATCGGTTCCTGTTAAACCAACCACACGCCTAACCAGTGAGTGAGTTTGTCTCTGATAAACACATGACAGATTGAGTTGAAGGAAGTGGGGGGAGAAAGAAAACGCATAAGATGAGCGATGACTTCAGCAAAAATGTGTCATCCAGTTTCTGATGATCCATGACTGGCATCCGAAAAGTAGACAGCAGTCAGACACTTATGAACATGATCTGTCTGCAGGTGCGCTAAAGGGAACATTCCAACAAAAATCCATTTACACATCCTCTTATCATTTCAAACCTGTACGACTTTTTATTCTGCAGAACACAAAAGACAATATTTTGAAGAATGCAACAACGTTGACTTCCAATAAATGGACACAAAACCACAGAGACATACAGTATCACAAGATCCGCTATTGTGCTTCACAGAAGAAAGAATCATATACAGTTTTTAAAATTCATAAGGTTGAATTATAACAGAATTGATGAACTATCCTTTTGATCTTGAATCTCGTATGGGATTGCAGTGTTTCCCCTAGGTTTACAGCTTTGGGGGGGGGGGGGTGGTTGGGGAAAATTGACGAGAAATCATTTCCTTTTCATTCTTTATGTGCTATCTATCTATCTATCTATCTATCTATCTATCTATCTATCTATCTATCTAGTCACATACATTGATTGTCTGAGAGGGTAATGCTTTGTAAAATGTAAAAAATGTTATATATAAATATAAATAAATGTATTTAAATCTTTTTAAAATTGACTTTGGCAAATAACCTTTGTTAAATGTATAGAAGTATTTGTTAATATTAATGGGCCAGAGCTTAAAAAAGTAAAGAACTAAAAAAAAATTATAAATACTAACAAATATATTGCTCATTCATTGTTTGTTAATGTTAGTTAATACCTTTATATGATAAACTAATTTTAAATGGGCTTTTTTTGTGAGACGGTTTAATTTCTATGATGCATTTATTGGTAGAATAATCCTGTCAGACGCGGACGCTGTTCTGAACGTCATCACGTGACATTCCCATACAACACGGAGCCATCTGCATAGCGTATTAAATATCTTTTGTCTTATTTAATCAGCAGATTTACAATGTCCTGACTAAAAACATTTTAAACACACATATGTAAATAGTAAGTGGCATGTAATTCATTAATATACATTTTAACCGCCATCCGGTGATGAATGGACTTTTGATGCTTGTCAGGGGCAGGATGCGCAACACTTAGACTTGGAGCAGGAGAGCTACTCCGGCTGCTACTCGCAGTGGAGTGAGTTTTGCCATCTTCAGTTCCCTGTGAGCGCTTAAAAAACGCAAATATTTTCATTTGGTTTTCATCTGATTGAAGCGACATATTTCCCGCCGCGCGCTCTCTGTCCGCTAATGTTTGTTTGTGTGAGTGCGTGTGCGCACTCATTGGGATAATTGTAAACGCGCGAACACAGACAGAAAATACATGCCATCGTGGAAATAAGATAAATAACATATTACTTAAGGGTTATTTAGTTTGTTTATTAAAATAACAAATTGTAATCTGGCGCTATAAAGAAAATCAAATCAAATTTACTTGACGTCCAAGGGGATTGTATCACTCCACATACCTAATAATACAATACACAACAATGTTTGTAGAATGTGGTGACACATTTTTCTCCTTAAAAAAAGTGTTGTATCACTTTTCTCCCACTAAAGATCTTCTTTTAGGTTCTATCTGCTAACTCTGGTACAGGGCCAGGTCTTCACTCGCTTCCTACACTGCTTCCTCTCTCTGCGGTCTTTTGACCAGCTCTCCACTCCTTTTTGTTTCCGCCTCCCGAGCATATGTCCCGGTTCTGCCGCAGGGAGCAGCTTTCTGTCCGTATGCTGTTCTGGAGGCCTGGGAGGCGGTTTGAGCTTCAATCTGACTGAATGATGATTTACATGTTTTATCAGGAGGAGAGATCCCGCTCAGTTCAGGCCCTCAAGTACACACTTATTTTCATGATCATGTGCACTACTAGCTTTCTCACTATGAATTAAATTTGAAAGTAAAGTGTCAATGTCATGAGCAGAATTAGGGATAGTTCACATAAAAATGAAAATTCTGTCATCATTTACTTTTACTAACGGAAAAGTTTTTTTCTTCTTATTTAAAAAAAAAAATGTGTGTCCACATGACAGATATCTTCCTTTGTGTTTTTCTACAGGTCTGGAACAATGATGACAAAATTTTCATTTTTGGGTGAACTGTCCCTTAAATGGTGCATAGAGAAATCCATGACTATTTATAAACATATACATATTATGTGCACATGCATACTAGTCTAATTTAATACAATCTAAAGTATGTTAAATACAGTATCTTTAGATATAATGCAGAACATTTACGACTGTACAATACAAAAGTCCTAACCTGCCTAAGAACGATCAGCAAAAAATTGACATTTCTAAGATTTAGACAGGATCAGATGCAGCCTAAATATACCCCTAAGAAACTGCGGACAAGCAAAAATTAGCAAAATTAAGGGTAGGCTTTTACCTTGTATACCTGACCGTACGTGCCATTGCCAACCAGCTCCACCAGCTCAAATATTCCAGCAGGGTCCTAAAGAGAGAAAAGTGTATGGTCAATATATGTACAACCACTAGAACCAGATAACAAATTCTGATCACTTAAGTCATAAGCAGGCTAAATGACCTACAGGTTGATATCAAATCGTTTTACTTCAACTGGGAATTGATAAGAATCAAAATCACCTGCCATTGTTACCGACTGGACACATGAACACGAACATTTTTTGTAATTATTTTATGTCTGACAACAGAAACAGTTAATATATAAATGAATGTAAACAACAACAGCTTTTTTGGGCATTCAGTTGTATTAAAATACACAAAGTTCGGTAGAGCGCAATGACGTCATGAATATGCAAATTACCATGATTGACAGGTTATAATAGATTAAAACTGATTTTTTACGAGCCTGTCCGAAAAAAGTCTAGCGCAACCTCTGCTCCCACTCATACTATACTGTTTTAAGAATCGATAGGTAGGTACTTATACTGTGGCAGTACATACTGAAATTTGAATTTGAATGAGATTTCAGACACATCTTATCTCTGTTTTTCAAATCGTTTAAAGGTCTGACTAGACATATGAACATAAACAGGCTTTATTGGGCATTCCATTCAGTTGTATTAATGCTGCCTTGACGTGCTCTCCTAAATGTGATAATACCCACTTCAACCCGAAAATAAATCATGGAATAGTGCTCTTTTGATGTATGCAGAATATTTTTAATGTTGTAATGCTACTAAATCAATAAAAATAAAAAAATTGTGTTCCTAAATCCGGTCGTAACTTCCAGGTTGAAGTAGGAATTATCGAATTTCAGAGAAAACGTGAACGAGCATAAAATATGGCAAGTTCCGAGATTAAACGCAAGTACAGCGTGATGACGTCACGAACATGATAAAAACCACGTAACGCCACCTTGCATCATAGTGACAGCTGAGTAATAACAGAATATGACATATTTTTATGAGCCTGTACATCGAAATGAAGGACAATAATAAAGTCTGGCGCAACCTCTACTTCAGATTCTTTGTAATGTGTTTCAGCAATACATTTTTAACATCTATAATACGTTTAGAAATAATTCTCAGAAATCTCTTTAACCAGACTTTAATAAACAGCTTTTACAACATGACCGCAACACAATGTTTCCACCTGCAAGCTAATTACTACGCAGCTCACAGGGACACAAAAACCCCTGGCATCCTCCATCACACAACTGTTGCTATGAAGCATCTCTCACGGCATGCACCCAACCAAGTGTGAGATTCAAATCCAACACTCCATCTAACACCTTAATAAAGAATCACCGAAAAAAGTTGCGAGGAAGAAGGCCATTTAATCTGGTTTCACCCAAACACTAGCTAGTTTGTGACACTTGATGTTCCCTATACACCAAAAGCCTGTTCACAACAAGCACTCTCTCCATCTGAGAGAAAGCAGTTACGATAAAACAGTCAAGAGGGAGTAATATCTTCAGAGATGACATTGCTCACAAGGACAATACCAGCAGTGTGTGTGTATGAATGTTATCGGTTGTTAAAGTAACAAGAGCTTACAGAAATGGAAGCAAGAAGTCATGACTGGACAACATCATGTTTCTAGTCACCTTGGTGTGATATTTTACTCATAAGAATTTCTAAGGGTGTCCATTGTTGTGCCCAGAGAGTAGAAGATAATTTTTCATAATGTAATATCCCTCACTTCAAATTGTTTTACTTCAATGACATGTTGGAATATTGCAGATTTTTCATTAATAAAACGATCAAAATGAGAAACGATGCAGATTTATTTACCAAGGGTGCCAAATATAGTTGGGAAATTAACCGAAATGAGCATCCATATTCAGGGGCCACACCTGGCCTGTGTTTCTTCCGTTTCATTGAAGCTTCAACTTTCACTGACTGTTCTTGAAATAAATTTCATGCACGGTGAAGACTGGGTGACTGCATGTTATTGCTTACTGGGGACTATCTTGTCCTTATGTCGAGTGGCAAGAAATAAAATGTGAACTGCACTATAGTTCATTCAGGCTGTCAAGGGTGGCAATCTGCACAACAGCACTCTGAGCTGAATGTAAATATTAACCCTCTTGGAATGGTACCCTGTCTGCCAGTGGAGAATGTGTTAGAAGTGGCATGACAAGATTTTTGAGAAAAAGAGGGACTGAATACTACACAAGAACTCACACAGCTCACAATGAAGAGAGCTTCATAACACACACACACACACACACACACTAATGCAGTGACAAAGTTACCAGTGCATAATATTTATCCTAGCCATCTTAGAAAAATATGATCAATCCACATTCTACACAAACAACAGCGTGCGCACAATCTACAGCAAACTAATCCGCTCAACCTGTTGTGCTGACAGCATTTTTAAACCGCAAACAAGCGAAACAGGATCCTGATCTGTTCTGGTGCTTGCTTACTGTAAAAGTAAATGAAAATTGAAAACATTTGGAGATTTTGTTTTTTAATTTTAAAACGGACTAAACTTTTATCTAACAGAAACTCACACTATTTTAAAAGGTGGCTAATTTGAATGAATTTGTACATTGGGAATCGTGCAAAAATGTATGATTATTACAAAAAGCAAAATTGAAGCATCTGCCCCAACCCCACCCCTAGACCGGATGTAACATGTGCAAATTGTACGAAAATATACAAATAAGATCATGCGAATTACTGCGTCCTAATTCGTCTACTTACATGGAGTCATGACTGTTACTACCTGCTGTAATTGAGCCCATTTGTAACATAATCAACTCGTCAATTAATCTAGGACATGTCCCAGGGCCCTTTAAGATGGCTGTAATTAAGCCTCTTATCAAAAAACCAAACTTAGACCCCAATGAACTTGGAAGCTATAGACCGATTTCAAATCTCCTAGATATACTGCAGAAAAAGAAAAAGTAGTGTCAACTCAACTGTGTACCTTCCTACAAAATAATGACATGAACGAAAAGTTTCAGTCTGGCTTTAGACCGCATCACAGCACTGAAACTGTGCTCGTTAGAATTACAAATGACCTCCTTATTGCACCAGATAAAGGTAACATCTCACTCTTAGTCCTGCTTGACCTTAGTGCTGCTTTCGATACTGTAGACCATAAAATACTACTAGATCGTTTACACAATTATATCTGTATTCAGGGACAGGCACTGCAATGGTTCAGATCTTACTTAACAGACAGATATCAATACGTCCATTTAAATGGGAAATCGTCAAATTTTACGCAAGTAAATTATGGATTACCTCAGGGATCGGTTTTAGGACCCTTGCTTTTCTCCATATACATGCTGCCCCTCGGCAACATTATTAGAAAACATGGAATTAGCTTCCACTGTTATGCAGATGATACTCAGCTATATATCTCATCAAGACCAGATGATTCCTTTAAGCTATCCAAACTGGCAGAGTGCATCGAGGACATAAACAATTGGATGACTAGTAATTTCCTCCTTTTAAACTCTAGCAAAACAGAAATATTACTTATAGCATCAAAATCAAGTAAACAGAATATCTCCGATTACAGCCTGCAAATTGAAAGCTGCACTGTTACTCCAACAAACACAGTTAAAGACCTAGGCGTTATATTAGACGGCAACCTGTCATTTAAAAATCACATCTCAAATATCACAAAAACAGCCTTCTTCCACCTTAGAAATGTTGCCAAATTACGAAATAGTTTGTGTGTTGCAGACGCAGAAAAGCTTATTCATGCATTTGTGACCTCACGGCTTGACTATTGTAATGCTCTACTTAGTGGTTGTACTGTATCATCGATAAACAAACTACAGTGAGTCCAGAATGCAGCTGCCAGAGTTCTTACTAGGTCAAGAAAATACGATCACGTAACCCCAGTTTTATCATCGCTTCACTGGCTACCCATTAAGTATCGTATTGATTTTAAAATTCTTTTAATTACTTACAAAAGCCCTGAACGGTTTAGCACCTACTTACTTAACCAAGCTTTTATCACGTTACAACCCATCACGCTCTCTAAGATTTTAGGACTTTAGACAACACCTAGAATAACAAAATCCACCAAAGGGGGACGAGCTTTCTCATACGTAGCACCTAAACTCTGGAATAGCCTTCCTGATACTATTCGAGGGTCAGACACACTCTCCCAATTTAAATCTAGATTAAAGACAAGCTTTCACTTAATGCATAGTTAATGAACAGCAGCTACGCTAATTATTCTCTTTATTCTCTTTCCGCCTCTGGATTCCCATCCCGAGGTAGGAAGAAGTTCCACCATGTCCGGACGACCGACAGATGCCCATCCCCAATTTGAGATTCCGCCAGCTACAGCTGCAGACTGACTGACCATCCCAGCTCCATCTAAGGCAATTCCACCACCAGCCAAGAGAAATATGACCATCGGACCATCCCAGCTCAGACCACTACATCCCCAACCAAGAGCAAAAGACGGACTATTTGTCTTATTAATGTTGAAGTTACAATATTTGGTATTAAATGCTAAACTAAAATCACATGTTACCAGTTTGATTGCAGCTATGACACGTCAGAGGGGATCTGGCCCTCCCGGTTGAGCCTGGTTTCTCCCGAGGTTTTTTTCTTCATTAATCAATCATTGGAGTTTGGGTTCCTCGCCACAGCAGGGCAGTGTTGGCCTGCTCACCGGGAGACTGCATTCATTCATCTATTTATTTAATTAATTAGAAATTAGATATTATTTATTAGAATGATCTTACTCGTTGTATAAATACCATGCACTGTGCTGTGTTTTAACTTTTCTGTTTTTCCTGTTTGCCCCTGTAAAGCTGCTTTGAAACAATACAAATTGTGAAGTGCGCAATATAAATAAACTTGAATTGAATTGAATTGAACTGTTAAGTCCGACTCCGAAACCTCACACCGTGTCCACACCGGACGTGGCGCGATGCAGCGTCCGGTGTGGACACGGTGTTAGTATTCAAAAACAGAAGGCGAGAAATACCCAGTTGGTCTACTGCTGAGCACATTCATGACCAAATCGTAACTTACATGTGAGTGAGTACAAAACACCATTTACAAGCACCTGTCATTGTTACCAACTGGACATATGAACATAAACATTTGTCTGTAAATTTATTATGTCTGACAACCGAAACAGTGATTATATAAATGTATATAAACGACAACAGCTTTATTGGGCATTCAGTTGTATTAAAATACACCAAGTGCTTAACGCCTCAATCTAAGCTACGAACAACACAACCAATCTTTTCGATTACTATGCCATTACCTCATTTAGCAGGGAATGACAATTTATTTTACATGTGTGATACAAATGTGCCGTATGTCAATATGGAATAATATTTGCATTTCATGCTAGCAGCCCTCAGGCTAAACTGTCCATTCGGAGTCATTGCTAGCCACACAACATTAGAGAAAAACAATCGGGTTTATGGCCATTCTCAAACTCCATTTCACGCCAAGGTGGTCTCAATGCTAAATGCTTAGTTGAAATTGGTTCAACAACCTTCATTGTCAGAGCTGAAAGGAGGTTGTCCGACCAACGCGTTCACAGAGGCATTTGTAGCAGAAGCTCTTAAGCAGATCAAATCCCAAATTTAGCCATGTCATTATCAGAGGTGCAGAGAAGGTGAGAAATGCTCTCGATGATCATATCGGGTTTCTGTAGTTTAACATATTTATAAATTAACATGATATTCATAAGACTTGACTTTATTGAAAGGGAATTCATTAAAAAAAAATGTTCTGTACCAGAAGTTACAGACAGGAAAGCAATGTACCAGAAAGAAGCGTGATGGAGAGGAGGGGTTTAAAAATAATTACGCTATTAGACGAGAATGAAGATGCAGTGCTGCACAAGTGATTCAATTTTCATGAAAACATAAAACAAAAAAAAACTTTGTAAGAAAGTGCATTGCTAAATCATTTCCCATATAGGAAAGTGCATTATTAGGTTCCTTCATGTTGACTTTAGCTCATTGAGAGTATGAGCTGCTAGTGTTAAATGACACATTTATAATGAAGCGACATAAATCCACAGCGTATCTCTTGTCTGTTAGACAAGCCTTAGTCAGCCCTCCTCTTTACACCTCTCTAGGCCCTCTTCCCCCACTCTTTAACTCAAACATCTCATGCTGGCTCTGTGCTGTTTTTTACAGGACTGCCAGGATGGCCCTTCTCTCCGGCTGCATCAGCACACGTCAGTCACTGCAGCATTGGAATGAGTTTCATTCTCGTATCTATTTCCTCTTCGGTCCATTCTTTTGCTGCATCTGGAGGATGCGTTCACATTCCCTCTACACCTTCCTGTCTTGGTTTGTTAGAAAATGAGGGTCAGGCTGCATACTGTCAGAAAGGCAGGAGGTGTAAAGCTGGACAGCGTTAAGGACCTCGCACATCCCTCAGGTTTTTTTGTTTGAGCAAACACAACCAGAATAGTGTTGGTTCCCACCATCACTCCATAGACCCGCCAGACAGAAAACAAACATGGCAGGAGACCGGAGGAGGAAAGTAGCTTCAAATGTGCATTATTTCTTTGCTACTCTTTAGATATAACAAAATAAATATAAAAAAAAAACTGGCACTGTATCCTGTGGTAGGCTATTCGAGACCAATTTTATTGCAGTTATTGCACTTTTTGTTGTCCTTATGTTGTTCCAAACACTTCCATTGTATTCAATTGTAAGTCGCTTTGGATAAAAGCGTCTGCTAAATGACTAAATGTAAATGTAAGACGGATTGGTCCTAAATTTACATTTATTGATTTGGCAGACACTTTTGTCCAAAGTGAATTATAAATATAAGTTTTGAAGAATGCTGTTTTTGTGTTTCACAGAAGAAAGACTCCTATGCAGGTTTTGAACCACACATTGTGGTTTATTAACAAAACAAGGAACATTTTTAATTCATGTGGACTTTAAGGAAACAGTAGTTCACCTACCACAACTTATCTAATACGATGAATGTGCATACTTTGTAATATAGTACATTAGACTGAACATTATAATATTCACAATATATTCATTCCATTCATTCTAATACTTACTTTTAGTATTAAACATATTAAAAATAAATTTTATAAAAATCTTTCATAAAAGCGATAGAAGTCCAGACATTACAGCGAATACCCAGAAGGTTGTAGACAAATTTGTCACCATGACGGTCTCTCATTGACAAACCTGCCAAGATGCTTAAGACGTTCGTGACAGAACTGTAATTAGTCTCAAGCATGACAGAGCTTGAAAGAACATCTTCAAAATCTTTCCTCGTTTAGGTTATAGCCCTCAGCATGAACACTTCCCAGGAACATTAAACCAATTCCAATCCCATATTTGCAGGAGCAAATATTTTAATGGAACATCCCGTACGCACACAGAACGGCAAATGTTGACAGCAGAGTCCACACCTTTACTTTCTGTGCATGTGTCGAGATCGTCCATTGACGCTTTTCTGTTGTCGAGTATGATTTGGAAGCTGTGAAACGCGTGAGACTTGACAGACGTAGAAAGCGAAAGCAAACAGTGAAACATAGTGCACCGATTCATGCGTGTTAACTTGTCAACGATGACCTGCGCATCCCAATTTGGTAGACATCGTCCAACCCTACGTGGCAGCATACCTTTAGGCCTTTCTTGTTTGCTTACTCCTAAATATGTGTTGCACAACAAAACTATGCTGCTTGAAGACAGTCAGGAGGTTTGAGCAATATAGCAATCCTCAAAAGCCAATGAGCCACGAAAAGGCAAATGAAGGTACTTCCAACATCAACAGACAGCACCTTAGGAGGCCAACGTCTGCTGAACCATAGATCAATACAGCAGTGATAATGTGAACTGTTGACTCCACAACACAGATTTCTGTCAAAGCTATCAATAAAGCAAGGTGAACATCTATTTGCAGTGACATACTATGTTGCCATTCCCAATGAGTCTCCGAGTACTGCCTCGAGCAGACAAAATGGCTCAACACTCTTAAACTGAATTAAAACCACAGCTGAAGGTTTTAGTTTAATGCAACTAAAATTAAATGATTTGTGCAATATCTCCAAGAGATGCATGACAGCACATTATCTCGCCTCAAGGGACAGACACACTTGCATTCAAAACAGTCGTGAGAGGTGACTTTGGAAAATTCTCTAAGCACCTTCTCACCAGAAGGTAATGATTTAACATGCGGTCAAAGTCTTTGACATTGATTAGCTTTTTAAAATACACATTCAGTGGATTTTACAGGACTAGTGAACTTGTGGCATATCTTTGGCAACTGGTTGGTGTCCAACACACTACTGACAAACAGTGCAATGAAACAATAGCTCAATAACATCAAACCATTCACTGAACTGTTACGTGTTACTTTAATGTGACCAGGGACCAGTGTTGGGTAAGTTACTCTGAAAAAGTGATCAATTACTAGTTACTCATTACATATTCAATAGTGTAATTAGATTACTGTCCAAATTACTCAGTCCAAAAAGTATTTAGCTCCTCATTACTAATTACTTTCTATATCCTACATCAACATTGATTAGTTATGTTATTCAAGAATTTACATGAAACGGCTTATTGAATTCATTCAAATAATATTATTAACTGACCAAAGTATTACAAATGTGAGAATTATACATTAAAGCACAGATTTTAAAGTAAGATTTTGAATTTTGAAGTCAATTATGCTATTGTACAACCATATATTTAACAAAGTATTTAGTTTAATTACATCAAAAGTAACTGTATGTAAATTACAGAAAACATACGAGTAATCCCTTACTTTACTTTTTCAAGGGAAAAGTAATTCAATTACAGTAACTAATTACTTACTAGTTACACCCAACACTGCCAGGGACATACAATATAAATCCCCAAAAATGTACCAGTTGAGACAAACTTTTTGGGGTGCGCCAAATTTTTGGCAAGCAAAATTATTCTCCTGAAAAGGCATGTCATGACGTATGATGCAATCACACAGCAACCAAAAACCTGCCGCCGTGCACACAGTCCCCTGTACTAAACAACTCGAAATGTCAAGTTATGTCTGTGCATCCCTTCCCTAGTACAACTTCTGAGAGACCAGTCAGCTTTTGTGGGCGGAGTTTAGAGAGACGTGAATTGAAATGGTTGTCAGTCAGCCTCAACGTACATTGCTTGCGTGGATGTTTTTCTTTAAAATCCTTTTGCAGTGTTGCCTATAATAATCCAACAGTTTTTCCGGTGGAAAACGATGCAAGTGGTGTCACGGGAGCAAGCTCAAAACACCTTTAAAACAGCTCTGGTGAATATTCTTCACACCCGCAATGTATTACACAGTGGGAGGATGAAGTGGCCTGATATATCATTTGAAGATATATTCCATTATTTTGTATTTTCTTTCAGAGTTGACGGGTCTTCGACGAGCAACTATAAAAGCACAGAGACGCAAGTTACTAGTAACTTACATGGTGCAAAGTGGGAAAGCCGGTCAAATTTGCACATTTCAAAGACGACGAATTTGTGTTTTTAAAAGCAGATGTGAATCCCAGTCTAAGTGGAGTCGTTCCTAACAACTATTAAGGGAAGAATGGAGACGGCTGGTTACTCTCGTATCGCAGGTCTCCACCGAGCTGTAGCATCCATACGGTCATGTTTACCATCAATTTGCGCTTAAGGTTTATGACAGAAGCACATGCACACCTTGATCAGAAAAGCATTAATGACATTAAGGTGTTTACATGCCATATGTTATAACGATTACGCCAACCACGATTATGAGCTAAATTACATTATTAAAATTGAATGATTGCGTGCGTTTACATGAGGTAAAGTGTAACTGCAGTATTGCCAAAATCCTATTATAATCGCATTATGAGAGTGCATATAAACATAGTCAATGACTCAGATTTAAATCACATTAAGAAGCATCTCTCTTCCAAAGGTTTGTGTCAAAGGTCAGGGACCACAGAAAACATTTACTACTGTGAGAAACCTTGATTGAAAGCATTTTTTAACAGATTTGTCAAACAGATGATAAAAAAACTGTAAATATTTCTTAACTAAATGAAAGTCCACATTAGTAGTTTGCAGAAAGGAAATGGGTCAGTGGACGATGGCAGGGAGGAGGGATTCAGGACGGCTAAAGCTGCAAGGCACAGGCAAAAACAACCTGTCTGGGTACACAAACACACAAGGTCTTTTAACTAAAGCACTAGAGAGTGAGATGACTGTATCTCTCAGTCTATTTGATTTACATGAAGGAGAATTGGGATCTCTATGGTTTTAACTCAGACACTATCTTTACCTTCATTTAATGAAAAAATGTATAAAATACCAATTTCCAAACGTGGATATTTCAGAACGAATTTTAAGTGAACAAAACTAATTTGTTCCAAACTTCTTGACAAATTCAACTTTAAACAGTTAAAATTGACATCAAAATGTGTCTGCAAAACAAATTTGCTTGACCTCCTCAGGAAAAACCAGTCCGATAGCAACAGGGGTTTGAATAGATTTAGCAGTTCAGCCTATTTTCAGTAACTATGCATTTTCTTTTGTTTAAGCATTTACATAATAAATAAATAAATAATGCTATAAAAGAAACCCGATGTCCTAGATGGCAGTAGATGGAATGTAGCTCAGTATTTGGGTGAAAACACATATGACTAACACGTATATAAATCCTCCACACACAAAAAAAGGGGTGCACAGATCTAAACCGCTTTGACCGGCAGCTCTAACAATGAGTATTTAGTTTTTGTTAATCCTGGCATATTTTCATGTATTTTGATACAACAATGTTAATGAATATGTTGGTCCCTATTAAATAAACCAATAAATAGATTTCTCCCACACATCTGTGAAAGTACACATGCAGAGTGAGTCTGGAGAGCAGACACCTGTCCTTCACAGCATCTGGCCATGTAATATTCCTTCAACGCGCAAAGCTGTTGAATGAAAGGGAAGCACATAATCCAAACCTGGGATAATGCGGTAAAAGGAGGAAGAAAACAAAAAAAAAGTATGCAACTGCAAAATGTTTGGTCAACATGTAAGAGTACACTAGATGCTATGCTTGATGCTAACATACACGGACTAAAATCCCTAAAACTAAACAATTTTACTGGGCTTTGAACCTTGAAATGCCTGACTGATCAGAGCCCACTTTCCATAGCTCCACCGCACACCTGCAGGGACCGTGAAAACACTTGTTCATTAATATGGGTGAACGAAGGTCATTCTGACATCACATCGAAACCATGTTTAATAAACCTCTTGCTGTTCTGTATATGACCCTTGAACAAACCAAGGTCTTACCTACTTCTGTTTAGAGCTAAAAATTGCAAGACAACAAACAGAAAGGGCAAGGATCTCATTTCAAGGTTTGTGGTCACAGCACTGAATCTCACTTTCAGATGTCGTCCCTCGAGACTAGGCGAGGTTGACCAGGTAAAGCTAAACATCCCACGCATATATTTGGCAACACAAACCTCTGCTTATGTTCCAGAGACTTTATGAATGGCCGATGTGAGCATGTGCTGTACTGTAATGTTTCCTCGCTGCACATGTCAGCGCTCTCTGCTTCTGGGTGACCTATTTCTCATCCCTCACTCATAACACAACATGCAAGTGAATGCACACTAGTCTGACTAGATTCAAATGAATGGCGGTGCAGTAAGTGCTTTTACTTATAACTATCAAAATCAGATTATTTTAAAAGTCTGGTCCAAAATGTGTTTACATGAGTTTGCAATGTATGTAGCTAAATGAACATGCACATTGCACAAACAGAATAAGCCAGAAGAACTGAAGAAAATCAGGGTAATAGACAAAAAATGTATATGCAAGTTTCCACACTGTATGGCTGTGCGATTAATAGAAAATTAATCCTCATCAAGTTTGGCCTTCAACAATCACAAAAACAAAATAATTGAGTTAAAACAATTACTGTGGTGCATTCCATTTAGCATCGATCCTCTCTTTTCTTGTGGTATAAAAATCACCCCTTTCCGTTACAATGGTTCAGCTTTGCTATTTCTTGACATCTATTGTTCAGTTGAAGTTTTTACATTTTTCGATGTTGTTTTAAAAGTTAACGAGTAATCGTGTTAAATAATCGGGACCTCAATATTGGGCAAAATAATTGTGATAATGATTTATGTCATAATCGAGCAGCCCTACACAGTGCCACGTTCTGTCGAGCCATTGTACGAATTCATTATTTTAAATGCAGACTCGTGGGAAGCAGCCATTAAAAAACATAGGTGCTGTCACGGCGCACATGTGGTGCAATGCATTCTTCAACCGCAGCTCATGGTTCAAATACAGACACGCGGCAAGCACGCTGAAATAGAGATCGACGCAGTCTTGACACGCATGAGGTGCAACGTGCTCTTTTCACTCAGATGCATTCACCACGAGAGCGCAAGCTACAGTCCCTAGCACTTTGGGGAGAAGGAGAAAGCTCCGTGCCCAAGTCCGAGGGCCTTACCTGGCTGGCACATTTTCTGTCTTAATATCAAATCTTGTACAGTATATGATGTTGCGTGCTGCTACGGCGTTTCATTGGTTAAATACGCAAATAGAATTTCAATGCGCAAAGTCAATCGTAGGATACATTTAGCTATATTGCATTTGTTTGAAGGGAAAAGATCCAAATAATTTATCATCATCTTTCAAAATACAAGTACAAGTTGGCGACCCTCTTGAAACTTCTCTTGTAGTGCGTTCAACGCAAACACTCAAGCATTTGCTGTTGTAACAAACAACAATACCCATTTGTGATAGCGAGTAAAAATATACTGCATCACATCAAAGAACTAAATACAGGGAACAAAACACGTGTTTTAGATGTTTTAGCTCCCGCATACTCTCACTCATTTCTGTGAAGGACCAGACACATTTGCAGCTCACTCTTTCCACACGGTACAGGCACTCATTGTACTCGGCTGCAGCAGCGTGAGAAACCTTATTACTTAGGGTGTGTTCACATATGCCATGTTTGGTTCGATTAAAATTAACTCTGGTGCGGTTGCGCTGTTAGTGCGGTTTGTTTGTGTAAGTGTGAACGCTGCTATCCAAATCCTGGTGCGCACTAAACAAGCAGACTTCCTCTTGCAAATGAACTCTGGCACGGTTCGATTGAAATATGAATGCTACACGTACCAAAGGCATCAAGCCGAACCAAAAACATATGTGATAACAATATATGACCCGAAAATCTTGTGGCTTGGTAATATAAAAGGAGTGTTTATGGCCTGGAGCACTATCAGGCATTTTATCAAATGAATGCTAAGACTGCACAAGAGGAATATACCATGACATTAGGCCATTGAATCGGCCTTGGCAGAGTAATGCAAGTAAAGGGGGCAAGGTCAAGAAAAGCGTGGCGATGCACAGATTTAAGGTCTTCAAAAAATGGCCTCGGTGTAAAAAACCTGCTGAGGCGTCAGCCACTGTTAGACCCTACTGACATAACGTAAAATTCAGAAAGTGATGCGAGTGGCCTTAAAATTCCCTCCTTCACTATGGAGGTTGTGAGTAACCAAGAGCAATATATTACTGTCTCTGATCTATAAAGGGCAGAATGTATGGCTGGTATTAAATATATACGACGAGTTCAGATTATTGGCCAAGCCGTGTTTTAAGAGTGACAGATCTGTGATGTTTGAGCGTTGCTATTGCATCTTTTTACGGTTTCCAACATTTCAGACCAGGGAACGCAAGTGGATACAGAGTGTATTTTGGGTGCTTGTTTCGTTGTGGGATAAGAAAACCCAAAGTAAAGACGGAGTAATTGTGAGTGGGGAAAAAGAAGATCTGTAATTCCACTTCATTTACAGACTCCGCTCCAGATATTCTTTCAGCCTGCACTTTGCCTGAAGACGCAAATCTTTCGACTGAATAAAATATAAAACTGTCACTTTTGTCAGATATAAACTAGCGGTTTAATTAATTTATTGTATAGAAGTAATATCAAACTCAACCGTGTGAGGTAAACAAAATCCCAGCCATGCTATTGCAGTTAACAGTTACATACGATTTAAACTGAATGCAGCACCACGTGACGGATGCATGCACACACAAACAGATGCATGCGTGAAAGACAGAAGCCTACTAATGCACCAGACACAATAGATGCCCAAATCAAAAGCACTCAATTGGATATCTGCAATAATCTTTCCATCCCATGCGCTACTTAGAGAGAAAGCTGAGCACTTTGCGTGCTTTTCTTCAACCCATTAGGTCCCACAGCACACGAGGTAATTGGTTTACAGCCACGGTGAAACTGCACCTCGTGATGACGCTATAGGATGATGGGTAGTTCTTAAAAACTCCACCTCCTTTATGAAACCTAGCTCATGCCTTAAATCTTATAGACCAAAGGCGCATTCAAGGCACACATTCATCTGCACACACAATCCGATTCGTACAAATGATCTCTATCTTCATGCTCCAAGAGTTGGGCACCACTAGGGCTGGGAATGGATCCCAAAAAGAATTGATTCCTCGATACCAAGGCGTTTAGAATCGAGAGTCGATTATAAAATCCCTGCACCTGAGCTGATGTCATTGGTCACCTAAATCACATTAGTTTCTTGTCTTAAACAGGGCAGACTTCAGAAAAACTGATGGATGAAATCTTGAGCTGTGAATGACATCAAATATTCTGCATACAATGTATCCACTCATTTAACAAAACATACAAGTATTTGCTTTTCAGACGGACTGTAAACAGACCATCTTCTCGATCTGAGCTCAGTATTTGCATGAAGAGAATAACATAGAACAGTATATAAAGCACAGTCTCCCAACATATTTATTGACGTCTGTTTAAAGCTGGACAGAACTTTTTCAACACCAGTCTGCAGTCATTTGCACTTAACAGCAATATTAATACGCACAGTATTCTTGCATATTCAATACATTTTACCGATTATCGATCTGTCAACTGTATCTACTATCCTGAAGTAATTTTGTGTAAACTGCTGAATAACTTTAAATAGAAATTTCACCTGTCGTTTATTTATTTTATTTTATAAATTATATTATTAACGATACATTGGAATGGCAGGACAAGATCGACATGTTTGGTTAAGGTTTTTGTTCTAGAAACAATAAACAATTCGTAAATGTAAAAAGGGACAGCTCAGAAAATCGTATTGCATTAAAAATGTGTATGTTTTACTAATAATAAATACAAATCTGAAGTAAAACAGGGAACTGAGCAGGAAACAAAAACAGCAGACAGGAATCGATTCTCTCGATTCCCGAACCAGGAATCGACTCCAAAAATTCTGAATCGAACAGCCCGAGGCACCACGGAAACACGCACGCGCGCGCTCGCGCTCGCGCTCACAACACACTAATAAGCCAGACTGGCACAGTTTTTATAAGCGGAGAAGTGATGCATGTATAAAAACATAGCCTTGTTAGGAAGTAACCCAGTTTATCCAGAATGTTAAGTCATTCATTGGGGCGAGTAAGATTTTAAAATATCAAACCATGAATATGGCACAAACACACCAGCAGTACACAAGTAACACTTACGTTTTCATTTTTACGATATACAGGATAGATTAAGTCTTGACATAAAGAGTAACGTTAGGATAATCCCAGGCCAGTACATTACACAAACAACGTGGCTTTTCATTCCTCCATGTGCCTTTTAAGCTACTGTCCATTTCATTAGATTTCTCAGACGTATAAATTCATTGACCTTTTAGTGCAATATAAACTGTAACATGTATTGAAAACAGTTAATTGATCCGACGCACAGCTCCTTATCAGCTGAACATTTCTTCAAAACGGCTCTGATCAAACATAATGCTTTATGGCCGTTCTCACATCCATTCTTTCCATTATTGTATTGATCGTTATGGCAGCGCCGTTGTAATGGCAGGTTCCAGCTACACCAAAATACATCATTGTGCATCTTTATAAAATAGGACATACAACTCACCCTTAACGCTGAGAGGTCTATTTCATCCAGACTCCGAGCCGGAGAATCGCTCGCCATGTTAAAAACGGAGAAACAAAGAAACTGAATTGAATCTATTTCAGACAATCGTCCGCCGATTTCCTCCGCAACGCGGTTCGAGCGTCCCTTAGATCGGATATCTTTCACAATCCTTCTTTTAACTGTGGATTCCACCGACGTTACGCAAGCTTTCAGTACGATTTTACCGCAGCGACGAGAAATGTCGTGTGCTTTGAGGACGGCATGTTTTTCAGCACCATGTACACATTTCTCGGTCTCCACAGTCCACACTGCCTGTGAAATTCTCAATGCCGCTTGTCTTTAGAGTAGCATCAATCAGATTTGCGGGAGTGGTTACAGAAGAGGCGTGGTCTATATCTGGCACCGCCCATTTGCCCTTTCTCCAGACAGACCTGACATTCAAAGAAAACTAATTTACTTCTTTAGAAGCAACTGGGGATTTTATGCATTCTGTGTGGTTTTGTCACATACACATGCAAAACAGATAAGATTGTTTGAGTAAATTAATGTCTATAATTTTTACAAAAAAACACACAAAACCAGAGGATGCCTTTGGTCCTGAGTTTGAGGAAATTATACCTTGTATGTTTGTCCTAAATATATTAATATACAAAAGCTTAAATCATTAGACTCATTTAGTCTATATTACAGGATAGACCTACTCCTAATAATAATGATCAATTTACCTCTTTTTAATCTATTGTTATTTCCACTAAATATACTTATAGTGGGTAAAAGATACAAGTGGGTAAAAGTAAAATATACTTTTAGTGGGTTGCCATTATAACATTTGCGCCCCTTGACAGCATGCACGGTCACCCTAAAACTATGTTTCCTGGAAAATTCACCTGTATAATGTATGTGAGGAAGTCGTTTTCTTTTCATATTACCTCTTTATCTAATTGAGAGCTTGTCACAAGAGCTTGCCCTTTCAAACTGTCAGACCTATGATCTAGTCATGCTGGCAAGACTGAGTTTCAACGTACGGATGGAGATAATTTTACTAATTAATAATAACGACTTTTAAATGTAAAGATTTCCGCACAAATCATGATAGTATGTTACATACTATATTGTTTAAATTGTTATAAATGTCTTTCAGTGTCAAAAGCTAACAGTGTTGACATATCTTACTTAAGGCCAATCTGAAAACAGGCTATAAGAACAGAACCATTGTACAGAGCAGATTTTAATAGATTGTCTTATGAAATAGTGAAAGTTTAAGTTTCCGTAAATATAAATATGTATTGGATTTCCATAGGTGTATTTATTAGCGAACTGCCATAGCCTACAAAATAGCTGCTCAGCAACAATTCGACACAAATGTAGCTCTCATACTTTTAAATTAGAGGTCACTATTTAGTTAAAATGTTAAATGAAAGCCAGATTTTTCTGATTTGTCTTTCTCGTGTTTCCAAAAGTTTTTAATAATTTAATGGATAATAATGAATGCATTAATGAATTTTCTCTGGCTGTCTCCTCTTTATTTGTATCTGTTAACATTGGTGTAATGAGGCTTAAAGGGATTTAAATTATCTCATCATTTACCTATCCTCAGATTGTCCCTTACCTGTATACATGTCTTTGTTCTGCTAAATATAAAAGAAGTCATTAGGAATGTAAGTAGCCAAACAGATCGCATCCCCCATTGACTCCTGTAGTATTTATTTCCCCTGTGGCAGTAAATGGGGGCGGAGATCTGTTTGGTTACTGACATTTTTCCAAGGAACAGAAGACTACAGGTTGGGAACAACCTGGAGGTAAATGATGACAGAATTTTTTGGTGAACTATCCCTTTGGAGAGAATGGTGATTTGCAAGGAACAGTAGATCCACATGTGGGCATGTCTAAAGAGCAACAAGGCATGTGGATCTCCAAGCTGTCACCCCCTTGTGGTTGCATGCTGTAGTCAATTTAAAACAGAAGATTTCCTCTAAAATAATAATCATATTTAAATATAAAATACTTTGATGAAAACAATATGATATCAGTTATCATGAAAGTAGGGTTTTCAAGGAAGTAGAAAGGTAAACATACTCCAGGAAGTTACGTGTTTGTTACATTCTTTTCCACAGAAATGCTTCTCCAGAAGTAACCCAAATTCCATTTAGACCAGTTTGTCCTTTTAAATGTCTCTTTTATCATTCAAAGGCTCTGCTGTAAGAATCGTCTATAGAGGAATCACCCGCTAAAAGAGCATTCGGTCACTCTGTGGACAAACAAGAAAGCCTTTCAGCTCCATGGGATGAACTGAAAGAGCTCTTTACAGCTAAACGTTCGTAATCCCTCAGCCAGCAATACATAATAAAACCAACATAAAATGTGCACACTTATGAAACAGGGAACTGATTTGTGTCGCTCTGTGAAGAGAAAGAGAGAAATTTGAAAAAAGCCAGTCTTATGGGCCCAAAAGATTTTTTCGGGTCTCTTTAACACTCAAAGCTGTATTCACACTGCCCCTTTCATCCCTATTTAAGATCAAGCTTGAGCTTTGATTTTTATAGTTTTATCCAGGAACAAAATCTTTTTTTTATTTATCCCTGTTGGTCTTCGAGCAATTCTCAAGCTTCTTCCAGGCAGATCCAGTTGATGAAATAAAGCCTTAATTTCACGCTTTGTGTCCAAAATCATTTGGTTTATTTTGACAGTCTTGTTCTCCTGGACAAATTTGTATCAGCAATGGCACACTGCAGTCGGGCTGTGTTTTCAGTGCAGTTTGCAGTATGCAGCACTTAGCTCTTGGCAGTGGGCCCTTGAGGACACATCTATAGGTGATATCTACAGTGGGTGGCCTTTATAGCCCTGGAATCTGTTACAGTTCTGCTCTGATCTCTTACACGGTCACTAATGACAGTGAAAAATGCAACTGGTTTGGGCCTGACACAAGGGATCGATTTCTATCTATGAAGAGTCTGTTTAGATAAGAAAGGAACAATTTTGCTTTAAAAAAACTTGCTTTGCCGAGTCATAAGAACAGCAAAAATAACAGTAAAATATTTTATTAGATCAATTTTACAGAATGCCGCCCTTCCGCGAGGAAAAGCTGCTTACTTTCGGTTTTAAGTTAAGAAACAACATTCAAATGTCACAAACGGGCAATTTGGTTGAATCATTTGTTAATATATATGTTATTAAAATACATAAATATATTTAATTTTTCAAAAAGAAAAACTGTCAAAATTATATTTTAATATAATAATTATTGTCAGGTAAGGTGGGAAAACCCCTGTACTTTAGCTAGTAGCATCATTATACAGCTATGATGAAAGCGCACATAATTTTAGGGTGTGAAAGGAAATTTACTGTCATTGACACCTTTCTGCCCCCGGCTGATCAAAGAAATTTTCACAAATTACACAACTGAGGATAAAGATATTTCAGGGAAAACATGTATCAGCATATTTGTGAAGCAGTGTCACTAGAGACAAAACACTGCAAAAATATTAAAGCTACTGTATGTTCACAAAAGGTAAGGTATATAGTTTATAATAAATACAGGAAAATCATAATTTGTTTTACTGTAAAAGTGGGTATTGCATATACCTGAAAGTAAAAATGTAATTATATTATATTATTATATTTTATTATGACGAATCATCTAAGGGCAAGTCTTAGACAAGTCTAAGTCAAATCTGACTTGTGCTTCAAATTGTATTATAAACGTGCCTGACAAAAAATCCAGATCAAAGCAACACAACATTTTATTTATTTTGGTCCTGTTGGGTCAAACTCAGCCCATAAATTAACCCGACAAATTTTTGGGGTTGAAGTTGAAGTCTAATCAATTAAGACCTGGTGATCATCTGAGCTGGAGAAGCTCTATCGAGCTTTGGTGTACTTGTCTTAAAAAAGGGAAAATCCATATACACCAAGCCACAGCGTGCGAATGCATTTGTCGTTTTGTTTGTGTATAACACGACTAATGAGCAGTGAAAAGTGATTATTAACATATGTACTCTGCATACATATCAATGCAAATTCATCCTGAAAGGTATCTTTCAGCAAAGGACAATTTGCTTAATGAGCCATGTTACACTACCAAAGCACTACAATATACAGCAATCAGGCTTTCAAACGACACAAGACAACTCACCAATCGAAAACTTTACTCTCCTGGAATCCAGATGTACTCAATATCTGAATATGAGTTGAGTACTTGGAGAGTTTCAGACCATTGCCAAAGAAGCCATTAAAGAGTAGGTAGCATGAGATCATGAAAATGACATTTCATGCAGTCTGTTATATTGCCGTGTTTGAAAGTAAGCTGTCTGCCTAGTTGGAAGTCCGAAGGTGAAGAAATTACAAAGTTATTTGCTTGTAAAAATGCGAGTCGACTCTGAATCACACAAACGAGACGTGGAATAGTTCACCCGCATATCTACGTCACTATACATAGTCCCCGCCTACGTTTTGCTGAGACTGACGTGAAAACTTATCTCTCCACCCACAAACACTGTCGCTCGTTCATGATGCGTGTGTATCATGTCTAGAGCCTGTGTTCTACGGTGTGACACTAAGTCCGTCTTATTTTAACTACCAAAGGAAGAACGTCTGAAGGAAAAATGGTTGCAATTCATTTTTCAAACGATACAAAAGGAGTATAACCCCAGGGTTTAACTGTGCGCGCGTCATTTCACCGAAGATTGCTTTAATAATCTTGGCACGTTCACTGCAGGGTATGTAAAACGACGATCCTTGAAAGAGGGGCCAATACCAACTCTATTTGGACCTGTTAGCTCCACCAAATCCAAACCTGTAAGTGTGACTATTTATTTTTGTCTTAACTTCAAGAAATATTTTCGTACCTTATGTCTGTGTTTAGCTAATGCATATAACGCTGACATTAGCATGTAGCGTTATTTCTGGGGTGTTACAGTTTATTTATCTGGCTATTAACTTTGCATTTTGACACATTTGCTGCACGTGCAGCTATATAGATATATCTGGGTGATACTACAATCATTTTTCGTAACGTCGACTTTCTGAAATGCTCTATGTACCATGACAACCACAGTTAAGACGAAAAAGCACAACATGCATGTTGTCACACTGGGAGTTTTTATGACAAGAGTTGTCACTTGCCACTGACAAACATCATCCTGCTCCAGTCGTGGTGGAGTTTGTTGTGGATTAGCGTCTTCTGATGCTTCCTCGTCAGACTCGGGCTCAAATTGGTACTGTAAAATCGCTGCCATCTCTAGCTACACATATAATATACATGACATCCAACCACATGTTAACCATATTCCTGTAATGATGGTAGTGGGGTTCCATTTGCGACAAATGATGAAAGCGTTTGACCAATAACAACAGACTTCACCATCTGACAAATCACATGACTCAGGGTTAGCGGGTAGGCGGGCCTAGAAGTAAGGTACGAATAACTGCCTATTATTACGACATTTTAGTGTTTAAACACATTGTATGTACATAAACTTGTTGTTGGACACTCCATAAACCAAAGTAAGGCCTAAAAACCATATGCTAGATACTATTTAAGGTCAGAGAGATAATCTATCAAAACAGTCTCTTCATTTTAACACCTTTGAACATGATTCAATACTTCAGAACACCACTCAAAGCACGTCATTAATGTCGTCCCGTCTCTATCAGATGCCTTCTTCAATGAGGTGCGTTTGGGGACGAGGCGGATTTGCATATAAATTGCTTCATAATGACTTCCAGGTTTCCGCTGATACTGGGCAGAGATCATAACCAGTTCCCACATCAAACAGTAGCATTTAAACTCATATTCAGAAGAACACCATCATTTTAAAACCCATGTCCCAGCTACTCTAGCCTAAAAGGCAAGTTTTGATTGGATTGCTGTGTTAAAATTGAAAGTGAGACATTGAAGTTTTAAGATCTGTTATTACAGTGTGGTAAACCCCAGAAGAAAAGCATTCACAAAACTTCATTTTAGCTTTGAGGATTTATTTGGGGCTTATTTAGTGCAAATTGCGGTACAAGCATTAATACAGAGTTGTTCAAAGATCTTCTGAAACCAGGCTTAACTACATATTATCTGTCACAATTCACAGACATCATATGATGTCAGTTTCTCACCAAGACCTCCAGAACTCCCAAAGTTTCAGATAGATTCAGTGATCTATAGTATAAAAGTGATACATTTCCAAAAAACAAAGAAAGAGAGTTCTTATCCCTTATATTTAACTGATTCTGAGAATATGACCCATAATTGCTATTGTCATTCATATATCCACATTTTGTGTTTAATTGATTAATAAATAAGATACAACTGTGAGCAGCTAAAATATAACAAAATGCAACCAAAAACAGGTGGCAATGTCCAATAAGATGCCAACCTGAACAAGTGGAAACTGGCAACACCAAAGAAACAAAACAAAAAACAAGTAATCGCAGGAAATGGCTGACCTGATATTGAAACATATTGGGTGAATGTGAAAGTGATCGTAAAACACTCATAAATACACACCCTTGGCACATGTGCGAACAGGAGAATGTAGGATTGGATGAGTCACACATTGCTTTTGGGCGCTGAGGGGCAACAAATGCCCTCAGGCACTCAGCACTTTAATTCACAGACAGATTGTCTGCTCTCCCCAGAGCTCTGACACTTAGAGACAGGCGACAGGACTGGACAGTAAAAGCCTCGGCAGGTTCGCAGACAGAAAACACATATTACTGGGCTCAGCCTGTCATGAATGCTGTTCCACTGGGGACGCCGGGCTGAAGAATGGGCCCCAGTGACAAAATCACATGTGACAGGACTTCCACTTTCCATTTTAGCCTTCTCTTTGAGAGGGAGCCATCCACCAATAAATTCAGAACTTCCTTATGGACATTAAAATGATATTATTTATTTAAAAGGCCCTTCTGTTTTGGCATCTTAAGAAAGCAACTTTCATTCATACATTTTTGTAGTGCTGCTTATAAAATATTATATTGATTATATTTACAAAACATTGATAACAGGTACAAAACAACATGAACACGAACATTTATTTGTGAAAAAAACGTATCCTTCGCTTCTTCGTTTCGTTCTGTGTGGAACTTCACAACGAACGATATGTCTAACCTATTGAATTTATTTTATCACAAGAAGTGGATTGTCTTTGCTGTAGTTCACATTTGGCCGCATTAGGTCCAGATCTCAGTGGGCACCATTGCTTCTTTGGTGCCCACCGAGGGCATGAGGTTCTCCTCACAGAGGAAATCCAGTGGGAACTGAACCAGGAAGCCCCTGATTTTCTTCAGCAGCTCTTGAGCTTTAATAGGATCGTCTTTGTCGAGGCCAGGTTTGGACTGGAAACTCATGAGCTCTTGTTTGTTACGCACCAGACCGGAGGGCAAACAGCGGAAAACCTGCGACGGCACCAAAAGTCAAAGTGTCAGAATAAAAGATTATTTTCAGATAATAATATATAGAGAAAAGTGCTTTTATCTAGTTAGTTAGTATACATAGTTGCTAAAGCTAACCAGCCAAACTCTTTTAAACACACGCGGTTAGACAACGAAGCATCTGAATGTCACTAACCTTCTCATAAATGGTGGCGTTCCGACCCGAGATGGTCATCCACACGTCTTTGTAGAACCTGTCACTGATGGGGTCACTCACATCGATGGTTGGATCGCTAAAGGCACCTAGAATGGTTCTGCATAATGAATGAAAAATAAACAGCTTTAGCTAAGGTTCAGTGCTGTGTTGCTGGGACTCTAGGGTTTTCATCAGCGCTTACTTGAAGCACTCGAGTCTGAGCTGCAGGGCAAACTTGCCAGCCTGGTACTCTTGTCCATCCATTACTGATGGCATCGTTTCAGAGTCCTCAAAAATCACAGCAACCTCACTGTCCCTCTTACCCAACATGCTGCGGTCGTTGATGTTGGCAGAGCCTGGAAGGCAGAGACAAACATGAAGACTAAAAGCGAAGCTTATTGGGAAGCAAAACAAGTACCGGTGAGCTGATTCTGTTATTTTTCTATTCTATTATTATTTTTAGTTAATTCGTAACAGTATGAACAAGCACTTAAACATTGCATAAAATTATATAAAATATAAATTATAAAAATTTATGAATGAACTATTCCTTTAAAAATGTCAAGTATATATCATCAATAACTTAAAGAGGAAGGCTGTATGTATGAGTGTAGGCTTGCTAAAATAAATACATTCGAATAAAAAAGGCACATTATATAAGACTTTTTATATCATTCAACTGCATTTGTTGAATCCAATTCAAAAGCACATACATCTTCCACCTACAGCAACAGATATAACTCAATTGCAGTATGAGGCTAAATGTCCCTATCTCCTACATCTTGATCTATGGCTTTTTTCATTTGATATCTTGTAATGTCTTCACTCTATACTTTTATATGAAATGACTTTCTTGCTCTCCTTTCACACATGTTGTCTTTGATCTTTTTTCAGAAGAACGGATATTAGGCGAGAGCCAATGGTTAATATTACTGATCTGTCAGTGTAGTCATGTGTAGAAAGTGTTTATAGAACAACAATCTTCCATCGCATTAAAATGAAATCTTTTACTAATAAACGTCAAAAGCAGTGGTTTGTTATTGAACTTTAATATCAACACGTTAAAAGTTGCTCCTCTCTGATGTTTGTGTTGCCCAATTAACATTAAAATATATTTTCCTTTGGAGTATAAATAAATAAGTCAAGTTAAAAAGATGTCCTTCAACATTTGCTTCGAAGTCAAGATTTTATCAGAGTTCACCACAAGGGGGCGCAGCAGCATCTAACCACCAAGTGGATTATAGAGTTTCTCAGAGCCAACAATGTAAAAGTAGGTGTGCATTGCGATTTAAAATGTAAACTGTTAGCGTGAACTTTTCCTCTTATTGCTAACTCACCAAGAATGACCGTGTTGTCATCAGCGATGAGCAGCTTGCTATGAACATAAATGAGTTCAGTCACCAGTCTGCCTTCCAGCTCAGCATGAGTTCTCAGACCACAAAATGAGATGTAGTTCATCCATTGGTCATCCACTGTAGAAAAGTAAAAGAGTGAAATACTGATTTTGCAAACATGACAAAAAGCCACTTACCATTTACATAATTCTAAAAAGAATGAATTTTCTTATCCACATATAAAACGAAGGATCCAGAAGGGTCTGGTCTTGGCCATTATGTAAATATGTGACTGTGGGAACTTCAAAAAACAGTCTCTAGTTTCATAAACACAGATCATTCATTTTTCAAAGAATGTTTTGTATGCTGCTCTCGCCACTGAACTGCGGTTCAGAAGTCTCAGTAGCAAACAACATTAGAGAGTCAGACGTCTTACAGCCAACACAGAGTCAAGTTCACATTAAAGTCACAATTGAGTTATCTAAACATTCCTACCCCAACATCTGACAAAGAGAGAAAGACACAGAGACTTACGTTCTTTCTTCAGTTGAAAGATTATGGAGTACTCTCCCCTGTTCATGGTCCTAAAAATCAAAACATACACACAAGAAAGTGACACTTTTATTTGATAGTAGCTGAAGAGTGTTTTAACATTATATCAGTCTATACATCACTACATTCTCTTGTTAAAATGTAAGCATCCAAAAGCAACTTTATAAAGCAGTAAACAATTTCACATACCGTATAACACGGCACATTTGCAGGAAAACTGCAGTAAAATGAAGTTCACAGGCAATGTAAAAAACTGCAATAAATGAATAAATAAACAGACCACCCAGCGCATTTCTCCATATTCAATGCAACATGGAAGCACTGTTTATTTCCATTCATTTTCCAGACGAGACTTTATTTGCTGTGACTCTTGTTTGTGTAATGAATTGAAGGTGTCACAAAGCAGCACTGTCTAATACAGTCATAATCCTCACATCAACGCCATTCATAATTCCTATGACAAATTCCTTGTTTTATCCAAAACACTGGTAGGTTATAGCGATTTTTAATGAGTATTGCGTGACTGTTGAAAGCAAGAGATGAAAGGTTTGTCTCGTACATCAGTGCTGATAGAAGCTGTGAGGCTGTATAGTGTATTGCCAAACTCATTAAATCTTAATCAGACTAGGGAGAAAAAAAACATTATCCGCTGCATCACTGCGAAGGGAACGACTGCGAGCCCTTTTTTGCTGACAGAGCAAATGCCTCACAGGTGGGATGTCATCTAATAAAATGATAGGCAGTATTGCATGCGTCACGTAAACACAAGCCAATCAAATCCTGATTAAGGTGTTAAGGAGGCCAATAAATTAGGAGGATGCTGTGTCTTTGCTGAGCACGTGATCCCCTGGAAGGACCTAGAATCACTCGGGACTTGAGATCTCTTGGGATCTCTATTGAAAATGATGTCATGCCAACACGCATTACCTGATGGTACCAAAAGAACACAAACAGTTCCGACCCCCGTTTCATCCAAAACTGCTGTCACGTGTCAATGGTAAATCTGTGACCACTATTGCATCCTCTTCAGTACCAAACATCCTTGCTCTTGCTTGAAGTGGCTTTTACTGTCACCTGTCTATTTTTGTGCAATAAAAACTCACTCACAATATTCCTACCTGTAGTTGAAATGCATGACAGCCTGAAGTGCATTTCCTCCTCCTGTAGTGATGTCTCCTTCAAAGCCAGGCAACAGAGGTGTCACAACATACACACGAAACTTTTTATTGTCTCTGCGAAATGATCAAGTAAACATCAGTTTCAATAACTTCACATAAATACACATCTTACAGTGAATTATATGAGTGAATAAATGTTGAATTTCCATTCGCAAACTGTCCCTTTAAATCAAATTCCTGTGGCACCAATAGCTAAACAGCCTTTTCAATTCATTTCTCTTTTTGTGACATTTCATTGCGCTCAATCTTTTTGCTACCATAATTAAAAAGTCATTACGAACAATATTTCTAAGCATATTTAGACTAGAGTAACACAGCTCAAGCCGAAACATCAGCACAGTATTCGAGTACCGAGGGCAATGTGTGTGAAGACTAAATGAAGAGTGGCACATTTAGGTGTACAGCAGCCCGTGTCTGGCTCACATCAGCGCAGTGGCAGGTGCTAGATCCTCATTAGCTGTCGTTGCGCGTTAAAGACAGGCCAGTCTCTACAGCTGAGCCAAGACAGAAAGAGGTTTGTTTCTCGTGTGAATCAGATACATCACAGAGAAGTGCAGTTTCCAGGCCTGCATAGTACAGAAAGGTGGTATTTTGCCATTTATCTCACATGGTTTTATTGAAGATGGAAAGCAACACAACTATGCTTGCTTAGAAACTTTTATAAATCTTTTCAGAGAAAACATGTTTGTGTTTTATGTCTGTGCAGGAGCACCAGCACTTGTAGCCTTCCCGGTCATCGTGACCTAACATGAGGGGAATTAAATGATCAGAGATATTTGAGATTAAAGGAAATTAATTGCATATGGAGCGACTCGATTGAACGGATCAAACGCATCCACGTGAATGGGTGACCATTTTATGTTCAAAACGTAGTATTCAGACTAAAAATCGGAAAAACAATCCGAGTATGCATATGGCTGTTTAAATGAGAATGATAAGCATGGCTGCACATCCCTATGAGGATTTACCTGTCCAGTGAATGGTGAAGAATGACTATCAGTGTTTACCGCAGTAAGATTTTACCACTTACTTGTGAGCTCTGATGATTCTCTCAATAATGGCATCGCCAATCCTGTTGTAAACAAGTTTGTTATCTGCGCAGCTAATGAAAAACTGGTTCTAAAAGAAAGTGAAACGTTGAAACACAGAAACAAATTACTTTAGGTCCTCAGGCGGACCGAGGTAAAAAATGTGGCCTTTTTAAAAAGAAAATAATAACAAAACAAAAATGAGAATAACAAAAATAAAATAATAGTATACTTTTATTGTTCTCTAAATAAATGTTTGTGTTTATATAAAATATGGATGTGTGTGTGTATGGTTATTTATGTATATACTGTATACACATACAGTACATGTATAAACAATATATAAAATATTTACTGTTCTTATAGTTCTGTCTCTGTCCTTTTTGTTTTTGAACACAATACAATACTATGGTAATATTATTTTTGTTATTATTTCTATGATCACTTTTCTATGGTTACTAATTTTGACATCATTCCTTCTTTTACAGCCACAATGTTTTATTTGAAAGATTGTATCTTAAATACACTAAATAAAACATGTAAAACATTTATATTTAAATATAATTTATAGTATGTATAAATGTAAATATATTTCATAAATATATACAGTTCATGTATGTTTGTGTATTTGAATATTCATATAAATATACACGCCAGACACCCATATATTACATAAACACTGGGGCTGTCAAACAATAAATTGTGATTAATCGCATCCAGAATAAAAGTTTGTATTTACTGTACATAATGTATGTCTGTGTACTGTGCGTATTATATTTGTTTTCATAAACACATACACATACAAAATATATATATATTTTTAAACATTTATATATGTAATTTAAATGATTCATTAATATAAATAAACACACATTTCATATTTCCTAAATATTTATACATGTATTTGTATGTGTTTATAAAAACAAAATGAATATGCACAGTACACAGACATACTGTATATTGTGTAAACACAAACTTTTATTCTGAATGCGATTAATCACGATTAATCATTTGACAGCCCTAATAAACACAAACATTTATTTTGGAATCGATTTATCACAATGATTTAGACTTTTATTTACTTATATTAAAAAAATCATGGTAAAATTTTTTCAAAACATGAGCAAATTAAATGTCAAAAGTGTTATTTATGTATTATGGGTACTGCATTATGCATTTTGTACCTAAACCAGAGTCTGCACATCTGAACCAAAAAGCAACACGTCAACAGCTAAAGTGGGTGATCTACCTCAATGTAGATGAAGTGCTTGCTCTTGGCAATGACCTGAATGTAGGCATTATGAATAGATTCCTCGTGGTTCTTGATTCCAGCAGACCAGTCCGCAGCTGACCGCAGAACCTGAAAGACCATTCCCATTTCTCATTTTGCTGATGCTCACAGTGCATTCAAGATATACATTTGATCAAACTCATGACTCAGTGATTCAAACCTACACCCTTCTCTTTCAAATGCAATGTTCGACTGGTTAAACTATAGACAAAATTGCAACAGTTTTTTTTTGTGTGTATATTTGTTTCTCACCTGAACTTTGGTCTGAACACAATCTGGAACTTGGTACCTCAGATCATTGCCTGTGCTGTGCGATTTAGGTAGTAAAAACGGGTAGTTGAGTGATCTGTACTTTGGCTTCATCATCTAGAAGCAAAAACTCAAGTTTATTGTGGCAGAACTACATTATGCGACACCAAATGCCAGTGCTTAAAGTGGGATTTAAGAAGCGTACGAATGCAATATAGTCTGCCAAGCGTAAAAGAACTTTAAAGTGTTTGAGACAGTGCCAAGTAGGGGTTGTAAATATCTCACCTTGGTGAAATTCCAACGCTGTATAAAGTGCCTAGCAACATCCCTGGCTGCTTTCCCATGCACCACTGAGGCGATGTCATGCCAAGGCATTCTGGTAGTCGTATACCTGTCAATAAAATCTACAGTCGAGCACAGTGTTACAAAGCACAGCTTTAAAGATCTATAACATGTGCATTTAAGAACACAGTTAACCCTGGATTACCCGAATTAACGATCATTGTGATAAGGGCAACAAAAGCTGCCAGTCAGGAAAAGTGTGGCTCACCATCAAAAGGCTTATCCAGCTGAACCCAGTCTTTGAAGACGAAGTTGCAGTAGTCTTTGCCATGCCAGAAGCGTGTGTTCCCTATCAGCTCCCCCACACCTGTCTGAAGACTGTGCATTGAGCCACTCTCTGAACAGACACAAGTCACATAAAACCACAGTTACTTCTGCTTAACTGCTAATTTCAGTCATCCACCGAAATGAAGACAAACATGTACACATAATGTAATATATGCATATCCACATTACATTAGAGAATAAAGGTTATGAATAGATTGTACAGTACTCTATCTTTGTCACTTTTCTATTTTGTTGTTGTAAATATAGCTGTGCTATATATGCCATAAGGGGACGTTCAAAAAGAACTCAAAACGCAAATTGGCATAATGCATCGTTCAGGAGTCATTTTAAAGAGCGCAGAACACGAAGGTCTCGAGATACACATTTGATAACGAAGATTGCCACGGCATCTCCAAGTAGATATCGCTGTGGCACGGAGACCTGTGAGTGGGAGGAGTTTACACCAAGACCTTCAAGTGGGAGGAGCTTATGCTGCAAGTAGGCTGGTTTGAATAAGGATGGCAAGTGGTGAGAGAAACACAAAAACCTTTTAAATATTTTCTTCATAGTTTAAAATTTCGTTTTCATCACAATTTGTTAAATGCACCAAATTAATATACAATAAAACAAAAAAGCTTTTTATGAACAAAGCGCATTTAAGCCCTCTGAAGTTCTCTGCAGCCTCGATTTTCGGCCTGCATAACATAATGGTAGATTCTTCAAATAAACACAAAAGCAACACAAATGTCTTTACAGTGACCATATTGCTACTGTAAACAAGAGGTAAATCTTCGGGGCCTTTTGATTTGCCCAACTGTGTGAAACTGATAGAAATGAGCTATGCTGCACATAAAAAAAACACAGCCTCCTTAAAATGCTAAGCTCATGTGCAAGTTGCTGCAAAAGACATCAGACATGGTCAAACAAGTCCACTTAGCACGTTTACATAGAAAAACAACAGAAAAGTAGTGCAGCACAATGGAAAAACACGCTCTGTGTGAACAGCCCTTTATACACTCTTGTTTGTATGATATGGATATCTTTGCGTTATAAGAAATGAATGCATAAGTATTGCATTATACGATACATACTTGTAACAAATCTCAATAAAATGGAAGGAAGGAGGCGGGAACCGGCAAACATTTAATAAAGTAATATAACAGCCGGCGGCCCCTCACGGACGACCGCCGGCGAACAAAACATAATATAAATACAAACATAACATAAGTTCGGGCCCGGTCCTCTCTCTTCGACGGTCCGGTCGCTCGTTCCTTTTATGCTCCCATCTCCTACGTGATTCGAGCCCGGTGTGCGCACAGCTGGCGCTAATTCACAATTACTCACCGGACTCGAACCACGGTCTCGCCCCGCCTACTCTACTACAATACTGTACATATGAGGTGAACACATTTGTTACAACAAACAACTTAGCAGAACCTGCAGGTGCAAATGTCTAAATAACATCCATCAGGTCATATAATCAGTATGCAAAGTAACTCATTCAAACTCTGTCAAAAAAGAGGCACTTTATGTGTAGTAATATTTTCTGTCCCCCAAAAAAGAATGCGACCACAAGCTTGACTGAATCGTTAGAGACATAAAAGACTGATTCTCTCAACAGGAAATTATTATGAGTTTGTGTTAAAGAATCAGGTAAACTTGGTCACAGTCGTTTAATCTTGTGTTTAAATCTCTGGTGGTGCAGAAGTTTAAGGTCAAAGTAATTTCATCAAAGCACCATCTCTGCTGTCTCGTCTTTAAGCCAGTCTCAAACACACTTAATCCTCTCTCAGATATACTGCAGACTGATCTATATTGTTTCACCTCTTGAAGAGAGAACAAACAGGGGGAGCTTAAGCAAGAAGATGATGGGACGTTTAACACATAGAGGGAACAAACATCACCGCACATGCACCAAAAAGAAACAAAATAAAGATCATTTTTTAAAGGAATAATTCACCCAAAAACTCTGTCATCCTTTACTCACCCTCTTGACATTTTACACCAGTTTGACTTTCTTTCTATAGCAGAACACAATAGAAGATATTTTGAAGAATGTTGGTAATCAAAAACTGTTGGATCTTCATTGAGTTCTATTGTATGGAAACAAAACCAATGCAAGTCAATGGGGACTAATGGTTTTCGTTTACCAACATTCTTCAAAATATCTTCTCTTGGGTTCCACAGAAAGTCATACTGGTTTGAAATGTCAAGACGGTGAGTAAATTATGATTTTTTTGGGTGAGCCACCAATTTAACCTCCTTTCCACGGTTATCCAGATAATCCATTAGAGTGCATTTCAAGATCTCATCTTTTTAAGGTAATAAAAACGTTGTGAGCCAGCCAGGCTTTGTTGTTGTAGCAATGAAGAAACTCTTACAATCAGAACCCACAAATTTCCCCGTCGTGTTAAAACATCTGTAACGTTGAAGAAATCTCAATAGAATCCATCAAGAATGACACAGATTTGTTTAAGGAAGACATATATTTGAAACAGATGCTATGCAAGCAGGGAAAGTCACAGAGGAATCAGTCATCAGCAGACACAAAAAAACAACTCCACACAAATGATTATATTGTGTTAGGCCACTATTGTTTTCTATTAGTTACAGATGAGTCTCTTACTATTGGAGCTATCGATGCTGCTGATACTGTCGGCATGATGAAGACCTCGCTGCAGGTGATGATACAGGCTAAACCGTGCCCTGCGAGTACGACCAATGCCTTTTAGTTTGGGCAGGTCTGCTGAGTCACCAGCCATTAAATGACTGCCAGAAAAACCTTTTTTCTTGGGTGTGGATGATTTCGAACTCTGAATACCAAAACAAAAGATGATTCCACAACATTATAACTGGTAGGCACATCCAAGAGTCTGTTATTGCAAAACTTCAAAAGAAACATGAGTTAGGTGTGTTATGGGTGTGGCAATAACACTGCTGTTAAATGAAGTAATAACTGACTTCATACATGACAATGACTGTTTTGTTTGTATGGATGTGTTGACTCTAACCTCCTCCATTGCCTGGGCAACAGAATGTGTTACGCTCCCCACGTCAGTCAAACGGTGCTCGCGATCATCCCAACGGCCGTACGCTAGGTCAATCCCTCCCACGAAAGCAACCGATTGGTCGATCACTACAATCTTCTCGTGATGGGCCCATAAGTAGACGGAGGACGAAACGTGATCGGGGTGTCTCATCACCTGAAAGAGAGGAGTGTTGTGATGATATGCATTTATTATTTAATAATTAAAGATCATGAATCGCACGCATGTTACCTTGATGTTAGGGTGAAGGTGCATCAGGGTTCTTTTGGTGTACCCACTGTTAATGCCGAGTGCCAGCTCTACTTCCTTATAGAGCATGACGAAGATTCTCACTCCTTGTTCCTAAAAGACATAATGCGCATAATGAAGCTCCTGTCTATTTAAAGAAAACAAATTTATTTCATTTAGTTATTAGCAAGCCTATACAGAACTTGATTTCTGCATCGATTTTTGGAGGTAAAATACAGGAGCGGGAAAAATTAAAAGCCACTTCCAAACTTTCATTTAATCATCATTTCCAGATGTATTGTGGCCATTCAAGTACAGTCTTTGTTGAATTTCAACAAAATCAAATCCCACAAGTGACAAAGTCATCCAACGGCAATGTGAAAGACTGACAGCATGACAAGACACTTAAAAACTTGTGATAAAGGTTATCACATAAAAAAATATTTTTTACTTTTTCTAAATACTTTGCTTTAAAGTGAATATGAACTTGTTTTCTTTGCAGTATTTGGGATCTTTTTTGTTATTTTGACCTGTTCCATACCTGTGTATGACCAACTTTTATTAGGAATTTGGGAGAAATATTGTAAGTAGTTCACAGAATGATACAAAATTAATCATTTTAATAATTCAATAATTTTGAAGTGATCTCTTAATCTCCCCCAGTTGCTGTATATGTGAACTACGTAATGAACTTAAATGTAATGAGTCAGGATACATGTGTTAAATAGAGCAAAGAGTATTATGGGGTTTTTTTTGGAGGCTTGTGACTTTCATTTTTGAGGATGAAGAATGTTCCAATTCAGCAGAAATCTTTGGACCTTTCTGTTCAAATGAATCCTCCATTGAATACATCACATTAATGTCAAATTATGAGCATGGCATCAATTAAGAGGAAAAATGAAACTTCTGTACAGGGACCTACGGCTTTGCGTTTTAAAATGCAGTCCAGCCTCCAGCGATTGCCCTCCACCACAGGTCTCTTCAGAAAGATCTCAGGGCTCAGCCTGCAAACCACACACAATCAAAGGAATCACAAATTGCAACCACATTTGTAAAGTCGACACCACACATTTTCCTAATACACATTTTTGATCTATTTGTACTTTTGCATTATATTTGCATTGGCAGTCACCATGTTTAAATATTGCTGTTTTGGAGAAGGCTGGTTATGCCTCCACAATAGATTGTAAACTCATATTCAGATCTGACTCCGTTCTGGTTACAGTACATAACATCTACTTGCACAATTCAACCTCGATGAATACAATAAAGTGGTGAACACCCTGAATATTCTGTTTCACAAGGAAATGCATCAAATTTCAGAAGTCAAATGGATGAAAAACGACATCCGATGTTGACAATAAATACTGTCCGTGATATAAATTGATCTTTCACAATCTATTAGCACAAAATGTTTCACTGAAAGCCACTAAACTACACCAATAGCACACATTTAGATATCTCACACACCAACCTACCCATCACACAGTCACAGATAGGATCGGACCACTGGGTTTTTCAAGGCGTGGTGTTTTTTAAATAAGGACGACTGGAAACTCAACACCCGTGAGGTGACATACACCTCCCACTTTAAGCCCATGCTTCACTTTTACTGACTCTGCATGTAGGATTACAGCAACTACTGCTATGTCACTTCAGCTCCAACCTCAAGCCCTTTAGTCTTGTAACACTGGTGCATATTGTAAAAAATCTACTTTAAATCTACTATTTAATGTGATAATCACTAAAAGTGAAGTTATGCAGTTAGCTTATGTGCATTATTGGAAAAGGATAAACAATGTCTTCCTACCACCAGTCTGTAATGAAGATCTCCTCCTTTGCCTCCTCCAGTGCATCAGCAACATCCTCCATATAGGTTTTACCATTCACATACCTGAACAATTAAATGCAAGAAGCATGTTTTCAAACCATTAGATGTGCAGGATTCAAATGTGACAGGGTACTGAAATGTACCATTTCGAGGGTATGTTCTCCTCTTCTCTGGCAAAAGATCCAAATCGGTGGGTCCTTAAAAAGGCCTTGCCATGTTTCCGGACGAAGCTTTCAATGGCCTGACCCCACCAGCGGGCACTTCTGTAACTGGAGAATTTCAGCACCAGTTTCCTATTTAAGCAACACACACATTGTTTTAATTCTTGTCTAATCTCTTCTGACCCCTAAATCAAATATTTATCGGTTTTTATATATTAAATGAGCCAATATCATGTAAACAAACTACTTTATAGATATTAAATATATCTAAACACATTTTAGATTGATCATCTAATCAAACATACCTGGACAAGTTTTCTATCCTTACGCCATGCTTGGTCTCGGTGTATTTTGAGTCCATTTTAATGCTGAACTCATTGTCCACCAGTAAGACACATGAAATTGCACCCATGTCCTTCTTCATATAAAGCAGAAAAGAGTCCTTCACAACTAGCCACCTAAACACACAGCACAGTTGTCTATAAAAGTGTTTCCCAAACTTTTTTTTACATATCCAGTTATTTGTAAATGTCGAAAGCAGGGTGCACAAAATATATTTGATTATTTGTCTGGATCATTTTAACAGCACATGAACACTAGCAATGTGCTGTTTGTACACTAGAGGGTGCACAAATTCAAGTGCTACAATATCAGTTTATCAGAAAATGAATACCATATGGTATTAGTGAAGCAAGTGATAAACACCCTGCAGGTCTCCATTAAGACAGTATTGTGTGGGCACCCTCCTTATAGTATTTTTACAGATAACACTGCTTTAAAAAGTCTAGCAAACCTTAAAGCTCAAAATGAAGAGCACAGCCTCACGGTTTAAATGCATTTGATCTTTTCTTCCAGCTTATCAGACTTAGTAGTTTGTGCTGTGTGAATAAATTGTAGGGTTAAAGTATTTGCAATGTTCAGAATTACCGTTTGGACCAGCGGTAGCAGACTTCATTGTGACCACAGCAGTTTATGCCTGGAATACGATGACCTCCCGACCTTTTATGAACAATGCCTTCTCTAAAAAGAAACAAAAAAAATGACATCATTACTTTAAGCATTAAAAATGAAAGCCTACGTTTAAGCCTATTAATGCTTTTTGCATTGTTATTTGTTGCATCAGATTTATATTTGACTGTATTTACAACATTCGCACTGTGTTTTACTGAAATACAAATACTACAGTATATTACAGTATTGAAAATATATAAGTACAGTGATCTAAACATAAATAATTTTAGCACCATTCTTAACACTTTTGTTTCTCAAATACCAACAATACATCAACTCTTTAAAAGAGAAAGAGATTGTCCTTACAATCCTTTTGGGCCCAAATCCTGAATGAAGGACAACTGACTCACATCAATGAACTCCATCTAGAAAAGACAAGCAATTCCACTTAATACCTATGAGACAGACATGCAGCATCAATAACAATAAAATGAAATGGAATTATTTTCCCCCAAAGGGGAAATTTGTTTTGGTCTCAAGGTGTTTGCATTAACAAATAGGAAAAACATAAGGGAAATAACATAAATATAACAGGAAACAAAAGGTTCATCAATACAAAAAATGTATATAATAACTAATTAAAAAACACTCTTTTTTTGTCAATTAAAAGTCTTATGTTTTTCAATTTGTGTCTTATGTTCTTCAATTAAAAGAAATTGACACTAAATCCTCAGCTATATAGATTGTTGCAGAGGGCATTCAAGAGTAAGATTGAATCTGAGTGGGAGACAGAGAGAAAATTGAGAGAATTACAGATGTCCTTGAATAAAACTGTTTGAACACAGAGCTCAGAGAATTGAACTTTAAACCGGTCTGTAAACACAATCTCCATCTTTAATATCGATCCACACGTGCTGTTTCATTACAGATAACACATTGTGAGCTCTGTAGAGCATGAACTCTTTACAATCACTCCAATGGGAACATTAAATACAGTGTGAGCTTACGGTTGCATAGTAATTTCTGTACATTGCCATCCTCAGCAGCTTGTTCAGGTAGTCTTCCAGTTGTTTCTGCAAAAAAAAAAAGCTCAATTTAAATATTTGGAAGCAATCGTTTTAGTGATAACATATTTACCACGGAAAGGGTAAATATGTAAAAAAACCTCTTTCTTTCTCTCAACAGGTAGTGGTCTAGCTTGTAACTAGTAACTCTGTATTAGCACATATTGCATTATTGCTCCCGTATTACATATCGCTTATTGCTCCTTAAACTCTTTGTATGTCGCTTTGGATGAAAGCGTCGGCTAAATGACTAAATGTAAGAGTAATAAGGGTTTTACCAGGCAAGCTAAAGTCTTCTAGCTAGCTCGCTTCCATTTACCACAAGCTACACTGTAATATGTGAATTTAAGCTAAAATAAAAAACAATACCAATGTTTCTTTCCAAATAAAATTATTTAATCTTTTGTGTCTTATGTTGTCACGTCTTATAGAATTCATTCTTCGGTATATCTCATCAAAAGCATTACATAATATTCTTATTTACAAATACATTCTGCTTCAAATCAGATATTTTTTTGATCTCAAAACCAGTAGTCTGGATCAATGTTCAGAACTCTTCATTGAGAAATTTCCAGCAATATACACAATATGGAGAAGAATGACAAGACTGTTGAAAGCCATGCTGCTGTAAAGAAGCGACCGGTCACTGTTGATCTCTATTCATAATCGGGACTTGACTATCATGACATATTCAGTGAACAATACTCCTGTTTTCATGTGACTCAAACTGATGATGTAAAACCACTGGCTGTTGTGGCTACATGTTCTTAACAATAAAACATGTGAGTGATGGGGAGAGATCTAACCACAGACTCAAACGCCGTATGACATCACTCTCAACACGGTCTGGGATCCCTTTCAGGTCATGTGATCATGGGTTTGTGACTCACCCTTCTGCTAGACACTTGCTCCTCTCGCACCAGCTCGTCTCTGCCTCCCCGAGGTAGAACGGGCATCTGCCTCACCTCACTTCTTTTGATGCTCTTCCGTCTCTCAGTATGGCTGAAAAAAAATACATCGTAACTTTGGTCTGCTAAGCTTAAATTATGCTAAAAATCCCCTTTTCCGAGGCCACCTCATTAACTGCGAGCGCCTGATCGACGATTGGCTCGTTTTACTGGAAGCGGGACTTCCTTCGCTAGCGTGGCCTTATTGAGCGTTGCATTCCTCGCCATTCATTGTAACGGCAGTGTCGCATCTTGTTAAAATGAAAATCTTTGGTGTAAAGCGGGACATATGAAGAGCAGGGTCTGACCTTCGGGTGGGCAGTGGGATCCTCATGAGGGTCTTGTAGCGCAGAAGCTCTCTGTGCAAATCCATGAAATTTTTCTCTTTTCTCTTCACCACCCAGGTGAAGTTCCCATGCTTCAACTCTATTTTAAACACAGCTGGCATCGCCTGCGGACACAGTACTGTTGTGAGGTCTATTCCAAAGATATGTTTAAACCTCCAACAGATTGAAATGTGAGCATCACTACCTTGGACACACTTCTGTGTTTGATATTTAAGCGGTCTGGGGTCGTGGTGAAACGCTCCACCGCTAGTATCTTGGCAGTTATAGGAGCAGTGGTGAGGTACACCTGGGCTTCTGCCTCTTTAAAGCCAACTGTTCTGTACACAGCTGAGAATGGGATCTGGACATCACCTGAAACACATGACAGGGCAACTCAAGCATTCCTGAGAAAACATGCTTTTGTGTTTGTGAGTGCTCAAGGTGGGTGTGTGATGATAAGGAACATGCTGCAACATGCCGTGGAGTCATTACATTTAGGCTCTGTGTATCTTTCTCTCAGAATCGGATGACACATGTGTGATCAAACAAACTTAGCTCTTTTCTGGTTCCAGTTAAAATAATGAATGTACATTCAACCACTTGATGTACATCTACAACAAATGGACGCTTTTCAATGTAACACTCACCAGAAGGGTTGAACTCCTTGAAGTCCACCTCTTCAGGTTCATCTTCAGCATCTGAGAAGCCCAGCTCCCTGGTGTCCAGGTTCTCCACAGCGTCGCTCATGTTTGTTTTATGAGGTTGAGTTCACTTCTGCTGGAACTGCAGGATCATATTCAGCAATCTTCAACCTGTAGGGCCAGCATTGGCTATTTATACACACACTTGTACACATGTATGAATGACTCCAAAATGTGTCACAGGTCTGCTTTAAACGGGTTAACATTGGGAATGTTAGAGTGCTAAATGCGAATATTAAAAATGCTACTAACTAAGGTGTGTGCAGGCATCTAAAGAGAGGAAACGGATTCCTTTATCTTGATGGCATTAAATAATATATTGTTAATTTGGGGAAAATTCATCTGTCACTTGGTACTGGACAGTAGATGCTAGCCAGACATAAATAATGCTTGTGGTTTGTGTTGCAAAACAATCCCTTAAGGAAATCAACACTTGTTTTCTACCATTGTAACTGTACCATGACTACTGTATTAAAACCATATTTGCCAATGGTCATCAATATGCCAAAAAAATGGTTAATACAATTGTTTTTCACTTTAGATGGTTTTACTGGAGGTACGCGTCTTGCCTGAAGTTAACTTCTGGTATGTGCTTGGTTATAATATAAGAATTTATTTTAAATTAAATTAAATTAACATTAAGTTATATTCATATTTGATTGTATACTAAATGTATTAAATTAAATTAAATGATATTAAAACTACTTAACAGCTATTGATTTGTTGCAGCGTTCTACGGGAAGTTAAGTGTGGGCCACATTACATATGTTTATGTTGTTGCCTCTGAAACCATCAATAAAAAACATGACTTTGTTTATTTGATGCAGAATATAATACTTTGTGTTAAAATTATGTTTAAATGCTTAAAATTCATATGTCTTGCGTTAGCTCATTTCTATTTAAACATTTCCTCTTTCAGTCAAAGGTCAGGGGTCAATGTCTTTCCCTGTGAGGCATTGACTTCAGAGAACTCTGAAAACATTGCTCCAACAACAGACAAGATCGGACCATAATGTCATTTTCCCAACATCCTGTTTATTGCAATGTCTGTGGAGAACAAATCCTAGAAAGCTTTCCTGTGGCTCGGTGGTTAGAACATGGTGTTAGCAGCGCCATGGTCATGGGTTTGATTCCAGGGGATTAAACATAGCCAGAAACAAAAAAAAATATAGTACAATGAAATGTAAGTCACATTGGATAAAAGCGTCTGCCAAATGCGTAAATGTAAAAAACTCTATAAAACCCAAAAGCATTTACAATCTGATCATGCTGCTCTCATACATACTGCAAGTCATCTAAATGGCTTTCAACTGGGAATTCAGAGTAGGAAACCAGAATTGCTTACCCATCTGAAGCATTGTAAGTTAAGTTGGGGGATATTTTACAGTGTGTCTAAGATATTAGATGGTTTGATATGTGGATTTAACAACACATAGAACAATAAAGTACAAATAATAAGTAATGAGAATTTGGGAAAGACATAAATTATGCTGAAACTGATCGCTTGAATTTCATTTACATTTAGTCATTTAGCAGACGCTTTTATCCAAAGAGACTTACAGATGAGGGAAACAATGGAAGCAATTGGAACAACAAAAAGCAGAAGTGCAATAAAAGAAAAGAGGTCTCAAATAGCCTACCACAGCAAAATTGTTATTTACACCATTCACACATTCACACAAGTACCATGAAGCTAAATGCCACAGCCAACCCCCCAATCCCCTTTCACACAACATACAGTCAACAATTGTATTCCTCAGAAAAAAACATCTTTATGAGAGCAAATAAGGCAAGACAGAGTGCTGCCGAGTGCACTTTTCCACCACAAAACCCTCTATTACACATAATGGAACATTTTCTCATTTGGGTGCTGGTGGGGGGTTGAAGGTACTGGTTGGGCTTTTTTGTCTTATGGCTTAATCATCTTTTAAAACTTGTGTAAGGGAAATCATGTGTTTCTTACGTAAGACAAAAAAAGAAAAGCAGTGAGGAGCGGCTCTTTGGCAACTCCACAATAAAAAACATCATGACATCATCTTTTCCAGTCCAGCCACCTTTGGAAGCTTTTGCTTTACTCAAAAAAGCAACCCCAGCCATCCTATTCCTGTATTTCAACGCAATATAGTCATTAAAACCTCACTATAGCAACCAAGACCTCTAATTCCTTCACAATGACAGTCATTTAAAATCCAAGTGGACACCAGAATTTCAAAACATTCGTAAACATACGTACAGAAATAAACCAAGTTAAATAACTGGTTCTATAAGTTTCATTATTTACATTAATCAATGTCATTGGAAGAAAATACTTGATCATGGGTGCAAGAATAAAAACATTTAAATCGTGTTCTTTGAATAAATGTAATAAATTACAAATTGCTGTAGTAAGTGTACTTCTAAACACAGTGTTGTACAGGTTAAATTTTTTTGTAAATCAACAGCATCCAGAGCTTCATTTTCTCACCCTCAAGGAACAATTTCTTTATTATTTTTGTTTCCTCTGAACGCATAAGAGGATATTTTGAAGGATGTATTTTTGGGTGAACTGTGCCTGGCTTAAAACTAAGTTAAGCAGTTCTTAACAAGGACTCGTTCACCATGTGGCTCATGTCCACCTGTCCAATGACAATTCAAGGCTGCACAGGTCAGAGAGGGGCAATAAATCATGTCACTACCAATCCATTGATAAAATATTTAGATGACTACTATTTCAAAATACTACATTCCTATTTAAGAAAACATATTTTGACGATGTGAACAATTAATAAACAAAGCTCTATTTCCTGTGTAAGTCCCTTGAGCTTTGCACTGGAAAAGCACAGCTGTCCATTCACTTACTTACTGTTCTTTCACAAAGATTTGACAAATTCCTGTTAGCTTAACTGGTAGATCATGTTGCTAACAACAGCCAGTCATGGATTCAATCCAAGGGAGAAAGAAAACTAAATTCACAAAATTTTCAACTTCAATGCAGGTGCAAATTAAAAAACAATGACCTATCATTAACGGTCAGACATATTAAGACATAAACTGTTTACATATTACATAGGTAGTGTGTTTATCCTACAGCTGCCTCAATGATGTGTTTGAAATAAACCAACTCTTTTAATAGCCTTAAAATGAAGAGTTTGGTTCCATAATAAGACAGATAACTAACACAATAAAAACATTCAAACATAATAAAAAACATGATTTTTGAAATAATTTAAATTTGTAATATTTTTAAATTATCTCATTTTGGGACCAAACTCTTCGAACATAATTTTGTATGTACAAAACCATCTTCAAAAGATTGGTTCATTGGTTTGTACCTACCATTTACAATTTTGTTTAAAACAGTTTTATTATTTGCATTAAGCATTATCCTTTCAATGCGGTCCAAAGCTATATAGAAGGACAGGCCTGTAAACCCATTTTTGGGTCACAACCGGTGAGATGAGAACCACTCATGCAAAGAAAGACTATAAACGTTCCAGAGCTCAGATGGAAATATGAACCAGTAAGAGACAGTACAAGCCCCATCTCGTTCAGTTCTTTAAAGTCACTAACCCTAATCTCTCTTAACAAGCATGCTTAAGGTTGATGGTATTATGAAAATGAAATTACAGGACTATAAAGATAATGCAAAGAAAAAAAGAGGCTGCAAGTGTGTTATTTCATTTTACTAGCTGATATCAGCTGTTGCTTCCTGACAACAAGTTCCTGCCCATTGTGATCATCACGGAGAACGACCTCACAGCTTTCAATCAGACAGCAATAACATATTATGCAACCAGCTTTTTAGGAAAATTTTGCCACTCGTATTTAAATGTGTCCTGGGGCATGTTACTACAAAGCTGTGGGAAATTTCATTTTGAAGAGTGGATCAAACCCTCATTTGCAGAGACAAACCAAAGATCATGTTATCATTAAAAACATTGCTCAGTGCTAGCCACAAATAAACATAATGTTTTGTACATATCTGGGAAAGACTGAAACTTAAAATCTTTATGCCAACCTGTTGTGCGACATATGACTGTTACTCCTGTTAAACATGTCTTTGATTGTAAAAGTTGGAGTTTTTCCAAGCCTGAGATCAGAGAAACAATTTTAATGCGGGTTTTTTTTCAGAGCAAATGCACTTTGCCCCTGAAGGCAATAACCGGTGCATCTTTATACTCAATGAAGCATATCAGTATCAACATACATTTCCCAGCAGTTCAGGGTCAGAAGTCTCTTCTGTTCGGATTAATGAATGACATGGTAAAAGTGTATAAGATCCGCAGACAACATAAGCCATTTACAAGAGAGTAGCAGGAATAACTATCAATGAATCTTTATCATGCAAAAAGTGAGTATGAGTGAATAAAAGAGGCTGTGTAAATTGAAACACCGCACAAACCAAAACAAGGATTTTGGAGCTTGAGAAAGCCAACTTGACTTTTCCTTCTTGTGTGTTGGTCACACATTCCACCACAGATACAAGAGCCTTTCACAGTGGAGTGAGACAAGAGCCAAGACATACTGGTACCAGAAAAACTTTCACTCACTGTACATTCACAAACACTACATATTCAAACACACACTGTTGAAATGTTCACGTTTGTAACTGTTAATGAGCCAGAACCTTCCCAGTCTTCATTCCCTTTAACTCTATAAGATGAGACACAGAAGTTTGAAGCAACAAACAACAGAAGTTTTTTTACTGACCTGCCCTTGTAGACATGACTCCCTCATAATAAATCCACCGCGTTGTTTGCCTACAATAATGAAAGACTAACACACTTTAGCAGGCAGTGTGAAAGACTCTCTCTCCTTTTCTGTTACTCCCAACAGTCTGAACAAGAGGGCAGTTCAGTGGAAAGATCTGTCACAGGCCAATGTGTTTGACGGGGAGGGGCATCCCCTGGTGTCAGTCTTAATCACTCAGCCAATCACGTGCAGTTTGTCACATTAAACCCCTCCCATCCTCAGCTGTTATATGCATTTAGGACAGCGTGAGACATCTCCAAAGAAAACAAACATAAAGGGTAACTAATAATAATGATTTGTGGCTAAATATAAAAATCACAAAATATGGAATTATATTAAGATGGTTTCAGTGGTAACAAACATATGGATTAAATTCCGGTAGATCTCCACAAAGAATAACTAACTGTTGAGTAGTTTTAATGTAATTTAATACAATTAATATACAATAAAATATGAATATAAATGAAATATAAAATTTTAGATGACTTCGCCGATGAAACCGTCCGCAGTGGTTCTCAACAAGGGGGCCCTTAGCATAACTAATAATTTAAAATTGGACAAAATGAGCCTTGAAATATATTGAACGATATTTCTTATTATTGGTCTAGTTTACATATTGAATAAACACTTTTCCAGTTAATATCAAGCTCGAAATATTTTACTGGGTAGAAATTTTGAGTATTTGTGAGCCGGGATTATGAATATTGATGAATACAGTAAGGGGCCTTGGAGTCAAAAAGGTTGAGAACCCCTTGGCTACTGTATTTAAAGTTCAGGTATCACACGCAGTTTCTGCCAATCTCATATTAATCTTGAGTACCTATACAGTAGTACTGCATACATCGTATCTACGCAGAGTAAGTAGTTTGATCCAATTTATTAAAGAGAGATACAGCTGTACGATTATTTACGAAAAAAGACGGTCGCATGGCGGCAGGTAGGGGGACGGAACTACAGCACGAGCACACAATCTATCACCGCAATAATCCCTTTGTGTTTTTTACATTATTTTTACATTGCCAACAAAACACAGACGTATGAATTAGCGTGATTTACCATGCGCAGTTCATGTCCTGCATCTTTTAGCACTGGGATCGTGCCATCTATCAGTTTCCAATGATCTCCAACTCGTTAAATCCACCGTTTATTTAACATACATCACTGAAATGGCGTAAACAAATAAACACACACAACCACTTTCACTATAGCAAGAGTAACGAGCTGCAGGCCCACAGCGCAGCCAATCTTGAGGCCTTCCTATCGCTCATCGGTTTTCACGTGGGCGGGTTATTTCTTTCGCCTTGCCGTGTGCGTGCTTTTACGGGAGAATTGCCCTATAAAAGGAATAGGATCTCTGTTACGAAAGAGGGATCCAGACTTGTAAAAACTTTCCAAAACAAGTTGGAGTGCTGGAAGAGTGTATCAAGCACAGAAATACTACGTAATACATCCAACTCGTTTTTTAACAAGTTGACCATGTTAAGCATGAGAATCCTGCACATTTGACAGTGTAAAGCGCAAGTTATAGTCATGCGTAGGACCTACGCCTAGCTAATGCAAGGCCGCGCACCCTATGCGTACCCTACGCCATAGCCTGACGCGCACCTCTCCAAAAATGTAACGACACGTCAACTGAACGCCCTACGTGGACCGCAAGCGCTGAGATTGGTCTGTTTGAACCCCTCCCTCAGGTAAAACAAACTCTGCGATAGAGTCATGTTTACTCAAACGCATTTATGTAAAATATTTGTGCTTCTGTATTAAACATCTCATATCGGCAACAAAAGTGACTGTTTACTTGCCGCTATCACTGCTAATGCTTCTCAAGCTGATTCTTCTCCGGCTCTAGTCTTGGTTACACAAGCAACACGAGCGTGGACACTGACGCCTAGTGGTCATTGCACAGACAACGACGTAGAAGTATAAATGAAAACCGACACGTAGGCTACGGCGTAGATCCTACGCAGAACTAAAAATCGGCCTTAAGTCAGAATGCTTGAAAAAGCACGTTACCAGATCTTTAACAGGTCGCTATAGATCTAATATTCTAGCACCTGCAAGATTCTAAAATGAGAAGCATAATTTCCCAAATTTGGAGGTCGAAATGTCAAACCAACATTACTTCAAACTGCTCTGCAGTCAGGGACATAATTTATCCTCAGAGAGATTATTCTACTATTATTAAAACAAACTGTGAGCATTTTCCTACAGCCCTTCCTTTCCAGAATTCATCTACTTTCCATTGTGAGGAGTGTTACACTCCACTGTATCTAAATGGATTAATCACAGAGAAACAAGTGCTGCATTAGAGGACGTCCCAGCATATCCGACTCTCTTATTGCCAACAACAAAGACAGAGAGATAGACTTCTTGGGACCATAAATCATTTATATTTTCAATTTTCCGCCTTGTCTGGTGTGAGACCTCTAGTCTCTGGAGTCTGTAATAATTACCTCGGCAGGGGGTGCCGGAGCAGCCATACCTTTGCTCACATGGCAGGCATTGCCATTTCTCACAGCAGCAAACAAACATCTCTGTCGTTCTCTCTTTCTGTCCCCCACACACAAAAACAATGCCAGTTGAACTGCAGGAGGGGAAGAGGGGCAGGAACTTAAAAGAGAAAGTGAGACTGAGAGAGAAAGAGTGATAGAGCAACATATGCAGACAAAGAATATCATATGAATAGTAATTACAATAAAAGCTAAAAGGTTCTTCACAGTGATGCCAGAACAACTATTTTTGGTTCCACAAAGAACCTTTTGTAACACAGAAAGGGTTTTTGAATGTTAAAGGGTATTCATGGAACCGTTTTGACAAAAAAAGTTCTTCTATGGCATCGTGAAGCACCTTTATTTTTAAAAGTGTAGTTTGATTATGGTCACGTCTATGCTTTATCTATCTTACTAACCAATTTAAAAGTTAATATTTAAGCTTACGTACAAGTACATCACTACTGCCATCTAGTGGACTGCAGTACAATAACACTTTCTTTGTCTCTAAAACTTCATTCCACGCAAAGCATGTGTATTTCTGCACGTGTATAAATGAGAGACTGTGTGTGTGTTTACAGCTCTTATCAATGATCTAATTGGACTCAAATCTCTTAAAGAGATCAAATATTCACTCCCTTGTGATCATGTGATAAGTTTATGATGGCCTGACTCGATACTTTTCTTTGGGTGAGGAAAGCATGTTATTTTTTTATTGATATTAATGATATTGTTTAAGAAACTACTTTTCAATTGAATAGCCAATCCTCCAAAGCTTGTAGCCTATCTTGTGTTACATTGTTATGATGATAAACCCCTCGAACAGAGATATCAGATGAGTGCTGTTACAGTGCACCAACTCTCTCATCCTGCAATATTTAATCTATATGCATGATTTAGCAATTTTCTCACAAAGAAAGAATATATATTAAATTATTCCTCTGACATGATATAAACCAGGTTACTTTGTAGTGATTCACTTAAATTTACAAAAAAATAGGTATACTTTAATGTAATATATTGTAAAAATACTTTAATTGCAACAATTTATCTCAATTTAATAGGATAATGGTCTTTGTTTGGTGTCATATCCTGGGGTTACCATAGGACTTCTAGGTGGAATGTTTAGTCCTCACCTTTATGTGCACCATGTCCCCTTATTCTTCCAAGATGGACCTCAAGGAGTTTGAATCGGTAATTAAGATACATTTAATATTCCTCTGCTCCATTTGTAAACGAAAAGACATTAAAGACTTTTTACATTACATTATGACTTCATGTAAAGCTGTTTTAAAATGTTGTATTTTAATGTCAATAAACTTGAAATTAATTAAATAATAAAAAAAAAAAATTTATATAGTTTTTTAAAGTTTTTTTTAAATCACATGATTCTAGTATTAAAAAGAAAAGTGTTATGGATTTAACACCAACTCTAATGGCTTCCCTTACAATAGCACTATAACCCCTAGCTATTGACTATTTAACCATTTTAAAATATAAATATAAATTAATTAAATGAAATAAAAAACATGGGATGTTTAACTTATTATTATTATTGTTTTTTTAAGAGAATTGGATATCAAAGTGTGATCGTATATTCCAACTTTCTTGTTATTTCAATATTTCTTCACCTCTTATCAGGAATATATATTTTTAAATCAAATGATTCTAGTATTAAAATGAATACAATAGCAGTATTTAATCATTTAAAAAAAAATTGGGGGGACTTGTTCCATTAGAATTTAATGATGTTCTCATCGGCCAGACAACATTGCACCATCACAACCCAACACATTACCAATATAAGCTATCAGAGATCATACAGTTAAAACCAACACAATTATAACCAATACCAATTATAACCATGATAACTATCAAATCCTTTAGAATATAAATGATTAATAGCAACATATTAGTTTATCGCCTTCTCTGCGTTCTTTTCTCATCACCACACGATGGCAGTATTCAATAAAAATCTCATCCTTATTCCACAAGGTTTTAGATGTAAATCCAATACATAATAGGGATGTATATTTTCTGACCAATTACAAAGCTCTCTACTGCTGTTGTGCACCCACTGAATCAATGATGAAACGATACTGACTGACTGAACGCTAGTGGTTGACTCCCAGTGCGCGCAACTGATGTGCGGAGTTCGCACATTTCTCTCTGCGAGGTGATTTCATCTCTTCGTCTCTCTCCTTAAACACTTACCTACACCAACATACCTTCAAAAGCTTCAAGACAAATCATTTTCTGTCCTTGTGAACAGATAACAGCAGCATTAGAAGTTGGAGTGCCGTCCCTACATCGTTTCGTATCATTTGGAACATTTTTTGATCTGGAGTGGATGGCAAGCAAGTGCAGTTCAAATGACATTCACTTAATAACTGGATAGCCTATCTGTACGCTTTTAGTGAAAACACGAGCTGTTTATGTTACGGTATACCGTTGGGCACCGCTCCTTGAGCACAGCAGTATGGGGAGTCGTTGGGGAGACTGTTGTCCCCGAGCTCTCTCTCCGAGGATTTAGATGGTCCGTAATCTCTCAGCATGCCTACCTGGGTTAACAGGACCAACTGTTCTTTCAATTGCAGTTGGGATGAAAACGCGACTTACTGGGGAATCGAGCCCCCAGTCAACATTTTTCCCATTCCGGTCTTAATCGGTGTGACCGTCACCTGCGTCCTGTTCTTCTTTATCGGCGTAACAGGAAATCTAATGACAATTTTAGTAGTGACAAAATACAAGGACATGCGAACCACCACCAACTTGTACCTTTCCAGCATGGCGTTTTCGGATTTACTCATTTTCTTCTGCATGCCCCTGGATTTATATAGGATCTGGAAGTACCGACCTTGGAATTTCGGCAACATACTTTGTAAACTATTTCAGTTTGTCAGTGAATGCTGCACATACTCGACCATTCTGAACATTACTGCTCTCAGCGTGGAGAGATACTTTGCTATTTGTTTTCCTTTAAGGGCTAAGGTGATCGTGACCAAGGGTCGGGTGCGAGGAGTCATTTTGGTCCTCTGGATAGTATCTTTCTTTAGCGCAGGACCTGTGTTTGTTCTCGTTGGTGTCGAGCATGAAAACGGGACAAATTCATGGGATACTAACGAATGCAAAGCGACGGAATATGCCATACGGTCTGGTCTCTTATCCATTATGGTTTGGGTTTCAAGCATCTTTTTCTTCTTGCCCGTGTTCTGTTTAACTGTTCTGTACAGTCTCATCGGCCGAAAGCTTTGGAAGAGAAAAAGGGAGACGATTGGAGAAAATGTTTCTAGTCGTGATAAAAACAACAGACAAACAGTGAAAATGTTAGGTAAGTGACATTGTCAGGCAACCACGATAATGTTGCATATTGCGCTCTTTACGCACGACGTTCCCGTTACGCACAAGACTTGCACTTGGCACAAAGCAATACTGCAACTCTAGCATGAACTATGAAATAGTTTACATGCATGTGCTTATGATGTAACATCTAAGTTATTATTTTATAGTCAAAAGTAATACTAACATGACAGAATCACCACATCCTTGGAATCTTTGTGCGCAGATTAGGTACCTGTAGAAACCGCTGTTTGAGATAGAAAGTTTTCCTGTTTTCTATTCAGATTATATTATTTATATCATGCCTAAATCCATTAATTTTTAACGCTGTTGTAACTACAAGGTTCTGTAAAAATGACAATAGTTATTTTATATCCTATATAGCTGTGGTGGTGTTTGCCTTCGTGCTCTGCTGGCTTCCCTTTCACGTCGGACGATACCTGATCTCCAAATCTACAGAGATGGGATCTCCTGTCTTATCTGTCATTAGCCATTACTGCAATCTCATCTCCTTTGTACTCTTTTATCTAAGCGCAGCGATCAACCCTATTCTATACAACATCATGTCTAAGAAGTACAGAATGGCAGCTTGCAAACTTTTTGGATTGCACAATAACCCAAGAAGAACAGCATCGATGGTCAAAGGAGAGGGTTCTCCATGCTGGACAGAATCTACTGTGAGTTTGTGACTTGACAGACTGCCTTTTCCATTACCAACCATTTCAGACGTCCTGATCTGTACACAACTGACAAATCATTGATTTTATTTTTGTTGCATGATTGTCCTTTAATAAGACTTGAAAACACCACAAATGGATGTTGAATCAATTCTCAAATGCATCTCCTCAACAGATCATGGATTATTTTAGAAAGATTCAAAGATTCATCATATTTATTATTTAAAGTCATTTGTTGTTGTACAAACATATGCATAGAATAATTTAGGAGAGATAACTTCAGTTGCCTTAAATACAAATGAAATCTGGAAGACAAAATGAGCACTGTAGATACAGCAGCATCCTACTGCACCCGGATAGAGGGAGACGCAGAGGTGATGCCTTCATTTACATTCTGTGCATGAATAACATGTTCTCTAAGCATGTGCGTCACTCTGTTTGTGTGGATGAAGAATGCTTTACTTCAGATGAAAGCTAAATGTTACACAACATCCATATGCTTTGAGTAATCAGTTAAAGGCAAAACAAAAACCTGCATTGCATTGGCTTATGAAAAGTACTAAGCATACTGTATTATGAAAAGATTTTTGTTTCTTTTTTTTATATTTCAAATGTTAAAATGTGTTTCATTTGTACTGGAATGACAATAGATTGTCATTGAGGAAAATATTCCTTTTAAACCATTGCAAAAACTCTATTGTGAAGTAAAACGTTTCACACTGTAAATTCCAAAGGGTGTAAGTCTCTGTTGTGGAAACAGCATGTCTCTTGTATTCCAAAATAATGTATATAAATAAACATACAGGTGTATATTGTAAAATATGTAAATATACCCATGTTTCACTGGATTTCTGTTGTGTTGTATTTCCTAATTTATCAATCACTACTGTAAGTAATTTTCAAAGATAATCTGTATGAATTCGAAGATCATTGTATAAATGTTTTACACAGTATTTTCAAACTAGCTCCAAAAATATGTACATTCCATGAATCTTTAGCCATCTTACATGAGCTTTAACCAAATAATAGTAATAAGAAATTGATGGAACTAATGTCACGATTGAGATATTCTTTAATTCATTAATTAATGATATGATAATAAATATTCATTATTACTAAATCAATTTTAGGACATCGTTAGATACCCTGCATTCGTATTTCCAGTGTCAGTGTTTGATGGTGTTTTATTGATGTCAAAGCAATTTCAGAGAACCCAGACTGAAGAGGAGAATTACAGAAGAGAATGGAATCATAAATCAGTTAACTCTCCTCATGAGGAAGAAAGTGATGCTGCAATATGAGATTTTTCCACCAAGCCCATACTTGCACCTGCAATCACCATAAATAAAAATCTACAGCTCTGCTTTTGAGAAGTCTAAACATACTTTTGGGCCGTTTTAAAGAAATGAGTACTAAATAGTGTTCGAAAATATAATTAGTATGTCCCAAATCATAGTATACTGAAATGAGTATTCTCAAAGTACCTGGATGATATACTGTTTCCGGTGAAGTTTGAATCCATGGACACTTAGGTATAATTCACCCCGAGAGGGCGGAGTTAAATAACATCATAAACATTAAGGAAAAGCTGCTTTGCTAAATTAATAAATCTAGGTTTACAGTAAAACTTTCCATGAATAAATAAAGTCAATGAATAAAATCAAAACTAGCTATATGCACTAAAATATACATACTTTTCCATAACAAAAACAGGAAATACTTTAAGGGCATATTAGGCGAATTGGGACGCAGAGAGAGTTTCATTTACGTATTATATAAAAACTAGTTTTTCACTAGAAATGGCTTTTTCTGTGGTAAATTTAGACATTTTTGAAGATTATAGTTGATGTTCTTTTATTAATCTAGTAAAAAATGATATATAGTAAAACGAATAACACTGCCGTGCATTATAAGTATGTAATAGCAGTAGGCCTATATCAAGAGTTTGATCCCAAAATGAGATAACTCTCTTTAATTTTTTTTCAAAATCATGTTTTTTTATTATGTTATCTTGTTTGTATTGAGTAGTATTGTGTTAGTTTTCAGTTTTTTAGTTATTGCAGCTTAAATAAAAACAAACAAACTGCAGTTTGGTTGATATTAATTGGAATCCACAATAAAAAACATGATTTAAAAAAAGTAATCTCATTTTGGAACCAAACTCTTCATATAGTTAGTAGCCTAGTCTCAGCCTTGGACGTCACGCCCACGGATCGTTGACTAAAACGTCCGATGCATTAGGCACAATTTTCTAAAAACACGTCAGCATGTTCCAAGTCGTCATCTGATTGGTTGAATTTCACAGGATTTCCGGGAGATGTGCGTGTCGCGTTCTTTAACGGTTCGCCTGAAAAACAACACGAAGCCGTCTCATCTAATAAGTAAGCTGTCGTGTTTACAAAGGGTGCTATAATAATTCATCACGATCGTCTAAACGATTAGTTCTTAAAAGAATGCGAGGCTCGGAGCATACACTTATAATCATTTTGTTGCTTTAACTTTTGACACGTTTGTGAATGTACACCGGACTGTTACTGCGGGGTCATTTCCACGCCCTCAAACATGACGTGGCTCATGACGAAACCTGATTGCTTGCTTTTCCTGTCAGTCATATGGCCAAAGCCCGCCCAAAAGGCCATATTTCGGCTACGCGAGGCTATAGTAAAGACGTATTGTTGAGATTTTTCCCCTGGATTTTAAAGTGAATCAGCGGTGTTCTGATTATGTGCATTAAATCTACTTTAAACCAATTCACATTAGCGAAGTGTATATTATTAGGCCTAATAATTAGGCTTGACAAGTCCGAGTTTTAACAGTTCCGTATAAAAATTAAACACATTTTCATGTCTACAACCATCTTTAACTGAAGCCAAAACTATTCTGTAATTCACTTAAATAGAAAAGTATTGAAATTAGTTGAGAAATGAAAACGATGTTGTGTCTTGATCCAGAAAACTGCAGCTCCACAATTCACTTGTATGTCTCGTGACGTACGATCCAGCGGACAATTTGGCGTTAAGGTAATATATATGTCTACGGTGATGAGCAGTGTTGGGTGTAACTAGTTACCAATTAATTAGTTAATGTAATTTATTTACTTTTCCCTTGAAAAAGTAAAGTAAGGGATTACTCATATGTTTTCTGTAATTTAATTACAGTTACTTTTGATGTACTTAAACTAAGTACTTTGTGAAATATATGCGTGTGCAATAGTGTAATTGACATCAAAATTCAAAGTCTTACTTTAAAATCTGTGCTCACATTTGTAATACTTTAGTCAGTTAATAATATTATTTATTTGAATTAATTAAATAAGCCGTTTCATGTCTATCCTTGAATAACTTAACTAAGGTCGATGTAGGATATAGAGTGTAATTAGTAATGAGTAACTAAATACTTTTTGGACAGAGTAATTTGGACAGTAATCTAATTACACTATTGAATATGTAATGAGTAACTAGTAATTAATTACTTTTTCAGAGTCATTTACCCAACACTGGTGATAAGTATATAGATTAGCAACATATAACATGCAAAGAAAATAAACAAATTGATTTTAATCATAAACTCCGCAGATTTAACTGAAGAGATTAATAACACCAATGCAAAACACAATCGTCAGTAAAAATTAAAACATTTATTGGGTATAAATATATTACATACACGCTACAGATACAGTTAAGTCTTACATACATAGGGTATTTGCAAAAATCTATACATTAACATTGATATGGCAGTTTCTTTATATATATGCATATGAAAATGTGTAACATTTACAATAAAAGGAAAAATGTATGACTTAAAAAATTTAGATCATGACAAGCCTGGAATGTTTGATATATATAGATTTTTTCTTTTTCATTTTAAATGGTGAGGTAAAAATACATTTTTTGGAAAATCGTTGAATACACTCGTGGTTCTATACATTTCTCTGGGACAATGCTGGGATCTCATCTATCTTCAAGCAATTGCGTCGAATTTATTTCCATAATTAAAAACAAAAGCACAAACAAAACAGAGATGACACAGAATAAAATGCAATATAAAAAAATACAAAACTGTACTTGGGCCACAAAAATGTTTTTTCTCTTTTTAAATTTTTTACAAGGACTAATAAGAAAACAAACAAAAACATTACATGTGTATTCCCAGTGCTCACTGGTCAGGAGCAAACACTACTTATACCATGGGTAAAACTAAACCTAAAATTGAAGTCTGCGTGGGTCAGTTTTACAGACAAAAAATGAAAAATAAAAAAATGAATAAATCAATTCTTGAATGCATGATTCTATTGATTTTAAAACGAACAAATGTTGACTAGGAAACACACGTTTATGTAGACAAATCTAATAAAGATTAATGTTTTGCTTTAAAAAGTGCTTCGTTTCTGTTAGTTGTCATACTATATATCTATATATATCTCTATATATAATTCCTTGGCGAAAATACTGGAATAAATTCACTATTGCGCTATGACACGTCTCGAAAAAAACAAAACAAAAAGGAAATGAAAAATATAATTTGCTTCAGAACAGTTGATTGTTTTGCATCCTCTCAGTGTGAATAACATGTACAATTTCACCTCAAAAGGATTATTTGTATAAATGGCACGATTTTCACTACCAACAAAACAAGTGTACTCATAGATTAAGTTTAACTGTTGTTATTCGTTTTCAAGAAAGCGATGTTCTAGCGTCACAAACGATTTGTCAAGTAACCCTTAAAAAACAAAGAGAAACAAAGTGGACAAGCCTTTGCTTTGGCAAACAGTAAGATAATGTAAGCGTTATAACACTCTTTAGCAATGCCAAATTTAGCTACGCATGTCCCAATACATACAAATTAAAAACGGAAGGTTAAACATTTGCTACGTTTTTTTATGAGAAGACAACTAGCTGGAGTTTCGGCACTTGAAGGTGAACAGGAATTATACGGTATAGAAATGTTTTAGCATTAAATGAATGAAAGTAATACGAATGAAAGGAATGCTGGCCTTAATCATTAATCTACAATACATAAAAAACTGAACTGGAAAAAAACATGCTACAATAAAAAGAATTAGTACATAACTACATCTCTTAATTTCTTGAAAAATAAATAAATGAAGATTGCACTTTAATTGCCATTTAAAGTACTGTATGCAATAGATCGTATAAATAACCCCTAAAAGAATTATACCTTACTTTCCCATTAACTTTGGCAAAGGAATACAGAGCTAGTAAACGATTTTGCGTACGGACAACTGGAGCAAGGCACAGCTTAGGCGAGAAACGGATCAAATAAATGCATTTAAAAAACTGCGGAGGCAGACAACGGAATAACGCTACTGTAGAGTCATGACAGCAATATCATTCTGTAAAATAGTGTTCGCAGCACCATCTCAGAAACATAGCATTTACGTCTTCACCTCTGAAAAGTCCATGTCCCTGAGGTACAATACAGGCTGTCAGTCAGGGGAACAAGGGGGTGTGGCTTAGGCACAAGCCATGCCCTGCTTAACACCCTTCCCCTTTGTTCTCCTTTTGGAAAACTCCCCTGGTCTGCAAGTGTGTTAGAGAAACTCTTTGGATCAATGGGAACTGCTGGTTTGTACCTTTACTTGGCTAAAGACGCGCATCAGGCTGTTTTGGCATGAACATCACTCATCATGTTAAAGGCGCAGCGGGTGGAGGAGTTCACCGCTGCTTCCCAAATAAAGTTGATCAAGCACCTTAAAAATTTACAACTGGCTTTCATATGGTTTCAAAGAAGAACATTCAATATGACGTGTAGGGCCATAGACAAATAATAAAAAGAGTTGAGGGGAAATTCACAGCGTATGTGAACAAAACCAGCCGGTTTCACAGCTACTGGCTTTTGTGACTCCGGCCATCGCCTGGTCCTTGGATCTACAGACACCACACGAAGCCCAAGAATCAGAGCCGACATTAGCCTAGTCCATTTAAGGGGCACAGGTAGAAAGACCGTAGCCCTGTGTGTGACATGCTCAATCATGCGGCCTGCACCTTTAAAGTAACAGGACACATATGCAAAGATGGCCAGTCGGGGTCAACGCGACATCCAATCACGTTCACTGGGAGGGCGGTGGTGGCAAAGGGTGTTGTTGTCATACATGCATGGCAAATCTCACTCGATTGCCACCACTACTGACCACAGATTTATAAAGCACCTTAAATTGTGAATTGACACGCTCCTAAAGAGATCTCTACTTCAAACTTGATATTTATATTACAATACCTCTATAAAATCTTATACTTATATCTATATATTAGATAACTGATTCCGTTCTCAGGAAAAAATAAACACAATAGCAGCATTACTTAAACCACACATGGATTGCAACTTGCTTTGGCAGCTTAATGCAGGGGGCTCCACACTAGCCTTTACTACAGTAACAGTATTTAGTGTTTCTGAGAAGTAGTGTGGTGGCTTTGAACTGTGATCGTGGGATACAAAAACATGTTTTTCATGATAAAGCTATGATTCCAAGAACTCGCATATGGCTATAACATAAACTTTGTGAAGCACGCTTGGATAAAACAAAGTAAGGCCTTGAACGCGGAGAAAATTCAATACATCTTCCTCCAGACATAAACGTACACTTAAAGGGATACAAAAATATAGAAGCATGCAAAAACAGGCTATCACGCCACTCTCCGTAAAGCTCTGCAATGTGATTTCGCTTCCCAAAGGTGCGACGAGGAGCAAAATCAACAGCGTACTCAGGAAGGCATTGTAGAGACACAGAGGATAAGAGAGAAAGAGAGAAGAGTGCCTGTATACATAATCAGCCTACAGTTCATTTGCCACGCGTGTATATTTAAGTGTTCGTGTGTATGTGTCCCTCGTAAGTGAATGTTTCGTTTTCTTGGCCGGCTGCTTATTCTCTTTCTATATGTCACTTCATGAAGAAGTATTCCATCATAAAAGCGATGAGGAAGGAGAGGGCGGCGAAGGCTCCCACTAGGAGCGCTGCGAAGCGTTCGTCTGTGGCGAACAAGCCGGTGGGTCTTCCCGTCTCTGTGGAGCTGAGCTCTCCGTGCGCCACCGTCTCTATGCGGCGCAGTGTGAAGATTGAGGATGGGCTGACGGGTCCGCACAGCTCCTGAGTGTTGTCCTGGCAACGCCGGCACACGTACACGCGAAACCGATAGTCTGTGTTATTGTGCAGGCCAGAGATCTGGAAGGTCGTGTCCTCTCCTTTATATAACTGAAACAAGAGACAGAGAGAAAAAAATGACAATGCATGGATATTATATACTAATACCTTTTGTCTAAAATGTAAAATAAATTGTTTGATGTTTCAACATACTTGTTAAGTTATTTTATTTGTACCAAATATTTGTTTTATAAAACTCGCAGCACTTTCTATAAATCTATAAATGATTCAATTTAAAATCTAAACTTAGTGGTCTGAGTACATATTTATGGTTGTTATTGTTAGAAATGGCTGTAATTCAGAGACTTTCATGAATAATGATAAGGATAAATCACATGAAGCGTTGACAAACAGTAACATGAGGACGAGCTTTACAGAAGAGCATGGGTTGACATATAGTAAAGCTCCTGATAGGATCATGTTTGATGTCAATATCACATTTTGTGGTCACAACAGAATTTAAGCGATGACATTGTGTTTACGTACCGAAAAAAAGGAAAAATATTTTCACCCCAGAAAAGCTTTTCCAGTAACACTTTATGAATGCAATTCAGTTGTAAACAAGTTTCCCACTAAAGCAGAATTTTGAGGAAACTCAATAAAATGCAGAATAGAACCCATGTTTGATTGACAGAGTTTTGCTCATGTACCAGTAACTTTTGGCCTTTCTACCAAACAACAGCTGTTAAATATTTCTCGAAAGCCAACCGCAACTTCCTGTATTTTACCACTAGGATGATAGACACTTTACATTTTATGACATTATAAGAAAAGTCAACAATAAGAAGCCAAACGTGCATTTCATTACACAGCATTAGCGCCACAGCTACATACTGACACCTTTACTGTTTATATCAGTTGCACTGATATTATACCACAGCATGAACTGTTTAGAAAAGTTTCAAGAGTATATTTCTCGCTTTGTTTGAAGTTAAAAGTCTTTTCTTAAAAAAAGTCTCTACGGTTTACACAAAAACTATATTTTATCCATTTTTTGGTCGATGTTCTCTCTCCAAATGCCTATAGCACAGGAAACGTAAAAGTGTACAGTATATGATCCTACACTCTAAATGTCTAAAATATTTAATTTAAGAGAAAACGTTCCAGCTTATACTCCACCCCACCATGTCCATCATACTTTTGAAGACACAAAACTGTAAACTAGAAACCCACAAGCTATGCAAATGTATGTATAAAATGTCTCTCTTAGCATTACAAAGCATTAAAAAACAAAGGTAATCCAAGCCATCCATTATTTCATTTTTCCATTAACATTTAAGTGCTCATGGTCGAAAGATATTATGATGGAGGAATAAAACATGAAATAAAAAACTGAAATTATTGAAGTTCAGGAAGATTTAATACTACGAGTGCAACAGTCTGTGTTAATGAATGCTGGCCAAAAACAAGCCCATTACTTTTTCAACAGACACATAAACAAGCTAAATCAAACACACACACACAAAACAATTAAAACTACAAAGTATTTTATGCCATTTAGCTCACTTTCTCTAATCTGTGATGTTGGAAGAATGACAATATTTTGTATAACAGCACTGGAACTGCTCGCCTGTGTTTGCCACACAACATTTCATTTCTATTTTCACTGACAGGGGAAAAACCCACGTGCTTGTGTGTTATTGGTTAAAAAAGCTAAATGGGCTTCTATTTACAAAGACCTACGACAGCAGTTTCGTAAGCTATTATAATGCGTAATGTAAGCAAACTCCATTAGCTGTTCAATTTGGTGGGTGATAATTACATACCTGGAGTAATTTAAAAAAAAAAAACTGTCAGTGTCAGATTCCTGCCAGATCACTAACTCGCACGTTTTGTACTGAATTAAAGGACTACATTAAAAAACTGTCTTTGTTTACTAACCCTCAAGTTGTTTCGAATCTTTATAAATTATTTGGTTATGAAAAACAGAGAAATATATTTGGAAGAATGGTTTTAAACTAATTGTTTTTGGCCACCATTCACATTGACTAGGACTTTATTTGGAATTTTTTGTTCTGTTGAACACAAAAGATATTTTGAAGAATGTATAAAAACAAACAGTTCTGGGGCACTTTTGACTACCATTGTCATTTTTCCTACTTTCCAGGTTTTGGTTACAAGCATTATTCCAAATATCTTTCTCTGTGTTCATCATAACAAAGAGATTTCTACAGATTTGGAACCACTCGAGGGTGAGTAAATGAAGAAAGAACTTTTATTTTTGCGTGAACTGTCCCTTTAAGTCAGAATGGTTGGTGTTGCAGTAGCAGACTGCTCATCCACCTCACACCCACACAATACACACAGACATGTCAGAGTTTGCCAATGCAAACAGTTACAGACGACAGCATCTGTTGCCATATTACACTGACACGAGGGGCCCATGCTCCATATGCACTAATACTACTTATCTTTACATGCAAACAACACGCTTCTCCCATCCATTCCTGCATTTACATATAAAAAGGCACAGAGCAGCAGAGTAACAAGACTCATGTCAGGAAGGAACTCTGAATGTGAATGTGTGTAGAAAATCTCCATCTCCCTGGAGAGAAGTGATAGTCCTCACAACACGTGCATTCACACTGCTGGGTAGATTTATGTTGCACTGGTTCATCTCCTAATATATCCATTTACATAAAATGAACTTATTTTTGATGATGAATAAAATGATAACATTTGTAACAATAACGTGACAAAAGTGGGTGGAATATTATATTATTCTACTTGTGCTTTCTCTGTTGTTTACCCGTCTTTTATTACTTATAACAAAATGTGTCAATTAATCTTGAGATTATTGCATTTAAAAAATAGTGAAAAGTAACATCCCCCATTGAGGACAGACAATGTGCTTGAAAGGAGGGTTAGTTATCTCCTTTAATAGAATAGAGAAAGCCTCTATCAAGCCATTGCCATCAGCTGCAGATTACTAATATTCACAGAAAAAGGGGACAAATCTATCGGCCCATATCAAGCTTATTCTATCGATATATTTTTTAATGCCAATAGAGTAGAAAGAAATCTTTCTTTTGTCAAAATTGCATCATATGCTCAAAGGTGTCAAAATAAAATATAGCCCGATGACGGAAGACTTAATTCCCTTAATTGTCTATAAATTCTGCAGTAAAAACTACACAGATATCTAAAGTAAAAATGTTTGTAAGCCTTTGACTTCGACAGCCAATTAACTCTGAATTAATACAAACAATAATTTTTCCTAATTTTCAAGGTATTAAATTTACTCTAAAATTAAATGTAATCTATAATTTACTCACTCTTAGGTCATCTTAATTGTAGATGTCTTTCATTTTTTGTTTGACACAATTTAAGTAATTCTGAAAAATATTCTAGCTTTGTAATGGGGCTGAATAGTGTCATTATTACTGTATTTAGGGTATCATCATAAAAATATAATCCAAATGACTACAGGGTGTTAATGAATATCTTCTGAGATGAAATGCTTGTGAGTAAAAACTATTTATATTTTAAGCATATTTAGCCAAAACAGGTCGGATTATACTTCGAACATGTATAGACGGTCGCATCTTAACAACATAAACAAACATTACTGCGCATTTGAACTGTTGTGACCCACAACTGAACTTCCGGTTCACATTCTCAAACAATAGAGTGCCTGAAGATTATTTCTGATAACATCAAAAGAAACCGAGAAGATACGTTACTTGGTTAAACTTGTCTCTCCAGTATTTTGATTTAGATTGCAATACCAAGCTCAACCACTAGATGTCAATGTACCATACTGTTTGTTTAAATGCGACCGAACTAAAGGACTCATTTAACAAATAGTTTATATAATAAAACGAACATACAGCAAAATTCAACAAATCGTTCATTTAATACAATTATTATACAGTAAAATAATGAAACAAATGAATATTAAAATAAATTAAATAAAATATAAATAGTTATATTATTAGACACTAGCCAAACAGAAACCGGAAGTTAACTGGCGCGTGAGTGTCTGATGAAATGTTCTATAAATGAGTGAATTACGCATCGGCTACACATATCTCAACATTGAAACTAATTGGTTTAGTCATGGATGGCATGAGGATGACATAATAATAGACTGAAATTAATTTTGAGGTGAAGTACTGTACTCCTTAAAGGATGTCAAATATGAACTAGTTCAGTAATGATACCTAATGAACACCAGCTAGATACAGTATATAAACATCACACAAAAGTGATGACGTTTAAAAAAATCCACTCCACAGATTTGTCCAAATTGATTCTTAAAAAACGTTTAAATTGGTCAAATACCACATGAGTTGAAAATGAATTTAAAAGTTCTCATAAAAGGCGAAGTCGAATTTTTTCAGAATATGTTGTTTAATATATTAACTCTGTTCTGTGCGTTAACTATTCACAGGGCAGGTGTGTGTGTGTGTTTAGTCCATTAGCAGAGCTCTTGTATTGTAATAAATGATGGGTAAAGACCTTCTGAAAGGATAATGTATTTATAAATCAAATCAGAATGAGACATTTAACACACAAGTCATTTCCAGCCTTTCATAGTGGAATCCCATTATCATTAAATCTCAGTAAGTATGAAATATTACTCATGAATAAGCATCATTTGTACAAACTGTGAATGTACAAACCAGTAGGACAGAGGAAAAACATTGTTGATACAGTGTAAATTTGTAAATTAAAGATCGTAGAGTGGGGAAAAATCTAAAGAATTTGCAGGTTTGTTTAGTTTTGCCGCTTCCTGTAGTTTTTGTATGTTTTTTAGGAAATATAAAGTAGATACAGTGTTTTCAAGTTAAGATAGTAAGATCACTGCTTTAACAATTCAGTGTCTTCTTATGAAAACACATATATTTCATCATATATTTAAAGTGAAATGCAACACATAACATTGTAAATACCAAAAGATGAATGCAAAGAATCAAATCAATTGATATTTGACCACGTTTCCATTTCAAGCTATTTAAAGCTATATCTAAAGAATAGGAACTCACTTGTTTGTAGTCCGACTCTTTTCCCACCAGCACCTGCAGGATGTAAATGATGGGGTCTCCTCTCATTGGTGGAATGCTCTCCCAGCTGATCTCACACACGCTCCCTTCCAACTGTACCACTTTGGGAGCTAAAGGACAATAAGCAATTCACACATAAAGCTCCAGTAAGAAGCAATCCAAAAGTGTGCGCTGCATGTAAGAGGAAAACGTACCTTTGAGAGCTGGAGGGACAGACCTGGTGGTATGGAAAGTGTGTATTTCAGAAAAGTGTCCCTCTCCTGCCTTACTCGCAGCTTGAATCCTGAGACAGTAGCTGCTTGACTCGCAAAGCCTCTGTACCTTATATGTGTGACTCGGGCCTCTGTAGATTGTAACAAACCTTAAACACAAACAGTTTAATTATTTCTTTATTTTGTATTTGAAAGGTCCAGTGTGTACATTTTTGGAGGATCTTTTGACAGAAATGCAATATAATATACGAAACTGTGACCTTACATAATGAAGCGATATGTTTTTATTACCTTAGAATGAGCTATTTGTATCTACATACACCGTAGGTCCTTTAACATAGAAACTAAAACGCAACATTTGAGTTCTACGTCTGTGCTTCAAAAGGTTTTGGCTTAGGTGTCGCTAAAATTCATACACTGGACCTTTAAACTACACATTTACAGACTGAATATTAGATGTCATACTAGGTTTTAGTACTGGTGTCCAATACTATATAAAGAGTCTAAGCTGGTCTGTGAATTTTGAATGATTTTGGAATACATTTGTAAAAAATAAACATAACATATTAATCAATCAAAATCTTTAATAAATGTAAAAAGATGCTCTTTTACAGCTGTCTTTTATGTTTGCACTTTGCAGAACACAAAAATCACAATGACATTGTAAAACAGCTTCTACCTTTTTAAATCTAATCTAACCTTTTTGGCTCTCAATAAGAATATCTATTGGCAGTCAGATCTGAGTAACAGAGGCTGTTCTGATGCCAAACAGCATCAGTCCAATATACAAACACCTTAGGTCAAAATGACAGAGCAAACCAACAGCTGCTATTTAATGACTGATCAAACCGAACGTCCTGCCAACTTGATGTCTGACTAATGAAATGAGGATAACAAACCAGTGACCCAAAGTCAATACTTCATATCATAACGTTTTAAAGCATTTTAAACCTGGACGTACCTCATGCACTAACCAAAGCATCTCGATCAAAGGCTTTTTTACTTTGAAACGCTTTTCTAGCAGCTTTTGTGTTAGTAAAGAAACAGAACTGAACATCAAACTTGTGCAAGTCCAGCACGTGGCACCACAACACCCGGTGGATTTTAAAACATTATCCAGAAGAAAGAATTTTTCAAAGGGAAAATATTACAAACAGGGTGGTCCAGAGAGAAGAGGTCTGACAGAATACCTGCTATTGTTCATTTGATGGATAGTCCATCTATGGTTACTATGGCAAACTGACCACTAATAGGATTCTGGATGTAATAGCAGAACGTTCAGAGCCAATTTCAGGTACAAATGGAGTTTGAGCTTTCCTCATTGCTCTGAGTTGATCAATGTGGCTGAATTGATTATAATAAGCATAGCGAATGTCCCAAAAAAGAAAGAAATGTTTACCAAATTCTAATGTGGATTGTGGCAATTGCTTTAGTCAGAATGGTTATTGCTCTGATTTGATCAGGGTTATTGCACAAACAGAGATTATGTTACCAAATTATAGCCTTTCTGTTTACACATGTGTCTTTGAAGTTTCATTTTGTGACCTTCACTTTCTGAACAGAATAAGACGCAATAAACAACTGGATGCAATAATAATGTACTATATGAACAAAATGCATACCAACATTGCGAGGTATTATTTAGATATTCATATACTAAGTTAATGCTTTTATAACCTAAAATCATTTCAAGACTAGCAAAGCTAAATCCAATTACAATTTGGGAAACTTTTAAAGAAACATATGACATTTACAACTGAGAAGCAAAAGAGAATCCTAAGCAAAATACATTTAAAGGTACAGCTTGTAAGAATTTCGCAGTAAAATATTCCAAAACCACTAGGCCAATGTTATATGTTTTTTTTCAGCTGAGTACTTACAATATCTCAAATGTTTCCAACTGCTTTTAAATCCTGATAAAATCGCCATTCTAAACGTTGGACTGGGGTCGTTTAGTCACCAGTCAATGGCGCCACATTGCCCTTTGTTACCGCCTTTACTGACGTAGCAACCGCTGTCGTAGACAGATGTGGAAGTATTTTGTTCCGTCAGTCCGTCTAGCATTATTGCAAATGATGTGGATACGTTCAAAATAACTTTTACTATGATTGATTTGAACAATTAAAACTTGTTCTGCTGAACACAAAGAAAGATATTTGGAAGAATGTAGGAAAGCAAACCGTTGTCAACAACGGTTGTCAATGGTGGCCAAGAACTGTTTGGTTACAAGCATTCTTCCAAATATCTTTCTTTATGTTCATTAAAACAAAGAAATGTATTTAGATTTGGAACAACTTGAGGGTGAGTAAATTATGACAGTATTTTTATTTTTGGGTGAACTGTCCCTTTAATCTCATACATGTCTAGGAGAAATAACACATATCATTTGTGATATGTATTGAGGTAAATAAACTACAATCGGTTCATGTGGATTCTGGTCCGAAAAAACTTTTCCGTCTGTTGACCATTAGTGGCAGGTTTCATCTGGCCAGAGAGCATAATGAGAAAATGAACCAAACTAACAATAAAAGGCTTTTTGAAACTGCTGTTCAGGAATGCATTATGTTTGATTGGATTCCCATCTGTCAGGCTCACAAACAAACAACTGCCAACATGCCAGTTTGCCAAAAAATACTATCAACACTTACAATTAGATGTAGGACATAAGCAAAACTTGTGAAGGTTGAACTGCAGTGGCCTGTCTCTCTGCTGTATAGTGTTGGTTTGTCAGGTGTAGTACAGGCCATAACACTTATAACTTCAAACAGTTATTACTAAAAAAAATGTTTCCATCTAATTGTTTTATCTCTGTATTTAATCTGCATGTTTATCTAAAAAATCTCTTTCAAAATATACAAAATGAGCTATTATAGCTCCAGTGACGTCTCACCTTGACCAAATTAAATCACTGCTCACAGTCTGCTTTCAAAATGAATTCAATGTTCCTCCAGGCAGTGTATCTACTGATGCTTATAATGCACAATAGAGACAAACTCACCTTCTGTTCTTGTCCTCCATCTGCAGGTTGTAGACCATCTCGTCTCCGAGCATGTTCTTGGCATTGCTGCTGTCTCCCCATTTGAGTTTGAGGCTCTGGGGTCCGGCGGCGCTGCACTCCAGTCTGGGTGGGACAGGGGGCAGCTGTCTGGTGCGGGCCAGCAGGGGAGGGCTGAGGGGACCAGCACCGATTTCATTTACTGCCTGAATCTGCACACTGACACAGAGACACAACACACATCGGACAAGTTTCATACCTGTTTTTATAGTAAAGCCAATGTTTTTTTTCTAGTTGAGATTTGAACTTTCTACTAGAAAACAATTGAAAATCCCCCAAATATACATGTATATTATCACACCAAAATGTTCCAATAATTACAGTGGACAAAAGAGTACAGTACACCAGCTGATCCTAAATGATATACAAAAAGGAAAAATCTTACAGTAAAAGAGGCCTTTAACTAAAAAAAGTGAGAAATGGCAGAGCAAAGTATTTCTTATTCCCTAGACATCATATTTCAATCTGGATCTCATAACTGGTAATGCATGAAATTGTAATCCACTAAATGTGTGCATAACACAAAGCAATGGCCACGGTTGCTATTATTGAAAGCTGTTTATGTTTTTCTAAAGCTTGATTTGTATGAGGGGCAGTACAGACACAAGGTCTTTGGGTGGAGGCAAATCAATAACTCATTAACAAGTAAGGAATTCCTATAACAACCCTTTATTTCATCAAAACCATACTATTCAAACCCCGTTTTGATTCCTGAATGTTGATCTATTAACTAAAAAATGTAAGAAATATTAAAGTTCTTCACAGTAAAGACACAGAAGAACAATTTTTGGTCCCACAAAGGACCCTTTAGTTAAAGGTCCTTAAAGGTGTAATTTTTTTAAACATATATTGACAGAAATGAAATATAATACACATAGCTTAGTCTTCATAGGTGTAAAGAATAATAAAGAGGTGTACATAATGAATTGTTATGTGCTTATTACCTTAAAATTAGCTATTTCTATCTACCTACACATCTACCTATCTATCCCCTTACGTGGAATTCACCATGTTGTATCTACAGTACCCCTAAACGGACCAAAAAAAAATTATCTCCTTCGACAAAGAAGCAAAAATTTGACAACATCTTGGTCCTGTGTCAGCCACCGTAGTGCTTCGAAAGGGAGGGGGTGCGAGGGGGTGCTTCAATTGAGTGCGCCATTGATTGCAATTCAAAACCTCACCAGTATATGCCGCTAAATTTCATAAACGGGATCTTTAAAATAATAGTTGCTTTCCTTATAACAAAAGTTAATAATTAAAGCTTCTTTGTGGAACCATATAAACTCTACTGGTGCTATGTTTTGTTTCAAGTAATAAAAAAGCTGATCATTATCACATTACTTATTTATATGGAGTAAGACATAAGAAAGCCTGCAGATCTTCTCACTGATCAAAATAAATCATTTAATATTGTAATATGTTCGTTTTCAAGAGTAACTGAACAGAATTTTGGACAGGTCAACAACTGAATACTTGCTTAAAGAAAGACCGTCAAGTCATCTTATCTCACAGCTGAACTTTCCATATTGTAAAGTAAAGGCCTCAAGCATATCTGGAATTGGGTTTGCTTTCCAATCACAACAAGCAGACTGTCAATAGAGACACATGGACACAACAGAACCACGGTCAGTGTACCAACATGTTTCACAACATTTCCTGCCGTATAGCAACTGCTGTTTGTTCTACACGGGACAATTATTCACACGCGTCCTGAATATCTTCTGAATATGCGTGTATGGCTCTAGTGTAGGACAGATTCACATTTGTTTATCAACAGACCAACAGATGTACCCTAGTTTTCCTGTCAAACACGTGTTAAAAGGCATGATATTTCCCAGATAAACACTGTGTTTTTTTAACAGGAACACAAACATACACAGCAAGCGTCAGAGGTCTGGTGTGGTACACTTCACACTTCAATAAACCCAGAAACAACAATAGGCTATTTTGGTCTGTACGTGATAAAGAGCTTTGCCTTATGGAAATGAGGTGCGGTTCATCCCCGTCGCTATGAGAAGAATGAGCCACGTCAAGTCTAAGAGAAGCAGAGATGATCACCCGCATCCTTAACTTTCACCTTGATGAGTTCATTCAGATTTATATTTAAGGGCTGCAAGACTTGCTACGCTTTGCACAGCACCCCATTATTCATAAATATGCCCTGTCGTATTATTAAATCAAATGAAAATCTGGGAATTGGAATGTGGGGAGGTTGTGGAGCCGACTTGAATTAACAGCAGCTTCTCCAGCACCACAAACTCTTCGGCTGACATTTGGCTGAAAACGAAACATACTTTAACCTTTTATGAGATTTCATTTGTCTGAACGCCCCTAATGACAAAAGACATCAATTTCAAAGCAAATGACCATTCAGTCTACTCCACACCAAGTGTTAGACCCTGATTGGTAATGTCTTTGTGAGAGTAACTTAACATATTTAACACATTATATACAGTACAGTGTATGTTCAGTGGGTTAACTTGTGATAAAAGATAAAATAAAGAGGTTGCGTGGACTGAGAAAAACGCTTCTGACTGTGTTTTGTGATTTTTGTCGAGTCCCGCCCTTTTCCGCGTTCGGTATGGACAAACAAATTGCTTATCGCAGGACTTTCATCGCATCGGGGTTTGTTAGGACGCGGTGTGCTGAATAAGCTCACTGACATGGTTACACAGCAAGGAGGAGGTGTGGCTTTGGACAGCGATTCGCATGGAGGGTGGGAACATGATTTCAGTGCTAGAAGGCTAAAGTTAGCAGCTAACTAAATGTGACCCTCGACAACAAAACCAGTCTTATGGGTCAATTTTTTTAAATAGATATTTTTACATAATTTGAAAGCCGAATAATTAAGCTTTCTATTGATGTATGAGTTGTTAGGATATGATGATATGTGGCGGTGATATAACTGTTTAAATCTCTGGAATCTGAGGGTGCAAAAGAATCAAAATATTGAGTTGCCTTTGAAGTTGTTAATAAGAGGGTCATCCACTCACAAAAATAAAGTTTATATTAACAGTAGGAAATTTACAAAGTATCTTCATGGAACATGATCTTTACTTAATATCCTTATGATATTTGGCATAAAAGAAAAATCTATAATTTAATAATCATCCACTTCCGCCTTTAAATATAAACAATTATGAAAAATATAAATTTATATGCTTTAAATTGCTTTACTAGTATTTGTTTAAAGGTAAACACGAGATGGTTGTTATTATGGACACGCCCCCTTTGTTGTGAGGTAGACAGTTCCTCACCTCCTCCGTGATTTAAAAAAAGTATTGTATGGTTGTCTGGTAAGGTGTGCAGCCATATGGTTTCTTGACAGGATTTATGGTCTCATATGGTTTCTGACAGGTGAGAAAACAGGACTATAGAAACATCTGCACTGTTGGACTGGAAAGCAACCAAAGACACATGAGATGACTCAAATGTATCTACATGCACATACCTATATTCAGTGTCCGGCTGTAGATTTTGCGACAAATGACACAAGCTGTTGCCCATGCTGATGGTCTCTTCTCCCAGTTTAAGTGTGTAAGAGGTGATCTCTGCACCGTTGCTGCAGGGTTCGTCCCATTTCAAAGCCAAGCACGTGGAAGGCAAGTATACGCCACTGTATGTGGGGTCGTGGTCAAGTACATACAACACTGAAACTGGGTCAGGTACAGTGGCAGGGGTCTGACAGCTCACCTCCTCGCTGTATGGTCCCGCACCTGCCTGATTTGCAGCCTTAAGAAAAATAACAAAGCAGGACTTATGATGTGTGGTAGTAATATATCATCTTTTTTGTTCGATATGTGATGAGCGGCTAAGAAACCAAATAAGAAATGACAAATCTTTGGTATTTCAATTAAATTCAATATCAATTAAAATAAAAAATGTTGAGTGTGGTTGTGTGGCGTGTAAATACTGTATACTTAAATCCACGTAGACTGTTACACTGTGTCTACGCCGGACGCGACCGGCACGATGTGACACGACAAAAGACGTTGGTAAGCATTAGAAGCCATTATAATTTCGAGTGGAGTCCGGTGTAGACACGGTGCAACTATTGCCATTTCCATCTCATTATCACTTATCATTATCTGTAAAGGCATTTGAGTTATGTGTCTGGAATGGTTAATAAATACAAATAATTATCTTGAACATTGTTCATGATCTTCACACACTTTGCATCAAGTCATTTTGAACTAACCAGCTCATATATTTAAAACATAATGACCAGTGTTTTTACAGCCTCGGTGCACAAACAGAAACAGTTAATGAGGCATCGACTTTTTCTACTTTTCCTTTTCTACTTGTTCAGTGTTCTAGTCATAATTACATGGACGGAAATATGAGCAAAGTGCACAGGCTAAATATACCAAGTCTGAATAGTATATTCAGCTTTGGTCGGGTGGTGAGACTATAGAACATGCAGTGCATCCACGTAAGCAGATACATTATCCATGCAAGAACATAATCATAAAAACATATTAATATGCCTATCGCATTCAATCTGACCACCAAAAATACGATGACCTTTGAATTAACTTTAATGATCTGATAATCAAAGACAAAAATGAAGTTTTAGAGAGAAAAAATATCCTTATTTATTGCAGATTTCTGCACCTGTAAAGGTTGAGAACATTTAACAACCCAGTTGTTTTCTCTTTCCTGGTCTCAAGGCCATTTAGGGTCATAAAGGAAAATAATAAGCTGACAGCCATATCATTCATTACAAATAAAACACTGAACATTTCCAATCATTTAAAAAGTAAAGCATCATGACAGTGTGGGTAATTGAACTTTAAAAGCCATTCTCTGCTCGACTTTATCGATAAATTATTCCACCCTCACTAGCCAAATTGAACACATGAGGTTATAGGAAATCACTGCGCGCGAACGATAAATGTCATAAATAAATCAACCCGTTCAGTGACACGAGTATGGTAATGTAGTAGTAATGAGTAATGAAATATTAAGCACTTCAGTTCTACCTGTAGTCTGCAGTAGTAATGAGTAGCAGGTGTCAGGTCAGAGATCTCACACTGTGTATCAGAGCCACAGTAAATGAGCTCCATGGGCTCATCCTCTCTGCCCCACTCCAGACGATACTCAGAGATGTCGGCTCCTGAGCTCTCTGGACTCTGAAAAGGGAAGACAGAACAAACAGATCTTGCTTTTAGTATGTTTTTTACTAAAAGGTCAAATTATTATGTGAAAGCAGATGTATTTATTAAGGAACGGAAACTTGTGGTACTACATGAATTTAAATATTAAGGATTATTATTGGACTCTCAACTTTCTTTTAAAAAACATCTGAACAAAGTTGTAAATATTATTAATTTAGCAAACTTTAGATTTAGTAGAAATAGTTTGACTATTATTCCCCATATCACATATTGCATGACTACCTGGACTCAAACATGTAGGTCTTTCCGTTAACCAGTTGAAAGTAATAATAAACAAACTCTTAAGATCTTGTATAAAAAACCAAACAGTTTTCATCATAACCAAGTTTTCTATTTTGAGTTGGGAACATTTGATTCAATTTGCTGATTCGTTACTTATTTTTAAGATCTTAAACGGTTTTGCTCCACCTGATCTTAAGAATTACATATATCAGATAACAGGAAGATATACACGTGCCGGTATTAGTGGTGATTGTAACGTGCCATTAAGAAGAACTACCTTTGGTCAATTATCTTGTGCTTTTAGAGGAACACATGAGTGGAATAGACTCCCAGTGGAGCTAAAAGAATTAAAACATTTAACAGGACTGAAAATATGGCTACGGACACATCAAACCTGTGATAATTTATAGTGCTCTATGGACATGGTATGGTAGTCTTTAATTTTGTTTTAATATCTTTGGTTTATTTTACTCTCTCAAATTTTCTTCTTGTTCTTAATTTTGTGTATTCATATACTCTTCCTGTCCTTAACATCAACCTGCCAAAAGGGACAACGGATGAAAATGAGCCAGTGTTGGCAAAATCTGGTGCATTTCATATATTATGTGTGTTATTAATGTGCATTGTCCCTTATTAAATAAAATGAAACGGTGAATACAAAAACGATCAAAATAACACTTCAGCTCTTATTAATAAATGTTTGTATGTTTATTCGTACGTAATATATGCGGACGAAACAAAATATTATTAAAATTGACTTTTGACATTTTAATTTTATTCCTTGATTTGATTAGATTAATTTAATAATTTGATCCTTTGCCACCACAATTCAATTGAATTCCTATATTTATCTGGTGGGTGAATGGTCTAACATATGAATAAAATGTGCTTCTTTTATGAAAGTGCACGAAATGACCGAGATTTGTACCTCCCAGCTGACCAGCACAGAGGTGTTGGACAATAAGTTGAGGGACGGTGCCGCACATTGACCGGGAGGACCTGCTGCAGTTGTTACTTCTGTTGGTTCGGAAAACTGTCCATACTAAGAAAAGGAGAAGAGAGAGCATCATTGAATACATTACACAAAACAAACAATTGTATTAGTTCATTTTAAGGTCAATTCCTTCAGAAAACTCTGTTACAAACAAAAAAACTAGCAACTTGGTATAAGCTTTTCTTGCATTGTGGCCTCCATATGATATATCACTTCATTGTTTCCTAATTCTTGTAAGTCGCATTGGTTTAAAGCGTCTGGTAAATGCCTAAATGTAAATATTCATTATGTCCGAAGATTTAAATCATGTTTCCGATCATCTTTCTTTAAGAGCATGATTCACACAAACAATCCAAGTAAACAAAGCAGTGGATTGAAATCTCTCAAGCAGCCTTAGCACTCGCTCTGAATGCCGAATTAAATCGTCCGTCAAAAAGAAAGAAACCCGCTCTAAACGGTGAAGACGAATAGAAACCTAAGAGGATAAAGAACAACAGATGAGTTGCTTTTGGCCTCCCTGAATTCTGTTTGGTTGAACACTAAGTGTTGTTGATGGAAAAGAAATCATTTTTCAGATTTCTTAAAGATGGAGAGATACCCTCATTAATTACTAAAGGGAAAAGATGACAACTAGAGGATCTGTTCAGTCTGATTAGAAAGATTCCTGCCACAAGACTCTCATCTCTAGATAGATTCAAATGATTACATGAACTACGTGACTAAAGTGAAGATGAGACCTATCAGACACTCAATGTCACAAAAAAATGTCCTGGAACCTGTGGTGCATTGTGGGATGGGGACTTTGAATACACACACACACACACACACACACACACACACACACACAAACACAAACACAAACACACAAAGAGATGAATACAACCCAATCGTTACTGAATGTACATCAGTCTTTCAATGAGACATTGTAAAGGTTAGTATTATATAGCTTCAATCTGTCATTTGAACATACAATCTAAATAGGATGCTTTATTAAATTCAAGACATTTGCATTTCTTGCATGGCTGAATTTAAATTTCATCAAAGCTCGACATTTTAAATATAGTAATTTTGTACCAACATTACTGAGACGGATATTAAAGTACTGTGAAACTGCATTGCATAGGCAACATATACATCATCACTCACCCCTGCCTCATTGGCAGCGCGCAGTCGAAAGCTGTAGGTGGCGCCAGGGAGCAGACTGCCCACAGTGCACTCCAGATCAGAGCCGTGATAGACCTCGGCTGGCTCTGACTCACCCTCCCTCATCTCCAAACTGTATTCACTCACCTCACATGCCCCCTCAGAGGAAGGACGATCTGACACGAGCAGAAAAAAACAAAGCAATTAGTATCCATGGAGTTAAGAAATTACCAAAGCCCATTTGACATAAGTTACGAGGACAAACCAACACTCAACCCAATCTAGTTTTGTACCGTATTTGTGTAAAGTGACAGGTTCTCTTTCATAATGAAAATAAGGTGCTTAAATGTTAAACGAATTTACAGTCACACAACATTAAACGAATTTACAGCTAAACAATAATTACATCATCACGAGATTTTCGGCCATTCCAAATAAATATACCAATTTTTTCTTTTGAGGAACTTTATTAGACAGAGCCGTTTGCGGTGGGTTTTTTCAGTGTTGTTACCCAGCAGAGGCTGTTTTTCTATTAACCTCCATTTGATAGATCTGGTAAAGGGAACGAGAGAGTCAGGCGCACTGCGGACATCGCTCTGACTCATCATTGCATCATTTCATTCTGCCCATAAAATTCATTTGCAAATGTTGCATTGAGGTAGAACAGCAAAGGATTGCAGACATATTAATCTTGAACTGTTCCTACAGTTGACAAATAGGCAAAGTTTTGTGTCAAGTGTCACAATAAATGGATCACTAGGAATACATTATAAGAAAATACACTTTGAAAACTGAACGTGTAAACCTAAAAGACATGAATGAGGCTAAAAATGAAACCAAACCTAATCTCTTTAGAAGATAGATGAATATAAAGAACGGTGTGGAAACGGGAAAGAAATGAATGATTATGTCACGGGTTCGTGAAAACTCTCACCCCATTGTAAGTGCACTTCTTTATGTTTGGCTTTACCCACAATCCTAGGAGGCTGGCAACGTCCAGGAGCTACAGACAGCGTACGCACGGACAGACTCTCCGAGCACTGCAAGCACCATGGAAATCAGCATAACATATATAGACACAAGACTATGTATACAATATTAGTAGTACAATATTAGTAGTTGGATGTGTATCTTCAAATTGTCTAAATGGTATAATTGTACAGTGCCGCTGTCTAATGGAGGGTCACATTCCTATTAGAGATGTGCGTTACCTGGCTGTGGCCCCCGGTGCTGATGCTGCAGGTGCGAAGTCTGTACAAAGTGCCAGGTTTCAAGTTGTCACACTCACACTCTGTGGCCGGCCCACTGTATGCAATGTCCCACTGATTGGCTATCAGACATAAAAACAAACATGCGAGTCGAATATATTTAGGTTGAACAGTTTCATATTGTATATTTATTATTATTATAGCCCATATGTTCAGTCAGTGTTTTAACACTCAAATGCATTCATTACACTACAGAGACATGCATAATCTTGTAACAATGAACATTCTTAACATTTAAACAAATGCTTAATATTTCCAGGTTGAGAATTCAAACCAGTAATGGAAAATTGAAGGAATTAAAAAATGACTAACGGAAAGCAAGAAAGGTGACATGCGGCAGACAGATGTATGAGGACAAAAGATTAATTATGACATTTTCTGAAAGGTTTTATGTGACTGCAAAAGAAAACATTGAATTCTTGGCTGTTTTTTTGATGGTGCGTGAACTATGGACTAGATCGATGTTAAATACTTGATGAGGTATGAAAAGACCTGCAATTACGCAATTAACCAAACAAAATAAAGCGGACATGCAAAGCGTGCAGACAAATGGCGAAAGGCGTGCTACTGCATGCATTAATATAATGACACGTACTGTCAGAACTTCCTTCTGAAATCTCCAAGAGGTATTTCAAGATTTCTGAACCTCCGTTGTCTTGTGGAGGGTCTAGAGTATGAAGAAACGGAAAATATAAATACAGACAAATTAAAAAACACCACAAAAATACACACAGTGAGAAAATTCGGAGAGAAGTGTCTGAACAGCAGTTACACTTACAATACTTCATACTAAACTAATGGTATGGGTCCCGAACCATGTATTTACCCTATTAGTATGTCACCCTAACTCCTGGAGACTTTAAAGAATACAATGGTATTACTATTGTAAAGGACAATAAATATGATAATATATAGTTCCATGTCACAACACAATGTAAAATAAACAATAACAGTATCTCGCAGGAATGAGTACAACCCTCACCTTTATAAATATTTTATTATAGCTTTTCATTTGACAAAACTGAAGAAATGAAGCTTTGCTACAATGTAAAGTAGTGAGTCTACAGCTTGTATAACAGTGGACAAAATAACTAAACACACAGCAATTAAAGGTCCCATTCCCCGAGATCCCATTTTCAACCTTTAGTTAGTGTGTAATGTTGCTGTTAGAGCATAAATAATACCTGCAAAATGATAAAGCTCAAAGTTCAGTGCCAAGCGAGATATTGTCTTTATTTGCTTTTCAAGGACTGCAGAGAACGGCTGGAATCAGACTACAGCCCTCTACGTCCTACTACTCCAAATGCTATTAATCTCCTTCGCCCAAAGGAATACGGCAAAAAAGGGGCGATGCCTTCCTTCGAGAAGAGGAAGAGCCGCTGGAGTAGTGTTTGGTAATCAGAGATTATAAACATTTGACTGAGCTACGCGCTAAACTACTTTCACTTTCATCACATTCCTACAGCTGGTAATAAGAATTCAGCTTCACACTTTCTAAGATAATCAACAGTCAAATAACAGCTTCATGACTTTAACATCGGATGTGAAAGCAGTTCTGTCTAATACACTGATATTGTGTGTGGTTCTGTGCATAAATCTTTAACACTTCTATGAAACGTCCTTTGAAGTTCTGCTTGCAAATGTCTCCTAGTCAAACTGCTTGTTTTATTATCCAACTCTGGTCCAATATAAAAAGGCAAAAGTAACGCTTCTATTATTAGCGTTAATTAATATTACCGGTCTGACACCATTCGGTCCGGTGTCATTTCCCTCACCATAGTAGGAAAAATTGTGCGATCTTCAACAAAGATTGACGTTTACACATGCACTAGCAGGCCTCCATTACACTACACATCGATCTGCATGTTTTTAACTGATTGAGTGAAGTTGACGTTTATTGCTAAAAGCCTAAGCTTATGAATACACGTGCAGTGAGAGGGGCACCGACCAATTACAACAGCCTGAGAAGCGGAAGCTTGCTAATATGGTATGGGTGGGACATCTTCATACACACACACACTCTAAGCGGTGAACCTATCACGATAGACCTAGTCAGCTTTACCAATCAGAGCGTTTCGGAAGAAGGGACTTTATATAGACCGGAAGAAATCCAGTCGTTTTGTTAGAAGAGAGATGGCGGTGAACACTAGACTTTTTTGACAATTTGTGAAATATAAAGCGTTTTTTTTTTATTAGAAACATGAACATCCATTGTTAAACACCCAAAAACATAATCAAAGGCTCAAAAACAGCAAAAGAATGGCTCTTTTAATGTCTAAACCGCAGGCAACAAAAGTGAGTGCACCCCTAAGTGAAAATGTCCAAATTGGGCTCAATTAGCCAGAGGATGTCTTCCCGAAATAGACGTATGTGTGCTACCAGCATTGCCTCAGAGGTTGAAGTGAAAGTGACCAATTTGTCAGATATGGTGACCCATACCCAAAATGTGACCTCTGCATTTAACACATCCAGTGAGCACACTAGTCTGACTCTCTAACCATTATGCCACGACTGCCCAATGGTAGGGCAGTGAGGGGCATCCTCAAACGGAAGGTGGAGGAGTGCAAGGTCACCAGCTCTGTGATGTCATCATGGAAGAGGACTCCATTGGCAACCAGTGAAGCTCTGTAGAACTCCATGCCCAAGAGGGTTAAGGCAGAGCTGGAAAATAATGGTGGTCACACAAAATATTGACACTTTGGGCCCAATTTGCACATTTTCCCTTAGGGGTGTACTCACTTTTGTTGCCAGCGGTTTAGATTTGGTCAGATTTCGGTTTAGACATTACACTCACTACTTTACATTGTAGTAAGTGTCATTTCTTCAGTGTTGTCACAGAAAAGATAAAATAAAATATTTACATAAATGTGAGGGGTGTTCTCGCTTCTGTGAGATACTGTAAATGTGTAATATAGGAGGGAATAAGGCATATATAACATGGGTCAAGACAAGTATTCAAACAATGTACAAATCTAGATTAGTTTGGAACGTCTCCTTGCTAATGGACATATTTAAAAAATTCAAGATGACAGCAGCTGTCAGGACTCAACAGTTTGGTTCATTACTGTGAGGAAAACAGGACTGGACACAAAACAACTGCAGGCATATCCTCCTTTACAAATGAGGAATCAAATTGGAAAGTGTCAGGCACCTAGCGGTGCATCACAAAGTCAGACATCAAAATGATGGGTGACACCTGCTTCACAGGCTGGACTCAGCAAAAACAATATCGTCTGAAGGATGTGACTTATCTTTAAATGACAAGATTAAAATGACAGATTTATTAAACATACATCTATATTTGTAAAAGACTTAGAAGACGGCGTGCAGATGCAAATCGATTTGCGCGCAGCGTAAATAAGATTTCCAATTTCCCTCACAGTCAGAAACCGATTCACCAAATGCAACAGCTCAAGCAGAAGAGATCTGCTACACGCACACGCAAAAAGACACAAAACATCCCATACCCCATTTGACACTGAAGTTGTATGGTCTGATAGGACCCCTGTTGCAAGGTCTGGAGGGGGGGCCGGGTTTTTCTGGACTGGTGTTACACACAAGCACCTCACTGGGACTGCTCCTGCCTTCCAAATTAGAGGCTATGAGCTGTAAGGCAAAAAACAAAACCAATTTCAATTGCAATGGTGGCTGATCATGAAGGCTATGAATAAACAAACAAGCGTTGAGGTAAAGTGTGTAAAACAGACTACAATAACAATTTTGTGAGCAAAATGTGACTTGTGCCTTCCCATGCAAATGTTATTGCTTTGATGCCAAGGGACATTGTGGTTTGATGCCAGGGCGCTGTAGTTTCTAGAGTGTTGGACATAAAAAGAAGTCAAATGTTCACATCCTTAACATTTAGTATAAGCAATATTTTTTCTTGTCTTAGTTTCTAAGCATTTAACTCTTTCCTTATCAACTCATTGACCCAAGTAAATGTTATATGCTAGATTTCTCAAAGAAAGTCAACTTATTTATAAAATTCTTCTTGGGGATGAGCACTTCAACAAAAAAGCTTTTAAGTATTAAATGAATTATGTAACAAGAAATTATTTTAATATATTTGCCTTCAATGTTTACGTGGCAAATCATTAAATGAAATAAATATTCACAATATTCCCATATACTGTATGTATTAATGTTTGATCAAACAAAGGTGGCACAAATGAGTCATAAATATGACACCTGAACAAAAAACTCTGTGAAATCTATCAGGTTTAAAAATAAATCCCTTATTATCATTTAGACTGCCCTCCACAAATACAAAACACTAGATCATACAAAAATAGTAGCAGCCCTTTCAACACACAGCTTTTTTGTTTGCAAACAATGGCTTCACATCTAGAGGTAATGACATAACTCATTTTACACTGCCATTCTTTTCATACATAGCTTTTATGGATGACGCAACAAAAACCCTCAAGAGGTGTTGGCCAGAGAACTACTATTAATTAGAAAAGCACTTAAGCCAAACCCACTCATTCTATCAAAGCAGCGCTTGTTGTTGGATGTGATCCGCTCGCAATTACATACGAGAGTCCGATTTGTAAGAAAAATATATCTTAAATAATAACAGAAAAAAGCAATAACAGGATGAGTCACTGGCACACAGAAACAGTTTTGAAGCACTTTTGTCAATCCAATTAACAATGTATGATTTGGGCTTAGTTCCTCAGGTGCCTCTGTGACACAAACACACATGATGTTCATATTGATTAGTTATTCTCACCCACACAAGTAAACATAACAGTTTGTACCTGCTAAGAGCATGTGTCACACAGAGCACACTATTGCTCAATCATTAGTACACAGTGCTTGACCAAAACATGATGTCATCATCACTTGACACTGAACATTTGACCCATACTTAATAGAAAGTGCTGTTCTTTTTTAAACAGACAAATTCAATTTTTGTGTTTTTGAGGATGTCAATGACAGAAATTGTGCATATATTGTAATGGACGTAAAGCTTTCAATTTTTATGCTGTGTTGGACAGTTAGCCAGTCCACTAAACAATGCACGGATCAAACCAAATCCTAAATGTTTTAAACATGTACAGTATAAAATGTCTTTTTGTTTTCGGTGAGAATTGTTTTGATGACTTCTCTTTGAAAAATTCACTCACCCTGAATTTATACTGTGTGCTTCTCTTCAGGCCCTCTACGGTACATGTCAAGTTTTCTCCAGTGTACTTTGGGTGAAACTCTGTTCCCTGTAGAGACAAACAGTGCAAGCCTGCATCACCAAACACCAACAACACTGTGTTTAACCATCAACAAGTCTTAAATGAATGAACATGATGTATTGTTATGTTCTTCTAAGCGATAATAAAGTCTGAAAACTGAGTCAACACCGGATGCACACGGCATGTTGCCAAAAATCATTAGAAACGCATTAGAACCCATTATAATTTTAAAATTCGTCCACACTAGATGCATCGCGTCCATTGTAGACACGGTGTTAGGCTTATTAGACTTGCTCATTTGAAAGACTCATCTGTACTGTCTAAATTCAAAATATTGGAGAGACAAGTTAAGCCTTTGTTTGTAATCTGCAGGCACTCTATTCTTTGCAGACGTTTTGCAGAAGTTAAGTTTAGACAACAAAATGTGCATGCGTAACGTTTGGTAATTGCTTTGACTGTCTATTGGCATACAATGTTTTCCTCTTGGATCTCCAGCGTGTATGTGACGGGTTCTTCTGCGGTGCAGCCGTCTGGCCGGTTCCACTCCATCGTGATCCATGTGATGCCTGCACGCACCAGCCGAGGAGCATGGGGCAGGTGGGGCAGACTTCCAGTCGTGTAGAAAACCACCTCAGGACTAAAGCCACTGAAACGAACACATATATACAGGAAACACGTAAACTGAAAAGCTGCATATCGTGTAGAATCACAAACCAAGCACAGAGAAAAGGAGACAAGCACCTGAAGGCCTAGTAGTCTTTTTAGGTTAGGATAAAAACATTGTTAAACAAAAGGTTGTATTTGCATTATCTAACAATAACAATAAGTTATAATGTTTTGCAGCATTTATGAATCTTTGTTAATGATAGTTACGAAAACAGTTGTTCATGTTAGTTTGTTATGCAATAACAAATGTTAAAAAAGATATAACTTTAGATTTTAAAATGTATTAGTAAATGATTAAATCAACATGAACTAAGATTAATATAAACTTCATTAGAATTTTTTATTGTTCATGCTAATGCACTACACTGTAAACCCGAAAAAAATAATTAGGTAATCAGTTTCATCAAATCTTTTGAGTATTGATGTTCCCAGTTCCCAAGCAGAACTATCAAGTTTTGAGTTTGTTGTACTCATGCATGTTATTTCCTTTTAATTTAAATATTTAGTAAGGTAACTCCTTTTTTATCTTTAGTTAAATAACATTTAAACATTTAAGCTACATCAACAATTATCAAACAGCCTTCACAGAGAGTGATGCAACACACAAGACTGCTATGGCACCTCCCACAACCTAAGCATAAGCACCACTCTTCTGAACGATGGCAAAACCAAAAGTCAAAAATACAACTACTCTTCTAAATATCCAAGGATGAAAATTCATCATAAACAAAGCTTTATCCTTTATAAAAACTTTATAAAAATAACAATTTCAAAATGTACTCTCCTAATGCAGTCTCACACAAAGCATGCTGGGAATTAAAAATCATTCCCTGCAAATCGTGTTGAATTAACTTGTTTAAATTAAGTTGAACTAACTCAAAGTTAAGAAATAGTTAGAGGAACTCAAAATATTTAAGTTAGTACAATTTTTTATATAAAATAAAATGTATAAAAGTTTACACTACTTTATCTACTTAATTACTTTGAACATTCGGGTTTAAAGTAGCTGTTGTTAACATAATATAAAGTGTTATTTGGCGGCTGCGTTTATGCAAAGTGACTTAAATTATTTCTGAGAATGTGCATTTCTTGAGATCGAACCCATGATCTTGACGTTGCGAGCACCATGCTCCAACCACTGAGCTAAATGAAAGCTTTAACATCCCTTGGTAACATCCCATCACAAGCATCATATTCATTAGCATTCCTCTCAGGCTCAACTCATTTCAGTTTACTTTCCAACGAAGCTGCAATCTGAAACTTCCAGGCTGAATTGCAGAATTTGAATAGTTTCCCTCTCTTCTCTCAATAGCAGCTTTAAATCCTGTTTCTTCCATTTAACTGCTTGTGACAAGTTTACAAGAGACCACAGTATTTACTGCTTGCGGGAGAATGTCTATAACTTCCACTGAGAAACCAGAGATGTTAAATGAGTTTTCCCCCAACTTAAGAAAGTAATAAAAAATGCCCTCTTCAGGCCGGTCGAAAGGTGGTTGGCTGAAAGTAGACTCATATTTTAGCCGTGCTGCTTCACCCTCTGAATGTCTCACTGATATTAATGTCAGGAGGGATGGCCATGCGTCCTCTGTGATAGTAACCATTTCCCCTCCAGAGCCTCGTTTCTGTCCACCAAACATTACATATCTCAGTCTGATAGCTTAACTGTCTGTCAGGTAGAGGGAAATGAACGCTGAACCTAAACATAAAACCATGGACCAGAGAAATTGCTCACATTATTTGGTCAGACATTACAAAAGCAACCTCAAGGTCATGGCTTCGATTATCAGGGAATGCATGTAAATGTAGCTTTTCTTTAGCTCAGTAGTTCGAGCATGGCGCTAGCAACGCCGAGGTCATTGGTTTGATTCCTGGGATTGCACGTCCTCAGAAACAAATGTATAGAATCATGCAATGTAAGTCGCTTTGGATAAAAGCGTCTGCTATATGCATGAATCTAAATGTAAATCCATGTAAATGTTGGCTAAAGGGTAGCCTCTGACAGTCCTGGTCCCCATTCACTTTCATTATATGAAAAAGAGCAGCGGAAAGAAAGTTGGATTTGAAACGAAATGAAAGTGAGTAAATGACAACTGAACTTTCATTTTCTGGTAAACCCTTTAAGGACAGAGGTGATGTGGGGAAACACATTTTTTTCAGCGCATTTTATAAAGAATATTGAGAAAGAGAGGGAAAGAGCGTCAATGTCCGTATGTTTGGCTACATCAAGGTGACTTTATAACTCCATTAAGACTTGAAGGATGATGATATTATCAGTTTACAGAGGGATAATGGGCTTGTTTTATCACACTGCGGGTTGAGAGATATTCATAATGGACGCAGGCCATATAAAAAGCCTTATTATCCCTGTATACCCTCCATTCAAAGCTCATAACTCTGCCGGTCAAACTACGTGCAAACCTTTCCAATATCCAAATCTGCATATTAACCTAAATAGTATGTGAGATTAGAATTAGTGCATCCCAAACCACAGTGTGCTAAAACCATTATGCAAAACAGACTCTTTTTTAATTATTTATAGTTAACTCTAAATTATAACAATAATACATCCTACGGTAATGAATTTAACTAGCACCTGATGTAACATTAACAGGTCTTTCTATATAGAATTATGTATCTTCCCATCATAAATAAATTATGTACGTTTGCTGTTGGAGTATGCAAATTACATATGTCTGCATGTGTTAGTCTCATGATTATATAATCATACCTCATTCCTATGTCATTGCGTGACGCCACCCGAAACGTGTACGCCATAGCCGGACACAGGCGAGATAGTTTGTAGTGCCTTTGGCTTCCGAAGTAACATTCCCTGAAAATGTTGTTTTTTTTGCCCTGGAAGATGATAGAAGCACAGGATAAACGCAAACATCATGGACACTCAATGCAAGACAGTAATGAAGGAAATAGCCAAGTGCATTAGACGTGAGGTATATTCTAATTGTGTCAAATCGGACTTCATTCATTAAAGCATTCAGTTTCTAGAAACCACCGCCAAGATTGTTTTTCAGTCTGATCACTCAAAACCCCATTAAATCCATTGTTGTCTGTGAATGGGTACAGATGTGAATTGGGCTTATGTCAGCGAGGCGTCATATCAGGTGTGATAAAGTCGAATCTATTTAGTTATTTTTTGCAAAAAAGACTAGCGCTTTACCTCGTCCCACTCTAAAAGATAACTGGTGATTTTCGATCCATTGTCAACTGGAGCCTAAGAGGAAAAAAAAGAGGGAACACTAGTACAGTACCTCATTTCATGCAATATGTATTGTGTAACATGCAAATCTGTCTTTGTACTGGACAGACACTTTTACGTAAAAAATACACAAATGTATAGCCAAATCTTTCATTCACGTTTGATTCACACACAGTCAATCTCAGTTTCAACCGTTGCATATTTGCAGCAATACGCAATACGCAGGGAACGAAAGCTGTTCTTTCTGATCTTTGGCACGGTTCTACTTCAAACCTTTTACAGTAATGGTGTCTAACCTTCCACTGGAGGGTGAGCGTGCTCTTGGTGCGATGGGACAGTTTAGGGGGCAGCGGGCAGTCTGGAGTACTGCTGTGGGTGGTAAAGGCCCCAACCTCCGAGCACGAGCCCTTCACTGTATTGCACACGGCGTTTACTCTGAGGAGAAACATACATGTTTATCAGTCATACTTCTTTCATAGTCACCTACAGACATACAGAAGAACCTGAGGTTGCTAAAGAAACACACTGTCAACAGAGAACGGTTAGGATTAACTGCCAACTAAAAGGTTTACACAACATCTATGACGCTTTTTTTAACTACCTGCCAAAGACGAGTTATTTCGGCAATCAGTGTTTGTACTGTTGTACACCAGGTGGCGCTGTTACACACCTGTGGGAAAACTACAGAATCCCAGAACCTAGAACATATATTTCTTATCGGTTTTTAATGATAGTTCTGAGTGTAATCTGGGCGGAATCTTTGACAAAAAATTTGATTATCTCATCTTTTTAATCAAAGTGATACATTTTTGAAGAAACCTATCCGGATCTACAGAGTGATAAAAAAAGAACAAATGAAGATAGAAGAATACGGTTTCTTTTGTTTAAAAGCTGAGACTCTGTTCTTTCATTGGACATATTGTTTGTCCATATATTCTTTACAGAAAATGTACTGTGAGCCATTCAATTTTGTTGAAAATGTTAAAAACTCTGGAGTAGGCTGGCAACTTTTTTTTTAAGGCTGGCGGGGAAAGAGTTAAATGCTTTTAATATACACATTTTATCACATGTTTATTAGGATTTGATGACCTGAAAGCAAGATGAGGTCAAATCCATCAACTCCTTGACCTCAAGCTCATCTTTTCTTAATGATGGTTTAAAAGTGACAACATAAACAAACGTTCCTGCCCATGTGCACGTTCGTGGACTGCCCTTCACTTCCACTGCACATTCACAAACAATAGAGTGCCTGTAGATTATTTCTGATAACAAGCAAAAGAAACTTAACGTTACTTGGCTAAACTTGTCTCTCCAATATTTTGAATTTAGACTGTGATACCAAGCTATGTATCATACGGTCCTTTTAAATGCGACCAAACTGCAGGATCTATTCAACAAATTGCTTATTTAATAAAATGAACGTACAACAAAATTAAACAAATTGTTTATTTAATAAAATTATAATAAAAGAATAATATAAATTTATATCAACATAAATTCAACTAAATAGTTATATTATTAGACACTAGCCAAACACAGACTGGAAGTTAACTGCAGTCCCGGCGCGCGCGTCTGATGAATCAGTCTGTAGTCTGAGGTCAACGTATTATGGCACATTCCATAAAAATCGATTTTTAGAAAAATATGAGCCTAAAAAAATTTCGCCTGGTTGCTTTTTACAGTACCAACAGGTCACTCCTATTTATAAAGAGTTGATAAAATAACCCCTTAGAGAAAAACCTCTGACTGTGGTCTTTTCCATACTCAAAGAGGTCGAAGGTCAAGCTCTACCACGTGACTTAACACTAACCTGGAATTCAACGCGTTACAACAATAAAAGCTATTAAACCTGATCAGCACTCTGTAATTCTACTTTTGGTGATTGAAGAAGCCCATACACCAACAGATGACATCACACACAGGTCTTTTAAGGACAGAACATGCATCACACTTAAGCGTGACCTTTCTAGCACTGTGATGCACGGCATTCTCAGATGAATTAATCCTAGGTGATTCAAGATCCAATACGGAGCCATTTGAGTAGAGCTTAGGTGATTGAATAACAGAGGGGAACTTTAACACAATGACTTATATTCCATTACCGTTTACTTCGATATCATAAAAAGAGTAAATAATTGCAGATAATTGGAGCTCATTGGAATGACAATACCGATCATCATAAAAGCATGTGTTCTTGTTAAGATGAGCTTTAATATGAGCTGCTGCTGAGTTCAAGAATGAATGCCCAAGATATTACTTACCTTACATGGTAGTCTGTTGCCGGTCGGAGATCTTTTAAATTGCATTCCAATTCTTCTCCGCTGAAAGGATAAAAATGAAATGGCAAAAGACAATGGATGTCAGCAATAGAGTTTCTAAAGTGCAATTAGAGATTTCCAAAGCACAAAATTGACTGTTCATCAGGGGTGTTGTTCAGTTACAGAGGAACACAGTTTGGGGGAATAAGTGTTCCCTTCACTCAATGTTTTTGCTTTGATGGCGTCGGATCGTTTATGTAAGTGTAGTTGTTTAAAGAGCTGCTGTCTGGATATCGATTCATACACGTCCTGGTGGGAGGACTGATTACAATGATTCTTTTTGCTCAATGGGTGATGCGTTCATATCTAACTTTTATGTAGTGAAAATGAATGAGTACACAAAGAAGGCATCAGAGAGATCTACAGTGCCCTTTTGTTAGTTGTTAAGAAGCTTGGTGGGGACACCAGACAACCAAAATCAAAAAGCACATTACACTTGTGTCCAACAATGATGCGAAAATATCTTTTGAACAGCATAGTTTGTGCTCTGCCATTATATTGTCATTCAGTCTCACCTGTAGAGGATGCGGTACTGGCCATTACGGCCCCTGTCTGAGAGAGCCACTTCATAACTGCATGTAAAAGGGTGTCCATTACTGTGCCTGTCTCTGTTCTGGAGGCCTGCTGGGGGTGCCCAGGTCAATGTGGCTGTCCGGGCCTGGATATTAAAAACCTGTGCAGCAAAGAGACTGTGTGAATGTGCAGTTCAATATATTATGAATGAAATTACTTTCAAGTAAAGTGCTTTTTAAACAGACTTTGCTTTAGATGATACACCAAAGCTACATCAAATTGAAGAAATAGAGCAGAATGAATGCAATTTTATTATGAAGGGGGTTTCACAATCCCGTTGAAAAACGCGATCATTAGTTTAATACTGCGATATGAGGTAGATTAATGCAATGAGTTGTATTATATTCAAATTATTGACTACACAATAATTTAGTTGAATTTTATTTATACAGCGCTTTTCACAATTTTGTAGGGGTGACAACGAATCGTCGATGATTCGATGCTTCGATCTGAGGAGCCCGATCCGACTACCTGTAGAATCTTCGCAGAAGTGTTATACAATGGGGATCATGTCATTGTGGTTATATGTGCAGTGGCGTAACAGAAGGCATGCACTGCGCTATTTATGATATAAAGAAATGGGTCGTTTTTAGTGACAAATATGAGCGCATATGAGCACAAGGTCTGGCTATGACCCAGCGCAGGATTGCGTATTCGCGTCTTCTGTGCTGTGAGAGCGGAATAGAGAAGCAGCATGTTCCGCACGCACCCGCAGATGATTCTTAAATGAATGATAACACCGTTTCCAAACATTTGTCACTTACTGAATGTTTTGGGCATTTAAATATGAATTAACACCTTCTCTTTAAATGCAAGTAGTCCGTTACTTAGACTGAACTAGTAAAATAACCAAAATCACCATATATAGCAAGCATGGCGCAGACTTTTGGAACTGAAAGCAAGCGTGCGTGTCAGGAGGACAGACAAAGAGTGCACAGAAAAAAAGCTTAAAGGGACTTTTTGAGTGTTTAAACGGTAAGATGCTTTATTGCATTCATTCTTTACATGCGGTAAATAAAGTAACTATATTGGTTGTCAATTGTTGTGAAATTTTGATATTGTGCAGCCCAAACATCTTAGTCACTGTCTTAATTAAAGACCCCATTTATATCTTACTCCGTTTATGACTATCAAGTTATCTATTCACAGGTGGTCAGCATAGACGCATTAGTTCCCAATTTATAACACGCATCTTCAATGCATCCCAAACCAAACCCATGACTGGATTTTTAATCTGACACAGTGTCAGGTTAATGAGACCAATGAGACATCTGACTAATTAACAGCTTTTATAAGAAAAAAAACACACAAACGCTGTCTCTCAGACCTTTAAACGTGAATCATTCACCTGACATAAAATAACACAGATTGGAGTAATGAATTGAACAGATGCTGCTGAAGAGTTGAGTGTCAAAATGGGAAACCAGCAATTCATTACAGACACATTTAATACTAATTGCTTTTATTGCTTTATTGGAATTTCGAAAACAAGCTATTAAAAAGTTGCAAATGGTATAACTACTTACATGTAAAGCACAAAAGTAGAAGAATAGATGAAAGCAGGCCGAGTGGCGATTTATTAGGACCGACTATATAATGGGTATGAGGTGCATAAGTCCTATGCTTCCTTCAATTGGAAAGAAGCAATCTAACACCAAAAGGCAACGGCTTGCAAATTCACTCCCAAAACACATTCTCTCCTGTGGCAAGAATAAGTGTGAGTGAAATTGAATTTGCAATAGAAGTAATGCCAGTGGCCTTATATGGCACTTGTGAAACCACTGCAATTGATTCTCTACAAACTGGCTGTCATCATATATGTCATAAGCTTAGAGATATAGACTTTCCCAAAATGAAATAAGAGGTTTTTTAAAGATACAATTTGTAAAAAAACGCCGCTTGAGGACCTTAAATCGGACGGGAACGAAAAATCTTGTTAGTGGATGAGGAAAAGTAATAAAGTTTAATAAATGTTGCGATAACAAGCTAGTGGCTTGCTAGACGCTAGAAACTACTTCCGCATTAGTCCACGACACTGTTGTCATGCGGTTTCTACGTCAGTAAATTACAAAGAGTAATGCGGATATGACGCAATTGACAGGCGACTGCACAGTTCAGTGTCATTGTTTTGAAAGGCAATTTTCTCACGATTTACAAGTAGTTTGAAACATTTGAGATATTGTAAGTACTCAGCTGAACAAAATATATAACACTGACCTAGTGGTTTTGGGATATTTTACTGCAAAATTGTTACAAACTGTGCCTTTAAATGCGTAAATCAAGCGTAATGGGCACTTTAAGACAATTAAATATGATTAACGGTTTGTGCTCTATGCAGTAAAAAGTACAAAAGCCAATTTAAGGTTACTTCAGGTTTTTAATTCTACATTTTTTCACCTTTTCACATGTCTTCTATCAGCTCATTCTACCTGTCTTGTGTCCCCTCTACCCTTCTCTGTAGGCAATCTTATGATCTCTGTGGAAATTGTGTGTTTCCAATATTGGATTATCTCACATATACTCTAGATCTTACTTGGTGCTTTAAATCTTTTCGCACAAAGCTCTTCAGGATAGCGGAGCGAGTGGACAGAAAGGGCTGAAGGGGAGATGGACTCCCTGCTGGAAAATCCAGCTAAAGCTGGTGGCGGTGTTGTCGAATAAGGTAGCTGGTCTACCAGCCAATGGCCTGATAGTAGACACGTTCCACATGTTCCACTATCCTAAATAACATGTCATTCATTTGACTGTACGTCACTCAAAACCTGCATATGTCTCTATTATTGTGAAACACAAAAGAAGATATTTTGAGAAATGTCTCTGTGGTTTTGTGTTCAAACAACGGAAGTCAATGAGGGCATATCTTCTTTGGTTACCAATATTCTTCAAATTATCTTTGTTTGTGTTCTGCAAAAAATAGAAAGTCATACCGGTTTGGAATGACATAAAAGTAAATAGTTAAAAATATTTAAGATGCGTTGTTTTGCTAAGGGACAGCTTAGTTGCCATTAATTCATCCACTACAGCATCCAGTTTCTGAGCACCTGCGGTTCTTTCTTTAGCATAAAGGAAATGTTTTGCTCTGGGGAGTGGGAGAAATTTCAGTTTTATTTTCATTTCTCGATTGACAAGAGAGCTTGACCTGAAAACGCTCAGATTCCTGGCATTCACCCATAGGCTAGATAAAAAATCATTATGACTTTATGAGGGGAATACATTTTAACAGTATAGAAATAAAGAATACATTCAAAACTCATTATCTCTTTAATGAACACCTATTTCTGTTGTGACCTCAAGGAGTCTTCACATTTGAATATCATTAGGACTTCATATTCTACATATACAAGACATTCTTATGTCCTTATGATTGCATCTGTGTGTGTTCTACAATTAACATAAAGAGAGAACTACACATTGTATGATGTTTTTATGTGCCAATATAGCACAAAGCAAAAAGATTCAATGCCACTGTAACAAGGTTCAATAAAAGGAAGGAAGGAGATGGAAACCGGAAGACATTTAACCATTTAATAAAGTTTGAATGGTCCTCTCTCTTCAACGGTCCGGTCGCTCGTTATCTTATATGCTCCCGATCTCCTACGTCTCAAACCGCGGTCTCGCCCCGCCTACTCCACTACAGCATCATTCTTCGATTTCTTTTTCTTCAAGACCTATCTGACAATTTAACTTGCCTCCTTAACAATGGAAAGATGTCGTACAGGAAATAAAAAGAAATCCACCTGCCACTAAACATCAGCGTGATAAAGGATCATGTGCCTAACCTCTGGTTTGATTTGTTGGGAGAGTTACACTGGCTGAAGCAATTCTAACTTTAGGAGCAAAGTCAAAAAGAAAGGTCAATCCATTACTGAACTCACTAGATGCTGAGGATAGGGTGTCAATTGAAGTCCATTTATTTACAACTCTGCACATCCCTCACAGAGTCTTATCTTGGGGCACCTTAAACCACAGATATATTGTCTGTTTTTGGTGCTCTAGGAAACAATCCTTCCCAGCCTGTTTATATCCGGTCTGTGTCTCGAATGACACTGCAGAAGAACGTTTGATGAGAGAACTTCCAAATAATGCCTTTTTTTGTGATTTGCCTTGCTGGCTGATGGAAATTCAGTGTATATATGAGTGCCCTCAACTGTTATTGGCACCGTTGGTAAATATGTGCAAAGAAGGCTGTAAAAAAATCAGCATTGTTTCTCCTTTTGATGTTTTATTTAAAAAATCTACAATATTTCAACATTTCATTAAAGTAAAACAAGTGGGGGAATATCACATCATGATTTTTTTCTCTAATACACCCTGGTCACAATTATTGGCACCCTTAAAAAAAATTGACTTGTTGAACAGTCCACATACGGTTAAAATGACAGCAGAACACCCTGGTCAGAAAACGATGTGTTCATAGCACCCAAGTGCCTGACAGTGGAACATAAAAAAACTAAATGCTGCCACTATGTGGTGGGTTTAGAAACTGTACACAGATTTGAATGAAAATATATAAATGTGTTTCTTAGCACAAGCCTCGGTTTTGTTATCTGGTATTTGCAGTCTGTACTATCAGTGGACTATAGTATAAATACACTGACATCATGTTTACCGTATACTGTACCATTGAAACCAGTCATTTTTGTTTTGCTTATTTTGTTTTAACATGTATTATTCCGGACTCACCTGTGGTTTTTCAATTCCTGAAAGAACATCCTGAACTCTCTTTGCTTCTGAATCATGATCTGTAGACCAGAGAGAGAGAGAGAGAGAGAAAGAGACAAAAGCATGTCGTTTAGCTATGATCCAGCAGAGGGCAGGTTTAAAACACAAACAGAGCTTTACAAGCTAGTAAACTTTCACAGGTCACAGACTTCTTAGAAAAAGAAAATAAACACAGTTAAGCAGGAAAAAGCAAACACTGTGTTTGAAAATTGGTAAACAGATAAACATGTCCATCATTTGCCTTCTGTCAATTTTTGGGACAAAATGGCACTGGGAAATTTTTCAATACAATAGAGCAGCCCTGTGAAACACATTTTGTAGTCAGGGCACACAAGTTCTGTCTGAATAGTGAATCGTATCTGTAATTCGTTCATGACTCCAACATCAAACTGAAATCTGCACGTGAAAAATGCAGAATTACCTCAAAGACGAAGCCTTTAAAGGGCATTTTTTTGGGTGAACTGTTCCTTTAAATCTATACTGGTTGTGTGGTTATCTCTTTGATAAGGGTTTTGAGAGTGGATAATACAGAACTCAGAGCGGCTGCAATTCACCTGGTGAGAAACTATTGACATTTGACTTCCATTTCATTTCTGCATGATATCATACTTTACTGATTTACAAAAAGTCAAAATATACAATTTACACCACTATCTATTCAATGTTTTTAACCTCAGACTGATGGATATGTTGAGGGGCATGTTATTTGTCATCGACCGAAATACACTACATGTGTGTGATTGATGTGTATTTATTTCTCAAACAGCGTGGATGCTGGGAGTTCACAGGGTTTTGCCTCTTGTGTGTTTTGGCAACCGTAATGTCATACAGAGTCACCTAAACATGACCTCGAGAGGCAGTCAAAGGGAACACAGGGTTGCCCAGAAGCCAGAAAGTGTGTGACAGACGTAGTTTTAACTGTGAAGTGATGAATATTGAATAATTAGATACTGTAGATGTGGAAAAATTAGGCTGAGAATAGAATAAAAATATGACTTACGGGTACAGTGTGAAATTTTTACAGGCTCTATTGACAGAAATGTAATATAATATAGGTGTATAAAGAGCTTACATAATAAATTGTTATGTTTTAATTACCTATGAGCTCTTTCAATCTACATACGTCGCGGGGACAAATTGCTCTAAAGATTGTGTTTTGAAAATACAATATCTCTTTCGACTAAAGCAAAAAAACTTGACGACATCATAGTCCTGTGTTAGCCACCGCATTGGACCAGTGGAGTGAGCCGTTGTTTGCAATTCACAACCTCACCCCTAGATGCCACTAAAATCTCCACATTGCTCCTTTAAAATCCAAAATAATTAAAACCTTGAAATAAAGTTTGAATTTTACAATACTTAGGTATTCAATCAAGCAAGTAAGGATTAACTCAATGGTGCAGTTAAAAAGAATAACATTTCGTCTTCGCTCGAAACAAAACTGCATGGCTGCTGTCAATCATGCGCTCATCCACCATCATGCCCATATTCTCTATGTCCATCCTCTCCTTTCCCTCCTCCTGCCCTCGAGAAGAGCCTCTCTCCGTTTCACTGCTGCCAAGCACATCACTCCACTTTCTAAAGCTTTAAGTCCGTTTCTCACGCATGCCGTCCCCATAGGGAGCTGTACCGCCCTCTTTCTCTCTTGCCCTCCTTCTACGTTTTCAAAAACTGCTGTTTTTCAATATATACATGAAAACAAACAGAGAAGTTAAAAGTGGAGGAAAGAAACTATCATTTTCACAAGGAAAGACGCTGTTATTGGTCTGAAGCATGGTGAACATGATCATTTCCTTCTTTCTGGGTCTCTCTAGATATCTGAGGTGGAGAGGTGTGTTTGACTTTAATCAGTGAGGTCACAGACAGGCGAGTGGAAAAGGGGTGGAGGGGATACAGAATGTAAAAAAGAAATCGAAGGAAAGTAAAGACAGAGCGGCCATATCTGAACGACAGAGCTGGAGTTGAAGGAATTTGAATGGAGAAAAAAGGCCTAGGCAAGCAGTTGTTTTTCGGAGTACTGCAGCAAACTTTGCTTGAGGAGATCATGCAGATTGTTGGGGAACTGTTTTTTTATAGGAAACATGAGATTTCATCTGGCAGACAATGAAACGAGTGGAAAAAAACACTTTTGGCCACCACACAGCAATCCTGTAGCAAGCAAAAAAGAAAAGTTGAAAATATTTTGGGAAATGTAAATAAAAAAGTGTATTTGTTTAGTGTGCGATGTTATCCTAAGGGTCAAAGGTCATGAACTAGGTCATGGGAGAGCTCACATTTGACCCTGCCACAATGTTCAAACCAATACAGAAATCTCTGGGAAAACTACGACAGGTGTGTTTTTTCTACATGAACAAAAGCGTGTGCATACATAAAAAAGAGGGGTTCGGTAAACATCCCAAAACTGAATTTGCAGACTACTAAAACAAGTTAGAACACCCACAGAGCTACAGATGCCAAACAGTCCGGTCGATAACTCCACCCACGCATCTGCATTTTTGAACGCTGGTGCTGAAGCACGAGAGGTACTGCAGACAAACAGCACACACATGCTAACATTCCTAACAGCAGTTACTGAGAACCTTGTGTGTCAGTATCAGTGATCAGTCAACCTAAAACATGTTTCACAGTCCCAAATTCCATTAGCAGAGCTGATTTGTTTGTTTATTTTGAGATTAAAGCCGCTGTTTTCATGCGTCTCGCTCTAAAATAAAGAGCGCTTTTGTGGACTCATTCATCTTTAGACACGCACTCTCATTTCTGCCACCTGGTGGGAAGAGATAGAATTAAGGATTCAACGAATGCATTCATTAAACAAACTACACGACCAAGAGAAGTATTGTGAGACTATACAAGAAAACAGGAAAAATCAGCAATAAATTAACAAAAAATACGATTTAGAAAATACACCAAATATGTTAAAACAGATATTATTCAAAGGCAGGAAAGCAGGAAAAATTGGCCAAATAAAATGCTAAAATAAATCTTAATTACACAGATCTGTGAAGAAAATATTTCACTAATGATGGGGTGGTGAGGGAGCAAGATTGCAACTCCCAACCATTCTCATCTCAGCATAGCACACATTCCATCTGTTCAACAGCTGGCTGTCTAATCCCTCTCTCACAAAGCGACCTGAGAACCACAGCCATAGGCTCATCATCACACACACACACACACACACACACACACGGATTTACCCATAATGACCATCTATCTCCTTATCTACCTATACATATATCTGTCCACCGTTTCTCATTTCTTCAAAAACTCCCTGAAATCACCACACTTCCACTATTTTTTACAGGTGAGGTGTAACTATAAGAAATTGAGTAAAATAAAATAGATTATTTACAGGGTTCATTTACAGGGAATGTTGACATGGTACTTTAATAAAGACACTTTTGGTCAAACGTTAGTGCATGGTCAATTAAGAGTTCATTTGCAAAAACAGATAACTTTGTTTTGAAATTTCGTCAAAAATCTAGTTTTTTAATTAGTTATGTTTTTATTGTGATTTACTGTGTTAGTTAGCTGTACTTTCTTTTGTTATCATTACTTAAAACAACCAAACTGCAGTTTAAATAATATGAAATGACTATATACAAACTTATATTCATACTGTATATCTATGTATTCCATCTCCTTTTTACACCTAACAATAGCAGTACACTGCCCACCCAATTGCGCCCAACTGTGCATAGTTTAACACCAGACAAACCTGACCAGCCTTCAAAGCTTTAGACTCTGAAAGTATGCAAAAACTATAATATATAAATATTAGCCGCTCTTTGATTTGTTATAAATGGCAAAGGGAGACGTTGAGTATGTCTAGCTGTCAGATAGGCTATTATTTACTTTCATTGTGGAGTCCTCCAGTCCCATCAGTAGGATGGATGCTCGTGAATGCCTCAGGACGGCCAAGCAGGTCTCAGTCTCTCCTAAAGTGCTTTAGCTCCGTGTTTTCTTGAAAAACGCTCAATAGCATACATGTCCTCTCTTTTGCATAAAGGACACCGTGGCACCCATTTATCTCGCACTATTCAGAGATCAAGAGATGCCCACCTGGCGATCATTCTCTTAAAAAATCTAGTTAAAATCTAGCTGTTCATAACATTGTGTATGATGTCTTTGTGTAAAGGTCAAAGGATATAAACACCCAAACCCCGCCTTTGCAGCACTGTTTCAACTGTGTGCGCAACTGATAAACTAATGTTTTATTTCATTTTTGTGTCAGACACTGGAGACCTGTCAGTGATCAGTAAGACGGACGATTCTTTCTCCACAACTGCCAAGCTGGCATCAGCCTCTCCTTCAGTGTTCTAGCTCCACGTCTCCAGCTATCTCCAGAGGGACTCTCAGTGGCATTCGCTTACACCAGAGATCCATGACTTAACCGCTGCCAAGCAACGTACGGATAAGCCAGCGGTTCCTGGAAGAGAACTGCAAAGAATGGAGTGTGTTGGCAATGTGGAGTAAGGAGGAATGGAGGGGGAAATGAGAGAGCCGTGCCTATAAAGGTGGAGTGAAAGAAACGGGAGCTGCAGAGACTGATCTGGACTGAGCCGGCACAGCATGCCCAGGCAGTGGCACAGATGCCAGTTTAATGCTTCTTTTTGTTTTATTTTTCCTCCCTCTATTGAAAGAGAACAATATATATAAATGAATAAATGAAACAATAAATCTCCATAAATGAAACAATTGAACTGCAACCTATCTGGTGACAAATTTAGCAAGTACCACCACAACACTAGTAGCTCTGGAACAGACAAGGAACTTAAATGAAGTGTTCAAAATAAGGCACGAGACTTAAAGTCTTTAGAAAAAATGCACCATAGTGGTTTAACTTCAATATCACTGCATTAGGATATGTAAAAATATTACATACAAAAATCTCTTTTAATGGGGAATGCAATACAGATATTCCATGTGTTCACAACACAGTACTTTTTAATGTCAGGCTTATTTATGCTACTTAAAGTGATAGTTCACCCAAAAATGAATATTCTGTCATCACTTACTCGGTCTCTTGTCATTTCAAACCTGTATGACTTAATAACTTCTGCAGAACAAAAAGAAGATATTTTGAAGAATGTTGATAAACCAAACAACGGCAGGACCCATTAACTTCCATTGGCTTTGTGTCCATACAATGAAAGTTAATGGGTTGGTTTACCAACATTCTTCAAAATATCTTCTTTTGTGTTCTGCAGAAGAAAGGAAGTCACAAAGATTGAAATGACAAAAGGGTAAGTCAAATCGTTTTGGGGTAAACTACGCCTATAAGTTTAGAGTTTAACATGTCTAATATATCTCAGCACATTGGATTTGTCATCTATAACACTTTCGGGTATTCACAGGATACAAAAGTATACAGTTTTCCTGGAAAGTGCCAGAAACACTCGGTGTGTAGTTCCACTGAAACAGACTAAGTTTGTGCCTTGTGTTACTGAAAGAGGGACTTCCCAGAAAAAAAACACAAAATGTTTATTTTGGCCAAGCGTTCAGTTCTGTCTGTGGCAGCCTAACCAGACTTTTCAAAACCTCCTGCTATTGAACTACTTATATTGTCATCGTGATAGGTGACAGTTCTACCACGCCAATTGCAAATGCCCAAATAAGCATTTGTAAATAATGGAAAGGTCATGTTTAAATGGACGGTGAGCTGGGATCCGGTAAGCGGCTCTTATCTGGTCTCGACCTTCTCTTCTGATTTGGTTCCCAGAGTTGCGTCACCCAGTTGCTCGCTATCAAATAGCCCGGAGGGCATAAACTCTATGACTCATGTGATATGATAGAGCCAATGTGAGAGACGGAACTGTTACCATTGTGGCAGTGACTCAAAGCCAAGATGGAGGATTAGAGAACATCTGTTACTTCTGGTCTGTAATGACGGAGCGCAAGCACGTGGCTGGAGGAAGAGCTCAGCACCAATGAGGAGCAAAAAAGAACATCCGTTTCTGTTCGCCTCCATGAAAACATCCGTGGAGGGTCGGCGACAGAGAGGAGTTAAGGTTGAAATGCAATAAGCCTCAGACTGTGAGAAGGTTTGGGGGGTTAATCTAATGGCCAGTCTTTCTCGTCACACAGGTTTAGCCTCAGTCTAATCTAGTTAATGAAGGAAGAGGCAAAAAATCCTGCATCTTAGGAACTAAAGAGCCTATGGGCCCAGGGATGTGGTTTCCTGCATTATGTAATAGATCTTCATGAGCGGAGGTAAGCGTGCTCGGGCCCACGGGGCGGTTTGAGCAAAGAGCGAGTGTCCAGGCGAGGTGCAGAAGAAAAGAGCCTGAGTTGTTTTCACAGCTCCAGCTGCGTCTGGTAGCCAGGCCTGGACCTTCAAGCTGCTATACCAAAAAACAAAATATGTTAGACAGCTGGAATGTCTGCCCTTTTGTTGTCTATCCGTCTCTCTCTTTCTTCGCTTTTTAGTCTGATCACACTGTTGCGAGTTGCTCTCTAAAAAGAAAACATTTTTTAACCTGATCTCCGGCATGACATGGGAAGCCATGTAGTTTGCATGTGTGGTCATGATGATTTATGTTTTCAGGGAATTGAAGACCAGATGGCCATCATCTAGACCTCTGTAAGTGAAATGAGCGAGATGCTTCAGTGTTCTGTTTAAAACCCATTCTGTTTGATATAATCTGAACAGCAAAATCAGTCCATAAAATCTGGTTTACAAACCCAACCTAAACAAGATACACATAGCGCGTGATCTGAAATCTGATTTAAATCAGTTTTTCTTGAAATGTGGCTCATATTGAACTGGATTGTAGGTAATTTTGTACACCATTTGGGACATGACATGTCAAAAATCATCTAATATACAGAAAAAAATGAATGAACAAACGAATTTGTGGTTTTGCACATAGTAACAGACCTCTTTTGTTTATGTTCTCATATGTAGTGTCTATGTCCAAACCGCGGTGAGATTAAATAGATAGACTTGAGCCTTTTTTCCACATTGATGGTTAGACTACTCTCACCCTGTAAGCCTCTTGGCATCATGTTGATGCTTACACTGGAACAGCTACCAATGTAGATACACCAGATACTGACTACACAAACGGATGAGATTTCATCACTTGCAGAATGACATTGAGAACAGTTGGTGCTTCGGAGCGGATTTGAAAATCAAATTTGCGTTCAGCATCTCATCCACTTGGCTTACTTTGGCTATAGCTTAAGAATCCTTAAGCCATTTTTAAATATACAGCTACAAAATTAAGAGTTTTCTCCAGTTTTGCCTCCAGCATTTCTGTATGTACTATGACAATTCCAGTCAAGTGTCTCTTGAATTTGAACCGAAACACACCTCAGGAGTGACAAAGTCATCCAAAAAAAAATGTGAACAAAACATGTAAACCGACAACATGACAAGACACATGAAAGTTGTGAAAAAATGTTTGTTTTAACATGCAAACTTTTTCCTTGCAGTATTGAAGCTTTCTGCAAATCTTACTTCTACCAGATTTTCTAAAAATAAAAGACAATATTTTAATTTGGAAGAAATCGCCAACTATAAATACTTTGGAGTGATTTTCCATGGCTTTAGTTTGAACTATACACAAGACACTAATCTCTTCCAGAAAGTATAATACAAGATATCAAAAGTAGCAAAAACCAACTTTCTTCTCCTCTTTCAACTCTCCTGCGATGTACGCCATGGCCCTAACTCTCTCATAACCCACCTTTGATCCTACGATATAAGTGTCTGTATCATCAAAACACAATATGGATATATCAGGTAAGAGTCCGTCTCGTTCAGCTTGTTAGATTATGAAGGTCTATCATAAACTGATCAAAGGGCAGACGGCTTGAGATTGCGGCAAACTAATTTCACTTTCCATGCTGTCAGTCTACATCGAGTCAATCTCACAACACCCGCAATACAATGACAGAAATAATACATGTCACAGACAGTAGACACACAGACCAATGAATCACTGAATGCTTTTTCTTGACTGAAGCCTGTTAAATGGACCTGGGTCATGCATGTACTGTACACATCTCATGTCCAAAGTATATGTTGTTAATTTATTGCCATCAATACTGTATACAGCGTTAATGCTTATTTTCTAATTCACTTTATCTTGAAAGACTCTTGAAGATAAAAATATCTGGCAGAAGACACTGTGTAGTAACATCATCGATCTTATAGATAACAGGTGTGGGTTTAATGCCATATAGATCTATGCATTGAAAATGTTTATGTTAAGAAAACATCCTTGCGGGGGAAAAGGCATGAGAATACATCTCAAGTGGAGCTTGTTTCTAGACAGCACGGCAGGGGGCCTGATAAGGCACATGTGGAACTGCTGAGTGGTCAGGCTCAAAGGACCCCTTCATTGAGAGAACGTGACTCCACAGGTATGTGGGCCGCCATTCAGCAGAGGCCCAACATGGGCAACAAGGGCCACATTGTGGGCGCTGGAAAAACGATAGCACCTTGGTGATTCCCAGCTATGCAGCTTCCGCGGCATATCGACCCCCTTTGCCTCTATTGATGCACTTATCTCTTTCTTTTTTTACGAGAACAGAAAAAAACATTGAGGCTAGAGGGAACATGCATCACAGATGTCTAATGGAAGCTGTGGAACATTAGAGGCTAAATATTCTAGCTGTGTATGAGATGATATAAAGTAACCACAATAACATCTATAATGTCTTGGGTAAACCTTGCTGAGATTTTCTGGCACGGAGCAAAACGCGCAATGTGTTCCAACTCCTGGAATTCTGTGGTTTGTAACCTACCTTTTCCTTTACATCATGCAAGAACAAAGTGAAGAGGAGATAATGTGGGATAGATGTTCCGCTACAGTAATTTATTAATTTAGTCTGTTTCTGCTACTTTCACTCGATAGTGCAAAAGCTCTTACCTTGTAGGTCAGGTTCACTAGACCTGGGGCTACTCCGAGTTCCCCGGGCTGTTTTTTTAGCACCGGGACTGGTTCCCCCTCCTCCTCCACCACCTCCTCCATTTCCATGGATCTTGCCGTAGCCGTTGTACATATTGTTGCAGCCCATGTTGCTCTTGTAGATAGAGGGGGGGCTGTTGAGACGATTCTGTCGCTCCAGTCGGTCCTTCATCTTCTTTGGTGGAGGTTTGTACTGTTCATCTCGTCCAATGTAGTTCATCCCGTACAGTGGAATGATCTCTGCAGGACCACAATCACATTCAACATTCAGCAATGTATCTTTCAGAAAGGTCAAAAAGAGAAAAATTTGAGATGACAAAAAGACAAGTCTTTATCTGTGGCTGGAGAAAAAGCAGGAGCATCCATGGTCAAATTACTTGTTCAAAAAGCCTGTCTTTGCAATGTAAAGCCAACCCACCCCAATAAATTGAAAAACATAAACGGGTGTAAAAATGCATGTCACAAATTTTTTTGGGGGATCATGAACAAAATATTATGGACCCCAGGAATATTTTATTTTATGATTATACTGTTTGAACAAACATTCAATTTATCAAATGAAAGTCCAGAATCTCTAATACACAACCGTGGTCACTTTGGTATTTGAGTTCCCAATAAATAACAGCTAACAACAAATAACAACAAATCCCACCAAGTAAAGCTTGAAAAAAAAGTTGTGGGGAAGAAATGGGTCAAAAATGACAAAAACATTATCAATAGCTGGAAGTCAGAAAAAAGATGTAATAAAAAATAACAATAATAGTATTACATAAGAAAAATTACAATAAACATTTTTATAAACAAAAAAACAATCATGTTGTATCCCTGACATTTTTTCTTTTCATTTGTTTACTTAAAAAAACAGAAGCTATGTTTACAAACGAAGGAAACATTCAGTTGCTTTTTTCATATTTCTGTATATTACATTTGTAGCATTCAATCATTCAATACCATAGTTTTCTTGACGTGTTGAAACTAGAATAGAGAATCATGAAATCCATTGGCTCTGTTATTGCCGAATGATGTTGCTTTCGTGTCAACTCTAGCACACAAAATAAGTCTGTGTTCCTAAGCACACTCACCTTCATTGTACATTGGCGGGATATGATGCTGGTAGTACTGATGTGGTGGAATGTCTCCAGGGCTGATGGGCGGGTAGTAGGCCGTGTGTGAGTTTGGGATAAAAGGTGGGGCAGCCATGTATGGAGGTAAGTGATGGGTTGGAGAGATGGCTGGAGAGTAGCTGGGAGGGTAACATTCAGGAGACTGAGGAGTAACCACCACTCTTCGGACCCCTGTGTTGTCTTCCAGCACCTTGAGAGGGAAGAACAAATGAGAATAACTGTTACCAAAAACAATGCTAAAATGTGAAACGCATCTCAAACTATGTATAACGGGAAAGGTTGAACATGTCTTGAAAATCTCTTTGGCAGTTTGTATGGATGTGTTGATCCTAAACCATCCATGTGACCTGCTGACCCCGACAGTGTTTGTGTTTGAGTGTGTACATCAAAGTGTACTTGACAGGTCTATCAATCAGTATACAGCAGTCAGAGAGAATGTCAGGAGCGATTATCTATTCCTCCATCAAGTTCAGGCTTGAACTGCATTCAAACACCAAAGCCTTCATTTCATCATCATGTCTATGTGTCAAACTAACAGAGACTGTGGAATGCGTGCTATGAGAAGAAGTAGTGTCTTTTGTGACAGCGAGTGAAGTAAATATCAAAGATGGCATCTTCTATAACTGAAGCTGAGGCTTTTAGGCTGATCTTTCTGTTGTTGTCCTTTTAAAGAGTTCAGAGTACAGAAAAGTTAGGAAACCCTATGTACACAAATGCCTAATTTGTTTGCGTTCTTCACTGGATTTCTCGAAAAACAACATCAAATAACCTTTACTCAACGTTTAATGTTTGGTAGTATGGAACCCCAACTTTGTTAGGCCCTTCTTGACATTTTAACCTGTATTTTTTTGCTTGCCTCTTCAAAATATGACCCTTTACATGATAAATTAAAGGAAAGTACAATAGTTTAGGCCTGGCTTTAATGAACTACTCAATTTGATTTAATATCTAACACCAACAAGGGGTCTATGATCCATGAAGGGGTCTTTGGACTGAAGAAAGTTGAAGTACTGGTCTGGACAGAGGGCAAATAAATTTTTCAACTTTAAACTGCAGTCACACAAGCGTGCACATTTATTAGCCTTTGAAAAAAAAAAACAGAACAGAGCCATTTGTTAGCTTTGGTAGATGCATAGCTGAGGTGAGGTCTAAATGTAGATGTAATGTAACCACCAGGCTCCAGGTCCAGTTCTGTGACTGCACTGATCGTATCTTTCAATGAAAACTCCTGGTCAAAGGATTGCTTTGTTGATTATTTTATCTGCCAGATAGAGATCACCACATGGTTTGGAATGAGCTCATAGTTAAATGTCTATTGGATTATAATATTGAGCAGTAAGAGCTTCTGGGCAGACCACGTCTACTCTTAGAAGTGAGAAGATATGTGGTTGTCAGGGTTGTGGGCATGGTTAAATAAGAACAATATGTCTTGTGGTAAGAATAAGGCACTTGGAATATTCCTGTAAATCCCCATGAAATCACTTTAAGATCATTTTCCTGTATTGATGTCTATTAAAACCGGAGTGGACACTAAAGCACATCTATGTTTTTTTCCAAATAGTCACCAAGCATCTGTACATTACAGCAATAAATTACAATTTGATAAATTGCTGACAGTACTATTGGTTCTCAACAAACAACCTGTTCACACATAAAAAACACACTTTAAGGAATGAAGAGAATACGGCCTTATTATGCAATTCATAAAAATACATATTATGTGTTACTGTTCTATTGCTTTTCCTCCAACGCACAAAGCTCAGCACTCACCTGGGAGATGTAGCCTGGAGGCACGTGGATGGGTGGGATGGATCCATTTGGTGACATCATCGGAACCTCTGCAGGCCCTGCGTGTACACGATAGAAAAAAAAAGTTAAATTTACTGCAATACGTCCCAATTTCACCAATCATAAGCCTTTCATAGGTTTTCAGTAAAACTAAGCATGCATATTTCATGCACATTACACATGAATTCCACTGGTCCTTTTTTAATAGCCACCCAACTATGCATTCTAACAAATATGTTTGCATTGAGCAAAAAGCTTGACAAAACAAAATCATTCCATTCTTAACGGGCCAGTAACTGCTGGACACCAAACAGCAATGAAGCACACAAACAAAGCAAACGGGCCAAAAAGCGCTGGCCCACTCGGCACAGTGAACTAAGGGTTGTGGGTAATGGAAGCAGAGTCCAGGCAGACTGTTATGGAGCATTGGAAAAGACTCAGGCAGCATGGAAAGTCTCCTGTCGCTTTGTGAGCCTCTCATCAGGTTTGATTTATTGCGCAATTATTCTTCATATCCCTCTCTCGCTATGACTGATGGGATCACCAGTCATGACATCACATACCTGCTTATGGTTTTTCCGATCAACATCAGACTCCTCAAGGCCCACTCTGAGGCTCTCCTCAAAATAAACACTCATTTTCCACTGTTCATTTGTCTGCTGGCTGTATCATTTACTCAAAAATCTGTAGCATTCAGTAAGCTGTTTTGTGTAATAGAGAGGAAATGTCTTAAAGGTTTCAAGCGGCACCAAATCGAATTGCGAAATATATTTCCAAACATACAGAACCCACGGCTGCCAGTGTTTCCTACAGCGTTTTTTTATACAATGTGACGGATCATAAAAATCATATATATATAAAAATATATAAATAATACTAATAATACTTATATTTGTATAATTATTGTATACGTTTCATATATATACACACACAGATTTATATATATATATATATATATATAAAGTATGTTTAGCTATTTAAAAATTTGTTCCAGAATTCTTCTCTGATGCACATATTTCCACATTTAGAGGTGTATAAAGACCTTATATAATGAACGTTATGTTTCTATTACCTAAGAATGAGCTCTTTCTTTCTAAATACACTGCGGGTCCCTTACATGGAACATGCCATGTTGTGTCTACAGTAGCCCTAAACGGACAAACCATGTTTACCTTTCGCAAATAAGTTATCTCCTTCGGCAAAGAAGCGAAATGTGACGGCATCTCAGTCTTGTGTCATCCACCGTAGTGCTTTGAAAGGGAGGGGGAAGACCATTGGTTGCAATTCGCAACCTCACCCCTAGGTGTCGACAAATACACTGGACCTTTAAAGTATTCACTACTGTAGGTAGTCTAATATAAACCAGACACAAAACCTCTTTGTCAGCCCAATTACACATACACTGGAAGAAATGTATTCAAATCCGAAGCAAATCGCGATGTTGACTTTTCCACTGCGGTCTCTGTCTCCTTCTGTCTCTCTTACCCTCACAGTAGTGGAGGTCCGGGTGAAGCCTGGTAAGTACATCATCTCCCTATGAGACAGCAGCAGTCAGCTTTATAATACTTTGGCCAGCAGAAATCAAAGAACGGCCTGTAATGAATTCCACAGTTGTATCTACATCAGCTGTCAAAGGCCTGCTCAAAACAACATCAATACTATGATGTCATATCCTGAAGAGCATTCCAGAACTGTTCATGTGTGATGTTTTTAATGAGAAACGCTGGGCTTAAGGCCCATTCACAGCAAGAACCTGTAACTACAGGTATCACGTTTTCTAAATAGTTCGAAACTCAAGAGAACAGCGGAGTCTATACTGGAACTAAAACGATACAGAGAAACAATATGACTGGGAATTTGAATGATAAAACAATGACTGCCATTTAAAACCCACTGGAATCAAAAGGGACTTCAAAGTCCCTATGAACCGGAAGTTGCGATCCATTTCACTTCCGTATTCTGAAACATTTCCGAGTGAAAAGGAATTTCAAAGGAGAAAATTAGAGGGTGTGCTTGCGTTTTTCACTGTGAACTGAATGGATGTGTAAAAACAGCTATTGCATTATGAAATGAAACTGGCAGCGGACTAACAGTTGAAGTGAACGGATGCGCCACCCAACCCATCTAATTTACGTCATTTCAGGGCAGAAGTGCCTTTTCAGATTTTAACTGAAGATTGAAGATTGAAAATGACCCACATTGATTAGCCATTTACTATTAACGCTTCAATATTTCAAGCAATTTTCCAGTAAAGGCTAAACTCCTGCTGATTTCAAAGGGTCTTTTTGGTTAACTGGTGAGAGTAGAGGAGGAGTCTTTACTGGAACTGTGTGTGTTTACGTGTAAGTGTGTCTGTGCCCCAGTCAGGAACGATGGCCTTGCTAGTAGAACAAACCTATTCGTCTATAATGGTAGACACAAACAGCCTGTCAATCAGAGCAAAGTCGAATGAGTGGGTGCGTGCCATTACCCTTATGCATTTGTGTATGCATGAATGTGGGCGTGAGCGTGTGCGAGCGTTCAGCAGGTATAAACAGTGTGTTTAGCCATCTTTACCTAACTTATGCAAGAAATCAAGGTCTGTCTTGTGTACATCAACCCACACATACTCATGCACACGAACACAGTTGACACAATGTACAAGGCTCAGCGTACAAAATGAAATAATTAACCTGACCAACCAAAAGACAGAAAGGAGCTGTGGGGATTCTTTACATTGACTTTACTGACATCAACTGTGTCCATCTTGAACTAATAATTAAGCTCTGTCTGTGAAAGTTAAAATAAATGATATCATTTTTTCTATTTAAAAGCCATGGATGGGTGCCTTTACGAAGGAAGATTAGGCAACTAGTAATGGAAAAATATCAAAAAGTGCTGAGCAGTTTTTTCCTCAAGGTCTGGCTGTAAATCCAACCCAAACCGGTAATCCCAATGCTGTCTGATGATGGGAAACAGTTTCCATTGAAAATCATTATGTGCTGAGGTACCACCACAAACGCACAAGCTCACACAAATACATAGTACTAAAGTTCTATGGTATTTTTGCGCACCACCATCCAATATATCTCTATATCTATATTGAAGCTGCACAGTTATATAAACACCACCGGTCATAAATTAAGGATCACTCTTTATTCTTATTTTTACACAGTTCAGAATAATATTAAACCTATCAAAACCACAAAATAACACAAATGTAGCTGTGGGTATTATGTTGTGACAAAGCATTCAAAATAAATTATCTATGTTATATTTTAGCACCTTTAAAGTAGCCTTTGACTAGAATCGTACACTTCGCTTTTTGAGGTCTCAACCTGGCAAGCTTTTTATACACTACTGAAGGCATTTTCATCTATGCTGGACTCTTGTTGACTGCTTTTTATTTATTATTTGGTCCAAAGGTAGTAAAGTGTCAATCAACCATTTATTATGCGTCATCATTGATACATCAAATCATACCGTATGTATCACAAATGTATTATAACATGAGAAAGTTAGCAAAGCCTAATTCATAGCATGATCAACTGATACCATCACCAGCCCCCCTAAGCACTTGTCAAAGCCATGTCAGACGCACAGCCTTGAAACATATAGTCCATGCATGTCCCACACATGACTGTGCAGAGAGGAAGAAAACGGGCTCTGCTCTTTCGTGTCAAATACATTATTCATCCCTTCTTTCCTCCGCAGCGGAGCACAGGGAGCACATGTGGGCCTGTGGGAGTAAGTGCTCTTAAATGAAGAGAGCTGCCTGGAGTCACGGTCAGGCCTGGTGGAGTGTGCAGAGCCCACAGAGGAAATCTTTACGGCCCAAGCTTTGCCTGTATACACTGAGAGCACTCATGTGAAATCTACACTTGACACACACTGCCTGCCTTCTTTCCCCTGCTCCTGAGCACTGCAGACCCCAAATCATCTCCTCTTCATACCGAGCATCTCTGAAGCATGGCTGAGTTTGAAACCAGATTCTCAATGTACGTATGCTCATGTGCTCGCTGCCGTTGAAGTACGCTCCATTTGTGAAGAATCCGCTTACTTTCGTCTGGTTCTGGAGGATGTCATGATAGGTTTCCATATGGAATTTTTTAGAAGGTAATTGATAATGTAAGCTCATGTAGATACTAGATATTTAAGCTGTTCTTCACCTTTAGTACGTGAATCAAACCTGAGCTTATTCTCCATTTACTGCTGTGTCCAGGGCCAGGGACATGGGATACATTAAAACCGAGGAACGATAATTCAAAATGTAATTAGAAATTCCAGGACGGCAGGTAGGTTAATCTTCAAAAGAATGTCTAATCTAGTAAAAAAAACACACAGCCCGTTTGTACCCCCTGAGGCACGTGTAGGGCACGGCACACGCATCAGAATGCCTCGTATCCCCTGTTGTACGAAACAGATAAACATAACCCAACATGCACCCTGACAAATCTACATGAATATGAGCAGCTTCGGAAGGCTTGCAAGGCTGATAACAGGTTTCTAGGTTTTCAGACGGAGTGACAGAGGCTCCTTGTAGCGCTTCCAGAATGCTGGAGAGGGCAGTGGCTCTAAGCGCTGTTGTCTTTCCGATCTCAGTGCACCCTTGCCAGCGTGCTTCTGGTTCTCTCTCGCCACACAAGAGGCTCCATTCAGGGTCCGGCCACTGAGGCTCCCAGCACAGAGACAGGAATATGCACCCAGTTGGCAAACAGACGTGTGTTTGGACAGTCGCTGTAGCGCTCTCCACTTAACAAACACCAGCATTCCTGCAGATCCAGAGCCAGAGGATGCACACACACGCTTGTGATGCCACAGTCTCACAAAAGACCATCAGAACCCTACGGAACCAAAGTACCTTCTACCTGACGACAAGCAACAAGTCTTTCTTCAACCATGAAAGAAAACCATCACACCCACCACGCTAAGGACATCAGGACCCACTGGAGGTTCGGCAGGCTTTTATAAAAATACACTCATATAGTGTATAGTACACCAAAAATGCTTCACTGACTCGGAACAAAACAGAGATAAAACAATAAATAAGAGAAAAGAAATGTGCAAGTCAAGAGTAGTTCACCCAGAAAATGGAATTCTGTCAGAATACAGAATGTTTTCTACACTTAACCATAAAACCGATTTTTTTTTCTTTAAAACAAAACAAGTGACATACTACTTTCCAATAACTATTTTACTGAAATCCAGAGAGAGAGAGGGAGAGGGAGAGGGAGAGGGAGAGGGAGAGGGAGAGGGAGAGGGAGAGGGAGAGGGAGAGGGAGAGGGAGAGAGAATGGAAACACGTTTTCTTCCATCTATCTGGAGTGGGAATATTTTTCCATCCCAAACTTTCAAACCACCAATAAAGTCCTTTAATGTTTGTTATTTATTAAGCAAATGGATCAATTTTCCAACAATAAAGTGAACTTTGTGGGTATTTGTTTACTTACGCTGAAACCCTGTGAAAATCAATGTTACTTTTATGACATTTCAATGAGCCCCTGTTGAACGTTGAATCTATAAAACCATATTTGATTTGGCACAGAAAAGATAAAAGTTCCTGCCACAGAAATCAAGCTTGGACAAGGGACTGTAGAAATCCATGTACTGTACGAGCCCGAACTATCCATCCTTCCATCCCACTAGGAGGAATTTGGAGACTGTATTAGGCTTGTATGTCACTCAGCAGGCTCAAATTATTCAGAAATGAATCGAGCCAGTCAACAATATTTGGATCAGTCAGTCGATGTGTCACTGGTAGAATCAATCAGTCACTCAGTATTACATCAGTTCATCGGTCTACGGTGTATTCAATCTTCAGATCAGTCATCAAGGGTATATTTATAGGAAGACCAACAAATATATTAAGTAGAACACTCTGAATGCTTTACAAAAATGGGACTACCATAACAGTACCATAATATTTTGATCTTGGCATTCAGTATCATAATGGACCTTCAAGCAAACTGACCTAATTTAACAGAGCAAGATCAGTTTCAAGCATGCCAACAACCACAACCAAACACAAAACGGTCTTAAGTGGTTTGTTGAGATTGGATAATAAATAAATAATTGTTATGACCAACTACAACTGGCCAACAGTCAGTTCATTTCAGTTGATATTTAAATGAGGAAAAATGTATACCTAGGCAAGGGTGTAAATGTATGTCAAAATTTGTGATTGTTATGAGTTTCTCCAAGTTCACTGAGTTTGGGGTTAAGTAAAGTCATGTTAGCTTTAGTCTCAGCCTCAGACGTCACGCCCACCATCCGCTGGCTAAATGTATGATGCATAAGGCACACTTTTTTGGAAACACTTCGAAGTCGTCATCTGATTGGTTACATTTCATAGGATTTCCGGTAGACATGCGTGTCGCGTTCTTTAACGGACCGCCTGGAAACAACATGTAGCTGTCTGATCTTGAACGTTCAACGTTCGTGAATTTACACCAGTCTGTTACTACAGGGACATTTCCACACTTAAACATTAACGCGGCTCAAAACGAAACGTTGTTGGTTGCTTTACCTGTCAGTCATATGGCCTATAGGGCGGGCCTTGGCCAAAAAATGTGTCAATAAGTTCCAGACCTTCCGTTTAAAAGGTTAGCTGTGTCTTCTTAATCCCTCGTAAGGTCATTACTATATAGAAACGTCATTTTACAAGACTGCAATTTTACTTAAATAAACCACAGAATGCTTTAAACACAACACAAATTTTGAGATGGGAAATTAACATAACGTCTGTGACATTTCAGAAATACGACAAAAGGGATAGAATCCTTCTGTAATTCATGTACAGTATATAAACAGACAAAAAGTTATTAGCTTAAAACCAAAAAGTAACTAAAAGTTGAAGTTGGCTTTAATATTTGTATTCTATGCAAACTGTTTCATAAAAGCAAGTACTCGAGGCTAGTGCTTTATCATGAATAAATCACGGCATGAATACAAAACAACAATATTGTGATTTATTCTCGATAAAGCACAGCCCCATAACTTATTGCTTACTTAAAGCCTTTCCTCCCCTTGAACAACAACAAAAGTTGCGTCTCAATTCGAAGGCTGCGTCCTCCGGAGGTCACATTTGTCTGCCGCTTAAGTCGTTGAGGTTTATTAATTCTGGTTTTATTTCAGAAAAAACAACAGTTACATTTCAAGGTAAGAATGAAACTACAATGTTCATTTTTTATGTTTTTAACTGACATTAGACGACCTCTATGATGTATGAAGTCAAACTCCGGAGGATGCAGGCTTCAAATTGAGGCGCAGCTATGTTTGCTAAGGGTGCTGTGCAGGGGGGCACAGAATCATTAGGTGAAACGGTCTTAGCTGTGTTTTATTAACAACAGCTATTGACCAATCAGAATCAAGGACTAAAACAAAACGTTTATAGTTAATGAACAAACTAATTCAAATGATTAAAGTCCTAAAGTGGTCCAAAAGTTAAGGAAACAACAACATACTTGTATTTTATAAGACTGAACGTGCTCCGCTTAATGTTTTTTTTATCTTATGCTTGATGCTCAGTGAAGTGTTGTGATTACTGACGCATTTACCAGACCGCACAACTGAAGTCTATGTGGAGCATGTTCTCACACAAACACACACTTTCACTTACAACATCATTAGCAAACTCTATTCACATGCCATATTGTGCATTAAAAGCTGCTCATCTGTCACATTAGCGGAGTGCAGCTACAACCAGACCCCTTACAGAGAGAAATGGGCCCATAAAAAAATAAATAAAAAGAGTATGATATAGCAATCCAGTAAAAAGCCACACACATCATCTCTTCCTGGCAAAACCTCTGACTCTATTAATCACCAGCTCCATTAGAATCCCATCAAGTGTATTATAAGAGCAATTCATGAGTATCTAGTCCTAACTAAACCAAACCATGCACCATTCTGCATTATGCATCTTCGCTCAAACATTTTCCTAAGAGCTTTTGAGAACCAATCAGATCGCAGTTCCTCCTGCAGACTCAGCTGCACTGGGGTTTAAGGTTTAATCTACTCTGCTACTTTGTGATAATGGGGATATGGGGTGGTTATGATTTGTAATGATGTGCTTTTGAGGTCTTGCGGCTTAATGCTTAAAAATGAAGCAGGGAGTTTTAGCAGCAGCTCAAAGAGGTAAAAGATGCAGTCACAGTGGATATTCAGTCAATGGTAGATGTGGACACAGCCACAGGGAGGGCTGTGAAGCCCTTTCAAACTTTACAATGAAAAGGACCCGCAAATATAATGAACCTTTTGTGGGGAGCCCTTCCTAAAATACAAATCCATCTACACTACCGGTCAAAATCTTATGATAATATAAAATATGTGTTAGAAACAAGTTAATTTCACACAAGTTTTACAACAAAAGTTGAATATTAACACAATATTATTGTTCAATATTAATTTGTTGAGTGTCAATAATCTATATGCAATAGGTTGGTAGCAGAAAGTGTAAATCATTGTGCAGCGGAAAGTATAAAGCAGAACGTGACAGCAATCTAGTGATTCATTTATGTTCCCATTAGTGCTGAAAACTTTTATTACTGTATGTTATTCTTTGGGTGCCTGTGCAAGTATGAACGCATATAACAAAGTATTTTTACCGCTTTTATACTTATCACAGTTTGATGTGCAGAAACATATCTATTGTACGAGTGATTTGAGCTTTATTCAAATGAGCAGCCAGTTGGGATGCAAAGGATGAAAAAATGTTGGTTCAAAAAGTTTTCTGCAAACATGGTTGAAATTCATCAGTTAAGCGTTAGATTCCATCAGAAATCCTTGTCTACATACAACACACATACATTTTATAGGGGGCCATACTGAGATGACGTTCCCTCAGCTTCCCTTCGTGTGGATTCCTGCCGTTGTCAATTTTTCTCGCTTTAAGACCGTCTCATCTAAATGCACACACAGAGCAGCTGCAACTTCTGGTACATATACATGTAAAAGTGATGTACTCTCAAACATGGCTTAAAGTCATGTCAGAATGTGTGCAGCGACTGGGCTGTATGTTGGCTGTGCTTCAACATGTCTGTCCTTTTAAACTCTGTCAACTTCAGCTGAATGTGCTGTCTCCACCCAACTCAGTAGCCAAGTCTCTAATACTCTAACAAGGTTATGTATTCCCTCTTAAACCTCTCGCTTTGCTCAGAAATGCCCTAACAATGGCTGCACCAATTTTCACTATATAATGGCGCTTGCAAGGGCAAGCATGAATATTATAATTGCTCAGATCCAAGTTGAGGTAATGGAACAAATTAGTTTCACATAACTACAACCTAACAACCGTGATAACCACATTTAGAGCACCTTAGCAACCATCCAACAACAACCATTGCATTGCATTTTCACACAGACACACATTTTACTTAAAAATCCACAAATTTAGTTTTTCACTCTTTGTCCGTTAACAACCTCACCCACAAGCATGTCTGACCCTACTGAACGTGAGGTGCCATTCCTCCACTCTATAAAAATAGCACGCTGGAAGTATGCACTCCCATCTTCCTCCCTCAAACCGCTGTAGAGGTATTTGGCCCCGTAAAGCTGAAACCTTGGGAGCATGTAAACCTTTGACAGCATGAGTGCCCGGAGGAGGACAAGTTCTCTCAGTGAAGCCCAGCATTAGCTCTTCCTTGCCAGCTCAGATTTCTATTAGCCTTCCCATCGGACCACTCCCCTGTATAGTAGGCCTTTGTGGGAAAGGAAAGCCCCTGAATCGAGTCTTATCCCCCCTGAGAACACACACACCCCTCCTGACTTACTCAGGCTTTCTATATATTCCAAAAAATGCATCACTAAACACAAATAAATTTGTCGAGCACATGCACGTGACTAAAACACAGTCATTTTGCTATTGTTGGAAAAACACCTGTTTAGGACAAGCGTATCTTTGGAGGACAAAGAGAAGAGATCTGCAGCTCAAAAAGATACATCAGTCTGACGTCCTCTTGGCGTTCTGTCTACTGTTCTGTCAAGGTCGCCGTCCATGTGAAGGTCGCCTGGGTTCATGTGAAACCATGAAATGATGGTTGCTTTAAACGTTCCCTACGATACAGTTTAATGCTACCAAGAAGATATAGACTATAGAAAGTATGTGTGTTTGCAGTGAAAGGACTAGAACACAAAAGCAATGGAAAAACTGAGTCTCCACAGTTTTGAACACAAGACTGTAACTACACATAATGAATGTAAAATGGTTTCTATTTTTATAAGGTCATGACAAGTTGATTGGTGGTTCACAAAACATAAATCATTGTCTACACACAATTACTTTCAATTACTTTCAACAATGTACGTATTAGAAATCTGGAATAATACCATATATTATTACAGTTTTTTCTACTTCTCTCACTACTATCTGTATTATTAGCCATTTACTGTGTGACAGACTGTGTAAGGCCCAAAAGAAATACACTTGAAAGGAATACAATTTTTGTGATAATATAGTTCTCTTTGGATGATGTAAACAACGCTGGTCCAGAAGGACTATTTGCTAAATATTTACATCTTGCAAAATGGTCTATAATATAAAGAAATTATTAAATAATGTAATGTAATAAATTAACTCTTTTTCAGTGAATGAAACGTTTTTAATTATTAAATACTGTGTATTCAAAGTTGACAAGCACTTTTTAATACTTATTGTTTAGATAACTACAAAACCCACTAACAAACATAAAATGTGACTAATAGTAATTCATTAATTAAAGAAATAAATACGGAGATATGGATTCAGAAGGACAGCAGCGATACAATATTATATAATACTTATAATAATATATTAACTGTTTTATAATGTGCATAAATTTTACACCCATATAACAGTCCACCACCAAGACAATGGCTGACCTTGGAGAACTTTCGCTAATAACAGTACGTGTTGTTTTCCGTTGAATCTTATTTCCTCTATCAATCCCAAGTTCCCAACAGTTATTATTGTATATATAGTAGGGATGTAACAATATCAAAATCTCACTGTACGGTGATAAACCCCGGTATAACATCCACGGTGCGGTATTTATTGCTATATTTAAAATGACAAATGATGACTTGGAAACGTGACATACGCACAAAAGATAACATCTATAATTTTTTCAAACATTCTCTATGTAAGGGCCCGGAAGACCTATTGTTCAATACAGTCATGTGATCGCAATAATATTGAGTCAATTTTACTATTGCGATAACATGATATCGCTAATATTGTCACTATCTTAATATACAGTACCTGCAGGTGCCTCGACAACACGGTTCTGTAAACGAATCATAAACTGTGTCTGTGTTGTTGAACACTTTTATGTTGCCTTCATCCGTCCCTGGGAAGAGTGTGTGTTTAAGCAGTGTATATTTCCATCCATGTGCGGATGAGCAGGGAGGATCGAAAAAAGACAGCCGGCACATGGGTGGTCCAGCACCCTTCCAGCACAACTCCTCCAACTCAACGTAAACCAACGGGACCTCCAGGCCGTGCTGGCCCTTCATCCATCAACCTGGTACATGCACCACACTAAGAGCTCAGGATCTCCCAGACTGCAAGAGCAGAATATACATGAACCTCAGCAGGGCTGCAGAAACACACACTTAAATGTCTTGTAAACACAAAAGTAGAACCGGGTGACCCAGCTGAGGCAGATGTCTGATTCTAGAGCAACTTGCAGATAGACACCTACCTCAGAGAGAAGCAATAATCTCGAACAGCCTTAGTATCTGTCTTTTAAATGTCAGTATAGTGACCACCTAGAGAAAAAATGGCTTACAACAGCATAGGTTTCAATGCTCAGGATTGGTTTGTGACGTTTTGCGAACGTTAGGTTGGCGAAAACCATTAAAACCGCCATCGGGTACAAGTGACCAAATCACAACACATGCCAGTAAAGTCGTTTTTTCCGGCCTCTCTTCAAGCAAGACTTCCATGTGACCGTGCCTCTGTATGGTAGCTTGTACAGATCCGGTGTCTAATCCATCTCTAAAGTTACAGATTCTTCTCCTCTCCATGCCTACAGTCCCAAGTGGTCATCTTTCTCACAGTAACCACAGAGCAGAGCCTCTCCCAATCTCACGCACATCACGGCTGAGATTATGACACGCTGATCTGTGTCAAGTTCTCAGCTGAAATCCGAGAGCATGTTCTGGAAACCCACCTTTTTTGTTGTCGTTCTTTTAGGGTGGAGATAAAGCAACGTCGAAAGAACAGACAAACCTAGTTACAAGAATAAAACAACAGGATAAAAACTGCACGTGGATTTGTTTTTTGTCCCTCTTCACGACCTCGTTCTCCGGAAAAACACACATATGCCGAGCACATTAAGAAGAAACAGCAAAGCTCCGGTGTGGTGGAGCTATATCACATCACCGCTGCTTTGTATTGCCTGTTGACCTACATACTGGGTTGTATGGGAGAGGAAAAATCTGTGGTTGCCATCAAAAAACGAGTGAAAGGGTTCATGTCTGGTCTAAAGTGACGGATAAATCAGCTGGTGCCAGATTATTTAACCGATTCCTTCTTAACTGAAAATGTACAAGTGCTCAAAATGGAGCTAGAGCTTGCAGCGGACTATGCTAACACATAGCCTGCCCTCAAAAAAACACTCTGTATCTAAATGTTTGTTAAAAAGTGTTACAAGTATGGATAAAAGCGTGCTACATTGGTGCTTTGGGTGTTTCAGAATAGAAAACCTTGTAGATATAGATACCATTTTAGTTAGTATCAGTCTAGAGACTATGTTACTGCTGTTGTTCAGAAAATCAACAAACCTAGTCTAGTGTTTGACACAACAAGGCAGGGGAGAGAGTGCAAGAGAGAGAGGGCGAGAGAGAAAGTGGGCTTCAGGGACATTGTAAGTGTGGCGAACAAGATGCAGATGTGCTCTGAGGCCTGCTATTGTGATTAGTTTGTTGTTGCTGCTATTGCTCGCCAGTCACTCGGAGAACACCGCTATACCCATTCCACATGAGAACGGTGAAGAAAGAGAGAGTGGGGGAGAGAGAGCAGGAATTGAGTGAGACAGGACACAGGGCTGAAATAGCAGCATACCAGACAGAGCAAAGCCTGGGCCAGATTTACTGCTGCACACAATAACACATGCACCGAACGCACAACAACTTCCAACCCCATTTCAGTCCCTTGTACTTTTCCTGGCAAAACAGAAACAGGCACTTTTTAAATGTTTCCTGAAAGAAAGTGAGAGCAAAATAAGAAGAATCAGCACACAGCTGTAGCAGGACTGAGCTTTGTTTAGTGTCACTGTGACTAGATCTAGGGTCATGTCTCTCTGGACCTCACCACAGGTGTCAGATCAGCCAACTGTCTACTTTATTGAGGCTCAATTAGGGCTTTAAGGAACAGTGCGACCCAAAAAGAAAATGTCATGAATTACTCACTCTCTGGTTGTTCCAAACCGGTATCAATTTCTTTGTTCTGATGAACACAGAGACAGTTGTTTGGAAGAATGCATGTAACCAAACAGTTCTTGGCCCCCATTGACAACCATAGTAGGAAAATGACAATGGTAGTCAGAAATGCCCCAGAACTGTTTGTCCTGCATTTTCAAAATATCTTCTTGTGTATTACAGAACAATATATATATATATAAATATTAATATATCTATACATATATTGGTTCAAAGCATTCTTTCAAATATATTTCTCTGTGTTCATCCAAACAAAGAAATGTATGCAGATTTGGAACAACTCGAGGGTGAGTTAATGATGACAGAATCTTTTTTTGGGGGTGAACTATCACTTTAAACAAACATGTGTTTAAAGATTATGATTTTTAAGTAAATTCTGCTGAAAACCATCGAAACAAACAGGACTCCAATTGAGTAGACGAAACAGAAAAGAGCAAAGTATTTGATAACATGGTACATGGCCTCAACTGCCAAAATGTGATTGGTCAGTAGCATTTGAGGCGGGCTTCGTAAAGTCCTAAGATTTTATAAATCTACGTTTTCCTTTACTTAAGGCAGACCAACATTTAAAACAACAGTTCTCCAAACTGTGCGGCGTTTTGTTTTATTTCCTCCAGATAAAAGCATCACATTAAGTCTCAGACATAAATCAGCAGGCTTTAGTTCTTACCAATCTAGGTCAGTCCCTATATTGAAAAGACGTGTGTTACTGTGGCTCTGTGCTTTTTGAGGAGTGTGAGCCCCAAACACAGACTCTGTCTCAGTTCCAGACATACCTAACAGCTCACACTCACCTTCCTTTCCACTGATCTAACTCCCAGTCATCCTGTTCTGTTCCTTAGCTCAGACCTCTGGGACATTTCCCCACTGCATCTGTTATGCCTGGATACACTGTTCTGAGTAAACATATTTGCATTAGAGTGTATCCAAGTAATGATTAACACTGATCCATCCAGAAAGACCCATCAGCATTAGTGTATGGGATCCCACAGGAATTAATAATCAAATGAAATCTCCTCTTAAACAAAAATGAAATCAGAGATTTTCTCCCGGATAGCGATGAGATTAAATGGAGAGCAAATGGGGGATTGTTGAGGTCTCTCGCCTCTCAGACTCTTCTTGGAAAAGTTAAAAAAAAAAATAGATTTATCATTAAATTCTTATCTGTGCTATGCTAATCCACCACATTCATTCTATATCTCTGTACTCTGTATTATATTTATTCAACGAGTTTTTCTTCAAAAATTTCAGAATATGAGAAAGTTGTTATTAAAATAAATGTACTGTAACTAAGAAGGTCTATAAAGCTGAACTGTGCTTTTTACAAATCTAAGATGGCTCTCTCTTACAGAAAAGCATAAAACGGATTGAAAATTTTCTTAATGTCAATAACAAAACATTGCAAAATAACAATTCAATATTCAATCCAATAACAATATTCTTTTCTTCTCACATTAATTAATTCCGTCTAAAATTTTTTTCCGTCTAAAAAATAAGTTTTATGGCCGGTGGCGAACCAACTTGACAGGTGTATGGCACCTACTCTGAGGAAGTGAGAAGGGAAATCTAGACTTTAACATACTGTGCCATCTTAAAAGAATGACTTTGACTTTGCCACGTGACCATTGAAGTTTTTGCGAAATATTCCTTCATCGAATTGCCTGAAAAAACACCTCATGCGAGCGTAAAAACTTTTTTTGCTGTATATGGGATTTTTCACAAAATTGATGTGTTTCCATTGGCTGTATTTTTTATTAGCAATATCAATTTGTGCTATTTGAAGAGTAGCATAAACGAAGCTATTCTTAAAAGCGGTTTAAACATTATCGGTTTGGCCAGACCTGGGCATGAAATACTACTTTCCTGATTCTGTCTGATCATGGACATAAATTACACAAGCCCAAGGAGCAGCTCTAAGTAGCAGAATGTTACCCTGCACGAACAACATCTTCATAATTAAAATAGAGAACATCTCTATATTTAAACATGCCATCTTTCTTCAACCTTGTAATGGAGATTCAAATCAGCAGTCTTTGTCCATAATTACACCTCATAGCGTCCACAGCAGACCACATGTACGTACAAACCTACGTTTTCAGGAAAGTAAATGTGTGCGTGTGTGTCAGGAGTTGTCCCTTTCTAAACGCTGTCCTTTTTATTGTAACCACTGTCGCCTGGCAACGGTTCCTGGTCTTTATCTAGTTCCGTCTGAGTCTGATAAGCTACTGTGAGTCTGAGGTGGATGGAGGCGTTTCATAACTGAGAGAGAAAGCTTTCATAGTACTAGAATGGAGATGTCCACAAAAACAGTCTGTAAATGTCGTCTAGGGCATTCTGGAGTAAAAGAGGATAAAGATAAGTGAATTGAAGGGGTGAGATAAAAGCAGAATGTAAAAGCAGACCCTTAAATGTCTCATAGACAGCGACTGGATGCATGCATTTGCTTAAAGGGACATTTCACCCCAAAATAAGAAGATATTTCTCAGTGGTTTTGTGGCTATAAAATGAACGGTAATCAAGTTTTTGTCTATACCAACTTTCTCCCAATTATCTTCATGTCTTCAAGTCATACAGATTTTGAATGCCATGAGGGTGAGTACATGATAATTCTTATGGGTGAACTATCCCATCAAATGACTTCTACATTTATTTCATAGCTCTATATTCTTATGCTGCGTTCAAACCAAACGCGAATGAAGCGTTCAGCGCGAGTGATTTACATGTTAAGTCAATGCAAAGACGTGATAGACCTCCTTGCAGCGCGATTTGCCCGAACGAGGTGGTGCGTTTGACGCGATTAGTGCGAATTCGGGCGTTTGACGCGTGATTCGTGCGAGTTGAAAAATCTGAACTTTGGCGAAAATTTGTGGCGCGTTAACCAATCAGGAGCTTTCTCTAGTAGTGAGGTGATTATGATGTTGCGATGAAGTTGTGTTTGGTATGAACATACGGTTAGTGTACGTCAATAATGATCTCACTTGTTTGTTTTGATTTTGAGTACAGAAGAAACATCTGAGACAGCATCGACACACCAATGAAACTGGATAAACAGATGACACTTATCAAGTCCTTAAAGCCAAGAAAAAGCAGCTTCAATGAAAGGCAATGAAGCTTTCCTCAGGGCATAAAGAAAGAGGAGTGGAGAACAATGCTGAGTCAAAGACCTTCCCTCTGACCTCATTATTTATTTTCTCACTTGATGGGGGGTGGGGTGCGGAGTCATATTGACTGTATATGAATGTGCTTCCGTGTTGTTATCGGGAGGAAATGAGGATCTCCACCACATCAACCTCAGTAAACAACACATAAACTTCCGAAAGGAAATATGTGGACTCCTTTAACAGACACTTTCCAAGAACACAGTTACAATACTCAGAGTCCACAGACCAACAGAAACAGCCATTTTTATTTGGATATGGATGTGTCCTAATGTTTGATCCAGTGAATTGAGAGGAAAAAGGTGGCGGGCTGTAAAAGTTAGTGGCAGACCCTCCCTTGGCCTATTTTTACTAACCTGACCTATTTCTGAGTCTGGAGGAGCTCCAGAACCAGGGCTAACGTCATGTCTTCTGGGCTGCGAGGCCTGCCTTTGTTCACTGAACATCATGCAGAAGGGTGGACAGATGAATACAAACAAACACAGAGCACGGATGACAGATACCATGTGAGTATTCAGAGCTTTCCCTGAGAAGGAACCAAACACATGTTGGTTCTTGAGTAATACAGCTAAGAGACTCCTCTCTCAGTGTTTGGTTATACGTAACTGACGTAGTAACTTAAATGAGTATGTGCTTTTAAATTCAAATTAATGCACTGTGCACAGACATGTATTAATTATATACACAAACTTTAATTCTGGATGCGATAAATTCTGATTAACATTGAACAGCCCTACAAGTTAATGATTTTATCTAAATTTGTACACGTTTTATACTTTTAGACAAAGCAAGTATGAAGGTGCAATCCTAACCAAACCCCAAAACACAACAGCCACTGAGGAAAGATCAGATCAAACACACTGTACAAACAACATTGTACAAATTCATTGGAATTAGCCAACAATTCCCCAAAAACTTCAGATAGTTATGCAATGAGATCATGATTAAAAAGACTCTTCATTCCAGACTCTGGTATTTTGGCAAAGTCACAGACAGTCACAGACAGTGAAACAATGTCAGAACGCAAGTTTCTTTTCTCAGGAGAAATATCCAAAACATTCTTCTTGCTATGCCGAAGGAACAACTGAGTTTAAGATAAAAAAAACTGAGACGTTTTGGGGTGGTTTCCCGGACAGGGTTTAAGAAACATACTAAATGAAATGTTAGACGTGTCTTGATCTAATACAACATACATTGACATATCTTAAAATACATCAGTGAGGTTGTTTTGTCTTGAGATGCACATCAGTAATGTTTTTGTAAGTTATGTTTTTTAAAACTACTTAAATATCCTAATTTAACTAGGGCCTAGTCCTGGTTTAAGATAATCCCTGTCCGGGAAACCGCCCCGTAGACATGTTTCTGTCTCTCCTGTACATTTAGGACACTTTTATACAAAAATGAAGCGATACATCATCAGGAGCCAGTAACACAGGAAGTTTCCCAAAGCTCGACAAAACCTCTTGAGAAAGAAGAGTTAGTTTTTTTATTAATTATGAATTATGAATTAAAAAAAGAGTAGTTAGCATGAGAAACTTTAAAAACAAGTTATCTAACCAACATATACACAGGCTGCGTTCTTCAACTTTGACTAACACTGCAGTGTCTTCAAAATTATAGATTTCTTTTACTGACCAAAATCTTTTTGATAAATACTTAGGGCACCGATTACAACATTTCTATGATCCATGTCAACAGATGAACACACCATTAGAAATAGAGAGAAAGAGAATGTTTAGCTCTAACATGATTGGTTTTAATTATGGCAAGACATTTTGTTACGGTCTAATAAGCTTGATTCTGGTGACTCATTGTTCCCAGCAGCTACACACATTTTCTCTCTCTCTCTCTTTCTCTCTAATAGAGAGGTGTCACAGCTGGGAGTGTGTAAACAGGCCGATGGAAATTAAAAATAAGTCTGGGCACAGACGACTTCCTGTTTTAAAGAGAAAGTGAGGCCTCTCCACAGTCCCAGGTTTATTACTGAGATCAAAACCACACACACACACACTTCTCATTGGATGCTTACACACTTGGATTAGCTCACCTATAATAATGTAGCAAACTCAGATCAGTTTCACTTACTTAAAGAAATAGTTCACCCCAAAATAAGTCTGTCATCATTTAGTCAGGCTCTTGCCATTTCAAACCTGTATGACCGCAGAACACAAAAGAAGATATTTCGAAGAATGTTGTTAACTGGCACCCATTCACTTGCATCGGTTTTGGGTCCATTCAGTAGAAGTGAATGTGTGCCGGGACTGTTCAGTAACCAACTCTCTTCAAAATATCTTTTGTGTCCAGAGGAAGAAAGAAAGTCATACACATTTAAAATGATGACTGAATTTTTATTTCTGGGTGAACTATCACTTTAAAAACTGAATAATTCAGAATCCATCATTTCTAACTTTATAGTTGTATTGTTAACATCTCTGTAGAGAACAAAGAGGTTAAAAGCTGTAAGTCTATTTATAGCACTTTTATTTCCTTTATGCACAACACCTGTACTGTATAAGCACCTGAATGCTTTCATACCGCTGACTGAATCATCAAAGCTTTGTTGGCATGACTTGACATAAAGACACTCAAAGAAAGTGAAAGAGGGAGCCAGAAAGCAAGAGAGACAGCGAGAAGAGCTGAACTCATTGACTCGTGGGATTAAGGAAAAGAGAGACATGTAAACACAGCTCTCGATGATGAGCGACTCGCACCTCATCGTGATGCACAAGACCCTGCTTTAGCCTTTATCTCCTAGCTGACTTCCTGGAAACTCCTGTTTGCAGTGGCAAATATTTAACATACCAGCAAACAAAATGAGGACAGGGTGAGCAGATAACAGTTAATAAAGTGGGTTCATGGTGGCACAACGTATCAAAAGAAACTACCCTGGAGACAAGACAACAAAGAAGTTCAGACAAAATCTTTCAAGCACATAGCAAGTTCCGGAGCTTACGCACAAGAGTCACAACAGAACTGAACGGGAAATGTAAAAAATGACCTGCTCTGATCTACTTTGACCTTGGGGAAGGTTGCATAGAAAGGGGATACAAACCATAGATGAACATGTCATGGTGACCAGCTATACAGTAAAAGGTCTCATCATCACAACAGATGACTGTATGTGTAAAGAAAACACAGATGGCGTGGTACAACTACACTGTGTTATGAACTATTTAAGTTCAGAGGGACTCTAATGAACATTAGAGAAGGGTCAGTTTAGCAAGCGTAATGTTTTATAACCTCATAACTCTGGAGTGTTGAGAGGGTGAAGGGTTTTGCATACATGCAGCTTTGATGTGCTTCAAAGAGAAGCGACTCATAAGAGCATGATTTCACTCTCATCTGCACATCTGTAAACATTACCTGCTCCACAGGTGTAAGTGTGTGTGTTGCGTATGGCTCAGATGGTATACAGATGACTAGAGCATGCAGTCCGGGAACAAAACAGTCCTACCAGCACTAGTCAGTGTGCCATTTGAAAGACAGCCTGATGGTTTTCCTCCTTATATTATTGACCAGCTATGTTTCTTAGTACCAAAATCCACTTCATTTATTTCCAGATTATTTGAAAGTGAATTTACATTTGTTCATCTATGCATTTTACAGATATTTATTCAAAGTTACTATGAATAATGTGAACCCGCAACCTTTGGATTGCAAATGCAATTACAAACTACACCAACTGAGTAGTTCGGTATAGTGTCAATACTGTGAAATAAATAAAATCTTTAAATAACAGTCCTTCTGTACAATATTACTAAACTCTAAAAAGTGCTGAGTTGTTTTTGACCCATGCTGGGTAAATATTGGACGGAACAAACTGCTGGTTAAAATTTAAAATGTGAGTCGCAACCGGCGGCGAGGGCCTCTTTCGGTGTCCTCTCTGGGCATTAAGCGGCCAGTCACTTATATATATGTGTATATATATGCTCCCTCTGTTTTAAACCAAACAATATAAGATTAAAGTTATATATATACGATGTCAGAAAGACACAGTGCTAATTGTTTTTGAGTATTGATATTTTATCACGTCTTATCACGTAGACTTTATAGATTAGAACAAACGTGGTGGAATTTCTGTGCCGGACAGAACTGATGAAACACTTTCCTTTTGTCCTCGCGATCAGGCTTTTGTCATTTTGAACAGACAAGCTCTGGAACAAACCACGCTGCATTTTTACGAGGGACCGGATGGCCCTTAGCAAAGGGTCCCGAATCCCATACTCCCGGAGCACCCTCCACAAGATGCCGCGAGGGACACAGTCGAATGCCTTGTCCAAATCCACAAAACACATGTGGATTGGTTGGGCAAACTCCCATGAACCCTCAAGCACCCTGGAGAGGGTATAGAGCTGGTCCAGTGTTCCACGACCGGGACGGAAACCACACTGTTCCTCCTGAATCTGAGGTTCTACTATCGGCCGGATTCTCCTCTCCAGTACCCTGGCATAGACTTTCCCGGGGAGGCTGAGAAGTGTGATCCCCCGATAGTTGGAGCACACCCTCCGGTCCCCCTTCTTAAAAAGAGGGACCACCACCCCGGTCTGCCAGTCCAAGGGCACTGTCCCCGACCGCCACGCAATGCTGCAGAGGCGTGTCAGCCAAGACAGCCCCACAACATCCAGAGACTTGAGGTACTCAGGGCGGATCTCATCCACCCCCGGTGCCTTGCCACCAAGGAGTTTAAAATGTAATTTGTTAAAGTTATTTTATAATGCTTGTAAATGTTTGGATTTTAAACATATTGTATGCTCATCATTTGTATAAAGTCGTCAACATTCATTGTCGCTCGTGTCGCTGGAAGTCGCCAGGTCTTCATTGAAAGGTGTGACAAAGTCGCTTTGTCGCTAGGTGTCGTTGGCAGTGTTAACGCACAGTTTATTTACACAAGACCCTTTTCATCTAAAAAAGGAGAACTTTCTATACGTTTTGGGTGTTCATTTACATGACAACTGTGCTTTTGAGAACTGAAAATGCAAACTTTGGGAAAGGGGGTCTCCAGTTTTCAGAAACGACGGAATTTTTGTTTCCATCTAAACTCTGAAGTAGGCGTTATCCAAAAACGCGGAGGCGGAGACATAGTATTTATATACAGAAACTGTATACATACATATATGACAAAGTGTATTTTTTAAAAGCGCTTTTAGCTTAAAACAGGATATGAGCATGTGCGCAAGCATGTAGTGTTTCTTTATAGCGTAACAGCACTATCTGTGGCCTGGCATGCATTATTAAGCTTTTTTATTCATTTTCTAAGCTCCGTGAAATTGCAGATCATTTGATAACGGTGTCATGTGTACATTGAAACTTTTTAAAAACGCAAAGGATAAAGTTTTCAGTTTTTCATTGTGTAAATGTACTTTACTACTTCTAAACCATTTTCTAAATCATTTTCACACATTCTAACAATTGAAACAAAAAAAAAATAAGGCTTGTTCTAGGCACAGCACAAACATAAAATTTTTGTATCTGAAAGTATTAGAAGCAATGTTATTTTCGGGATAAAAGAATTGAGGAGCTGCAAGCGTTTGGAGTGATCACAAATATGCATTACAATGCTGTCTGCATCTCTCACTTCAAGTCACTGTACTCGTGAATAATAACTTTAATTAAATTTAATGAATTCACGAAAGTTATTGTAAAAGTTAAAAATCTGTTGCTGAACATCAATAAATGCAACCTGAACTGCCTATTTACTACAATATAATCAATAAAAGAACTGTAAAAGGAATCTTTAACAAAACCAAAAGCGCTGAACATAAAGCGTAAATAACTATGGATTTCCAATACTACTCTGTCTGTGTGTTTTGCCACACATGCAGTGCAAAAAGAACAGACACACTGCTGGTCCAGGTTGGGATGGCGAGAAGAGCTTGTGGGAAGGACGTCCAGCGCTGTGTGTATCAACAGCTGTGTTTACTGCAGCCGTCTCGCTCCTCACACGCTCATCTCTCCAGCCACACACCTGGAGCCAGTGATGACGTGGAAATATCTCACATACACACACTCGTGAACACAAGATCCATCTCTCTCTCTTTCTATCTCTCTGCCTCTAAATTATTTCACGGCATGACTGTTTTACATACAATACAAGTAAAATTGGTGACATATTACAACAGAGGCCAAAAAATAAAAACCAATATGCTGTGCAAAATTTACTCAATAAAACCTCTCTATTGAGAGAATCGAGAAGGTGGTGGCTTGGACATGGCCTGAGATCATATGACAGGAATGCCGGGGTTGAGACTAAACTGTGTCCTGCTCTGCCCTTCAGATAAGCTTTCTGAAAATAGTCCACAAACACACTTCTCTTCATTAGTTACCCTGGATACTGTTCCTCCCCCTATATCCTGTCAACAAAACACATCTACGGTGTCCAGGAAGGTCCTTGTCGGTTTTGGCCCTGAGAAATAAAATAAAGCACAAAGCGGAAAAAGAGAAGGTCTTCTCACAGCGCCAGCTAACTGTTGGTGTTTGACACTGAACGATAGCCAGGATGGCTGCAAACCAGTGATTTTGTTCTATGAATTCAATGTATGTTAAATACTGTATGTAGATTCGCCGAGGCTTTATAATGTCGGCCTTTGTGCACAAGTGGTTTTACCTGTTTATACAATGCCAAAAAGACTAAAAACACTTTAAATTTTGGGCGAATTTGGTAAGAATAAGAGAGAATAAGGTACACAAATCTGGTTTGCTAGCACAAACCAGCTTTCGACAATCCACTTCAAAGACATCTCACTAGAGCATATGACTCCAAATTGGTTGGAGTGCTTGGATGTCTGAATGTCAGAATACAGTTTTTATGCTCCGAATAAAGTTTTTATGCTCCAACCACGTGTAAACCAGTTCAGCCACGGGGCTGCAAGTCTGGTGCAAGGAACGCTGTGGAATTCAATTCTTATCTTTTAAATCTCAGATCTGCACCGGCCAAGTCAGGAAACAAGCTCCGTTTCCCCCTACAGCACCTTCACCTCACTCATCTTGCAGTACATATAAGCCAAGCCCAGTCCAGTTTGACTAACCTAGACCTTGGGTATGAATCAGGTCAGGAGTTCCCCCAGTCATTCCTGAGCACCCAAAAAACAAATTAATCAACAAATAATCAAAAGCACTGAAAGTAAGTGTACATTATATACAGTATGTGTACAGGTTAAATGATATTTGTAAATATTTGGGTAAATTCCAAATCTTTGTCCTAACAAATCAAGTAAAAGTTGTGAGAATGATTTTGTTGCATACTTCGTATCTTCGAAGAGTATTTAGTTCGATCACATTAATAAAATATTGCCGAAACCATACTGCACGTGCGGGGGGAGGGGTAGGCTGAACTAAAGCACATTGCACACCCATTGCCAACAAAACACAGACATCAGTTTCACTCACCACATCTTTTAGCGCTGGGACGGCTCCATATATCAGTTTCAAACAATCTCCAAATCCAGCGTTATATCCAACGTTTATATAACATTCATCACCCAAATGTCTTGAACAAACAAAAACACCTGAACTTCGCTAAGGTATGCTCTCTCTCCTGCACACAAGTGAAAGTGACGTCTGCGCATGCTCCTTCTCTTGCTCTCCTTGCTGGCGCGTGGGCATGCCGCATGCTTTTCCAGGAGAATTGTCCAATAAGGGACTAAGAAAATCTGTCACGAAACAATTTTAAATATTCATAAAAAAAAATTGTGAAACCTGTACGATCGCTGGGGGAGTTTATCGAGCACACAAATACTACGTAATACGGCCAACTTGTTTTTTGACAAGTTGACCATGTAAATCATTACATTTACATTTAGGCATTTGGCATACGCTTTTATCCAAAGCGATTTAAGACAGCACGTTTAACATTGTAAAGAAATCAGAATGCATGAAACACCGTTGCACGGCCACTTTAAAAGAAGATAAAGGTAGAAGATAGAGAACATAAGAATGATTACAAGGAAGTCTTTAAGACGTTAACACTTACAAAAACATACTTGTCAACGTATGTAAGAAGAGGAAAAAGAAAGAAATGTTGAGAGACATACAATAAAATGTTCTGGATGGGGTTCAAACTCAGCAGATGTCTTTCCTCTCTAACATATACATAAATTAACTTTCATCTTTCATCTTGACAATGTCTGTCTGAGGTAAACTTAGATCGGTTCATAGAGTACACATTTTTGCATTGAGTCCTGTGGTGTAACTTAAATGTTGGACTATGTACAGGTACATTAGCTTTACAACTTGTGTGATGCCTGCAAAAACATAACCAATGATAGAAAAAGAAAGATAAGGAACGTCAATACTGCCACATGGCAACATTATCGACGACAACTACAGTAATAAAACACATCATTGACAGACATGCAATTATCAGACAGATAAGGATCCTAGCAAACCCCAGTGTGTGTACCACACCACCTGAGACCAGATAGCCCAGGGATAGTTAACCTGAGGCTGTTGTCATGCTTAAAGTCTAGCTGAACTTTCTCTGAAAGGACAAGGGAAAAAATGCATGAATGCCTTCTAGGCTGAAGAATGAGGATAAGCCCATGCTTTCCATAGCTGAAATTCACAGTCCCTCACGGTGCTATCAGGCCCAGTCCTCGCATTCCTTCGACCTAACCGGCTATCTCCAGCCAGAAAACTAGATAAAAAAACAAAGCAGTCAGAAAGCGTTGCTAAGGTGAGCTGGAACATTGGCACGGATGACATTAGTGACCATATGACCAACTGGACAGCACTGGTTTGGCTGGATGATGTTTAGAGTCTAGTTGTTGGGAAGTAGATAAAGTGGCTCTGTCCCAAACCATAGTGATCTTAGATTAACTGCATGTGAAGACTTGGACAAATTGTGGGGTGCCATTGCATGTACCCTATGGTAGCACTCCCACCACTGTTCCAAAGATGTATTAGAAAATCAATACATTTATATGTTTATTGTGATAATGAACATAATAAAAAGTCTTCCAAGGATGTGTCATCTCCTAGGTCAATCAGTTTACGAGCACTATTTGTGTGGTTAAACTGAGTAAGCATCTGCAACGTTGTTGCCAATGTACAGAATCGAGGTCCATTTTAGTCACAGATAGGATGCTGGGTTAAAAGTAGCTGCCTAATACCAAAATTAAGTTAATTCGGATTTGGAACTGAGCCTATTTTAAGAAACAAATGGCACAATAGATACCTAACACCTTCTTTTGTCCTTAATCTCTATTCTTGTAAACTATTCTTAGGGAATATTTACATGACAACCATGTGGCAAAAAACAGAAAAGTTTTATCTTTGTGTTCTTGAAGTTTCATGTACACACGTCAACGTTGTCGAAACCATTGCCGTTCACACAAATTTGGCATTTCTTAATATTGCATCTCTACTGGTCATAGTTGTGCAGGAAATCTAGACTTTGCTTTACTCTGTGTTGAGCAACACAGATAGTCCCATAGTCTGGCATTGTTGTTTGCTGTATAAACTGAACATGTATGATAATAGGCATGCACATCGTTTAATTGTTTTCACAAATTAGCATTACTGTATTACACAGAAACGATAAAGATTTTTTTTTCAAAAACATGGACTAAGAAACCCATTCTCAAAAGGTTTTGTTTTTATTCAACCAAAATAACTTATTATGTAATGCCCAAAGTATGGTCTGGCATGTCAATTTCGTCACAATAATGGCCTGTGTGTATTGTAGTTTGTACATCCAAATTAACCACATCTTTTATCTTTTTGTTTGAAAATGTAGACACCCTTGTTTTTGTCACTATCAACTTCCACCAATCGGGTGGGGAAACAAGTATCTTAAACGGGGAGACACGTATGCCGGATGTTACGGATCCCAGCAACCAAGTTAATGGGTTCCATTAACATGACAGGAACCGTTAAATTGGAGCCTGTGGCTCCCTACGACCGATTATATGAGAACTCTTAGGGAGCAGATGCATATGAACAAGCTGTGTGCTACGCCTCAGGCATCCTCTTCTTTTTTATGTGCTGTTGGTCTCATTAAAACCAATAGTATTTTAACACTAATTAAACATATGTGTGGTATTACAGAAGATTCAGTCTTCAGGGAGGTTGAGATTGATGTCCAGGCACAGATAATCATTAACATACACATGTGGAAGCATGTAAACAATTCGCTGGTTCTGCACTATACTCACCAGCCAACAAACTAAGGAGGATATGAGGAGACAACGATGGTTCACTTACAAACTGCAGACTACCTTCAACTGACATACAAGAGGAAGTCCTTAAAGACCTAGAGGAAAAGATCCCACTGAGCTCTCCTTTTATTTTCCCATATCCAAGAGCCTAGCTGGGAGCCTAACAAACTAGTTTCTTAGAAGCTAATTTCACCCTAAAATGCTGTTTTACATACAGCTACTGCAAAGTTTCAATATAGCGTGAATAGCTTTATGTTTTGAATCATATCTAACTAAGCTTGTCCTTAGCTGGTTATGAGCTAGTCCTGAGCTAGGAGCTAGCTACTTGGGACCAGCACATGACCAGCTCAAACCAACTACCTTGCTTCAAAACATATCTAACCAGGCAGGTTCAGTTTTTTCAACAGGTTTTTTTTAAGATACTTTTTTACTGTTTGGAAGTTTTTAGATACCATCCACTTTTATTACACTGCAAAGACATCCTGAAACTACTTGGTTTTGCAGAAAAACAAAAGTGAGCTTTCCCTTTAAACGGTCCACACAAAACTGTGAGCATCAGCAGAATGTTTTCAGGAGTCATGTCCGTCATTGGCTCCAGCACAGACCACAGTCTCCTCAGCCGGAGCGCAACAGGCAAGCATGGCACATCACCATACCAACCACACTCTTCCAGGGACAAAGAAGATAAAAAATAACCAACCTAATCAGAATTAAAGGATTTTCTATGAGAGTAAAGTACAGACTGCCAGCTTCTGCAGCAGGAAGTAGGAGGGATGGAGTAAGGGAAGCAAACATGAGAGAGAGATTTTAGCAGCCTTGATACAGCAGAGCCACGTCAGCAGGCAAGTAAATATCTGCCAGGTCACAGTCGAGCTGTCTGGATCAGCCTGCCTACGAAAAAAAGAGAGAGAGCGGGTGTAGAGTAAGCAGCAGAATATTAGTGTAGGACTAGAAGGAGAGATTAAAAACAGAAGACTTGTGTGTGAATGTCTGGTTGAGGAGAAGCAGAGGGGATGAGAGACTTAAGAAGTTCAGTTTAGCGTGAGGGTTAAGAAACGGTCTGCCCAGTTCCATCTAAACACCCCTTTTGTTTCAGAGGAACATTAGCAATCGTTCT